>NC_092754.1:85431798-85745176 GCF_047496795.1 Chiloscyllium punctatum
TTGGTTATAAGTCACTAACAGAATTCAGATGGGACAGTAAGTAATTATAACTGGAAATGATATCTGGTCTTTCATGCAAAATGCTTGAAGTACCGCAGTAAATATACCTTACTCAATGGTAGTGTTTTGTTGAAAGAGCAGTTGGGGTATTATGTACAGACTGAGTCTACTTCATAAATAATGATCCTGGCGTGATGGTATCATCAGGAGAGAGAGTGGTAACTATGGAGTTAACCTGTAAAACTGTGAGAGAATACGAAGGTGAAACTTGATGGTTATGGAAACACACTCATTTTGTCCCAAGCAGCCAATGATAAGGTGAGAAATTTTGTACTTTCCATAGGATGCTCAATTCCCAATAGTTTTCACGCCAGTGCATAGACCTCATTTCGATTAACAGAGAGGTACAGGCTCCGAATGAACTCTGAACACTGTACTGTGCAGTTACCGTGTGATCCTCCACTCAACTTTACATTGTCCATAATTCTGTCAGCAGGCACAATGCCTTCATTCTGAAACAGTTAGCCATTCCCCACCAGCTTCTGAATTCCAGTGAGAACATAGGTCTGCTCTCTCAGCGACGGAAGATGCCTTTGAGACTGGTCAAAAAATAGCTTCATTCCCACTGTCAGAAAAGCATGCTAACATAACTCTGATGCACTACGAATAATGAAGCGACAAGCAATACCATGGAACAGTCCCTCTGTGCAGTTCCTGCGCCATTTGTTTATTATGCTGAAGCTTCTCTGACACTTTCCTGTTTCTGTGTTAGTGTCTTGAGAAGCGAAATGGCCTCTTCCTTTTCCTTTGTAAGTGACACTAGGTGTGAAATGGTCACTTGCTGATCCCTTGTAAAAGATGTGTGGGAGTGAGCAGATTCCTTGTCTTCCTATGTAAAGGCAGAAGGGATTGAATTGGCTCTCCCTCTTCTTGTCCCGTAGTTTTGATGGGCCGGATGACTTTCCCATATTCCTGTGAAGCCAGATTGAGGTCCTGAGTGAACTCCTCCATTTTCTGTGGAAATGAGCAGCGCTGTTTCATGAATGTTACTTACAGTTTAACAGCACAGGCTTGAACGTTGTTTAAGTCTTGTTGCATAATGACACAGATTGCATCAGGAGGTCAAGGATGACGAAGCTTTCTGAGTATTCCGTAACGTACAGTAAATATCTCCACTTCTGATCGATGTGGACTCAATGGGATGAATGACCTGCTTCCTCACAGCAGGGATTCCCTGCTGACAAACTGGGGTTGCCTGGGCTGAGATAGCTACCCTGTGGATCTCCTGCAGAGATGTCCCATGCCTAAGATGATTGATGCCCACCGATGATAAACATGTTCTATTGTGCAATGGATGACTCCAAACACTGGAGAGTTTGCAATGGATTCTGATGAAGTGTAATTTTGCTTAGGCTCCTTGATGTTAAAAACTGCCTTGATATCAGGGCCAGTCGCTCTTTGCTAAGTCCTTGTATTCACCTCTAATGCTCATATCAATAGGGCATCGTGTAGGAGCAGGCATTGATTTCTTCAAACAAAGGTAGTGAATGTCAGGAATCTCTATTCCAAAGAGTCAGGGGAGCTTTAGCAGTAAGTGGCCTCCAACTGCATCTGTCAAGCAGGTTAGTTGGTCTGAATGGAACATCAGAACAGGAGCAGGGTTAGATGGTTAGACACCATGAACCTTTTCCACTAGGCACTGCAATTGTGGCGGATCAGGTTGTGATCTCAGCCCCACGTTCCTGTCTGTATCCCATCATCTTTGACTCACTTCTCTGTCAAATATTTAACTAACTCAGCTTTGGATAAATGTGAACAAAGAGGCACCACATACTTCTGGAGAAGAGAATTCCAACTCATATGATCCTTTTAGAATTTCTCCTCATCTCCATTACAGTGTCATGCAGCACGGAGACCTGTCCACATAACTCAGACATCCCAATCTGATCTAGTCCTACTTGCCAGCATTAGGCCCATATTCCTCTAAATCCTTTCTGTTAATATGCATATCCAGATGCCTTTTAAATGTAACTGTACCAGCCTCCATCACTTTCTCTGAGAGCTCATTCCATACACACTACACAACCTGCATGAAAACATTGACCCTTTACTATCTTTCTCCTCTCGCCAAAAGCCTTTGTCCTATATCTTTGGAGTCCCCTAACGTGGGAAAAAATACCTTGGCTATTCAGATTATCCATGTTCCTCATGATTTTATAAACCTCTCTAATGTCATGCCTCACCCTCCGATGCTCCAGAGTAATCAAGCCCCAGTCTGTCCAGCCTCTCCCTGTAGCCTAATCCCTCCATGCCTGGTAATATACTTATACGTTTTTTTCTGCGCCCGATCAAGTTTAACAACATCCTTCCTGTAGGAGAGCGAACCAAATTAAACACAGTATTCTAAATCTGCCCAGTCGCAACATGATCTCCCAACTCGCATACTCAATGCACTGATCAATAAAAACAAGCATACGAAACCCCATCTTCACCACCCTGTCTACCTGCGACTTCACTTTCAAGGATGTATGATCATGGGCCCTTTTGTTCAATAACGCTCCCCATAACCTCACCATTAATTGTATATGTCTTGCCCTATTTTACCTTACCAAATGCAATACTTCACACTTATCTAAATTTAATTCCATCTATCACTCCTTGACCCATTGGCCCATCTGACCAAGGTCTCATTGTACTCTGAGGTAAAACCTGCTGGCCATTGCACCTCCAATTTTAATGTCATGTGTAAACATAATACACAGGCAAATATTCACATTTAAATCATTTATATAAATCATGAAAAGCAGTGGATTCAGTACGGCTCTTTGTGGCACATCACTGGTCATAGCTCTCCAGTCTGAAAAACAGTCCTTTGCCACCTCTGTCTCCTACCTTCACTCTAATTTTGTCGTCAATTGGCTAGCTTATCTTGGATCTATTTATGACCTAACCGTACTAACTTTTCTGCCATGTGCGATCCTGTCGACTGCCTTGCTGAATCTATCTGGATAACGTCTACCACACTGCCATCATCAATCTTCTTTGTCACCTCTTCACAAAATGCAATCAACTTTGGTAGAAATGATTCCCCATGCACAAAGCCATGTTGACTATCCTTCATCAGTTGCTGCATTTGCAAATACATGTAAATCCTGCCCCTCTGAATGCTCTCCATCAATATGGCCACCAATGACGTCAGGGTCACTGATCGATAGTTCAGGTCACTATTCCATTTCCTCGTTCCACGCTTCCGCTGCTCACTGCAAATGTTAATGTAACCGGGTTGGTGATATGATCAATATTTTGGTCTCAGACTGTGTGAGGAGTAGGAACGAGTCAGGCAGGATTATTTAATCTGCTAACATTAACAAGTTTATGGCTGAAACAAAGTTACTCAAACTAGAATGGAAAGATGAATGACAAATAGTTGACTAATGCAACTCTGTGCGTCGATGTTTCCCTCTCTAAAAATACAGACACATGCACACGTTTGATGACAAACTGAAAAATATAATCTCTGCAAAACGTTAACTTGAAAGAACTGTGCCCAAATATTAATTGAACTCATGACGAAAGGAAACATGAGTGATAGTTCCAAACATCATTCATCTTATGAAGCTACTCTGCTCTTACAAGCTACTGGTAATGGGATAACTTCCTGGAACAGGTGGATTTAGTTGGATTGCCTTTACTTCAGGCAGTGGGGCGATTCCAATCAATCCTCCACAAGAATTCTACATGAGTGGTAAAGACGACTGAGGAGTTTTCAGCTCACACACATTGCTGGGAAGAGGAACACAGAGAGAGAGGGAGCAACAGGCTGTTACTTCACAGGAAGGATGCATTTCTTCCCTCTCTAAGTTGAATCACACAATAACATTATCCGGCCCCAAACTGGACCAAATGAAGTATGTTTGAACAGTGTCTAAACTATGCGAATCCATCACATTCACTACTCCATGTAGGTACATCACTGCTGCTGTTGGACACCCAGCCATTTCTTTTGGAACAAACAACGCAACTAGGCCTCAAAGCCCTCCGCTTCTTTCTTTCCCGCCGGACCAACCAGTACCCTTCCACTGACACCCTCCTTCGACTGACTGAACTGGTCCTCACTCCGAACAACTTGTCTTTCCAATCCTCCCACTTCCTCCAAACCAAAGGAGTAGCCATGGGCACCCTCATGGGCCCCAGCTATGCCTGCCGCTTCATCATATATGTGGAAGAGTCCAGCTACACTGGCACCACCCCCCACCTTTTCCTCTGCTACATCGATGACTGTATCGGCGCTACCTCGTGCTCACACGAGGAGGTTGAACAGTTCATCCACTTTACCAACCCCAACCTCAAATTTACCTGGACCATTGCAGGCTCCTCCCTCCCCTTCCTACACCTCTCCATTTCTATCTCGGACGACCGACTAAACACGGACGTTTACTATAAACTGACTGACTACCACAGCTACCTAGATTACACCTCCTCCCACCCTGCCCCCTGTACAAACGCCATCCTGTACTCCCAATTTCTTCGCCTCCGCTGCATCTGCTTCCAGGAGGACCAATTCCAATACCAAACAACCCAGATGGCCTCCTTCTTCAAAGACAGCAATTTCCCTCAGACGTGATTGACGATGATCTCCACAACATTTCCCCCACTTCCCGCTCCTCCGCCCTTGAACCCCGCCCCTCCAATCGCCACCAGGACAGAGCCCCACTGGTCCTCACTTACCACCCCAACAACCTCAAGATACATTGTATCATCCTTCGTCATTTTCGCAACCTCCAAATAGACCCCACCACCAGGGATATATTTCCCTCCCCTCCCCTATCAGTGTTCCAGAAAGATCACTCCCTCCGCGACTCCCTCATCATGTCCACACCCCCCACCAACCCAACCTCCATTTCCGGCACCTTACCCCTGCAACCGCAAGAAATGCAAAACTTGCGCCCATACCTCTCCCTTTACTTCCCTCCAAGGCTCCAAGGGATCGTCTCATATCCATCACAAATTCACCTGCACCTGCACACACAGCATTTACTGCATCCGCTGCACCCGATGTGGCCTCCTCTACATTGGGGAGACAGGCCGCCTACTTACGGAATGTTTCAGAGAACATCTCTGGGATACCCGCACCAACCAGCCCAACTGCCCAGTAGTTGAACACTTTAACTCCCCCTCCCACTCCGCCAAGGACATGCAGGTCCTTGGCGTCCTCCATCGCCAGACCATGGCAACGCAGCACCTGGAGGAAGAGCGCCTCATCTTCCGCCTAGGAGCCCTCCAACTACAAGGGATGCATGCTGATTTCTCCTTTTTTCTCATTTTCCCTCCCCCACCTTTTCTCAGACCCAACCCTCGGACTCAGCACCACCTTTTTGACCTGCAATCTTCTTACCGACCTGTCCGCCCCCACCCCCTCTCCGGCCTATCACCCTCGCCATCACCTCCTTCCTCCTATCCCATTCCCAACGCCCCTCCCCCAAGTCCCTCCTCCCTACCTTTTATCTTAGCCTGTTTTACACACCCTCCTCATTCCTGAAGAAGTGCTTATGCCCGAAACGTCGATTCTCCTGCTCCTTGGATGCTGCCTGACCTGCTTCGCTTTTCCAGCAAAAGATGTTTTCCCTGTCGTAAGGGAGTCCAGAACTAGACGGCATAGGTTTAGGGTGAGAAGAGAAATATATAAAAGAGATCTAACAGGCAACTATTTCATGCAGAGGGTGGTACGTGTATGGAATGGTTCACGAGAGCAAGTGGTGGAAGCTGGTACAACTGCAACATTTGAAAGGCATCTGCATGGGTATGTCAGTAGGAGGGCTTTGGAGCGATATGGCATGTGGGACTAGTTTGGGTTGGGATATATGGTCAGTATGGAGTTAGACCGAGATGTCTGTTTCCATGCTGTACATCTCTAGGACTCTAGGACTCTATGACCCAGTCTTCACTGTTCCCTGGGGATGAGACTACCACAGACAGTACAACTCTAAGGAGATAGGAACAACCTTATCTCAATCTTAAATGGGGAAACATTTAATTGTAAAAGTGTATGAACCTCACAGCAAGTCGGCTTCCATTTCTTTAAAAATGAGGGCACAACCCATAGGAAAGACATAGACCATTCAGCCCTTCAAACCTATCCCACATTCCCACTGGCTACATTAAGTAAAGTATTTATCAAACGCAGCCTCCATTGCTCCCTTGGTTAGCCATTTCAGAAAGCGTAAACCATAGAGCATATGAAATTGGTGCAGAACTAGTCTGTTTGGTTCAACAAGTCTGATCTGCTGTTCAATTAGGGCTGACATGTTTCTCTATAAATTTATCCCGCTTTCTCACTGTTATCTTGATCAATGTATCAATCAGAATATATCTATCTGTGTCTGTGCTCTATGTCTGTATGCAGGTGTGTGTTTCAGCTTATTGGCAGGAGGCAGAGGGTGGTGGAAGAAAGTTGACTTTTGGACTGGTGGCCTGTGACCCGTAGCATTCCAAAGGGATTGCTGCTGGATCCACTTTTGGTTGTCATTTATATCAATTATTTAGATGAGAATTATACAAAGTATGGTGAGCAAATTTACAGACGACAACAAGATTAGTTATATAGTGGGAGGTGAAGAAGATTAAATAAGATTACAACGAGATCATGTTTAACTGGTCAATATATCATAGAAATGTACAGCACAGAAACGGACGCTCTGGTCAAACTCATTCGTGCCAACCAGATGTTGTAAGTTACCTTAGTTTCATTTTTCAGCATTTGTACCATATCCCTCTTAACCCTTCCAATTCATGTGCCCATCCAGATTCGTTTTAAATGATGCAATTGTACCATCCTCCACCACTTCGTCTGGCAGCTCGTTGCATACATATACCATCTTCTATATGAAAATGGTCCCCTTAGGTCCCTTTTATATCTTGTCCATCTTATCTTAAATCTATGTCCACTCGTTTTGGACTTCCCTACACTGGGGAAAAGACCCTGAATATTCACCTTATCCATCGTCTTCATGATTTTATGAAACTCTAGAATTTGCAAGTTTGACTCCAATCAACACGAATGGCTGTGTTGAGAGTAAACCTGGGCCTAAATTTTGAAATTCAATACTGACTCCTCTTCCTTCTTCATCACATCACAATTCTAAATTCATTTTAACAACTTGTTCAGCCACATTATGAAACACCTCTGTAGGATTTGAATAAAAACTGATGGGCTCAGAGTTAGACCATTTGGCAACAATTCCTGAAGCTGCAACATTATTCTTCTGTGTGTTTGTTCATCAGACACTTTTTAAATTCTGTGGCATACTTCTGTGAGAGTTAGGTCTTGAATCCAGACATTCTGGTCCAGAGTGAGAGACACTACCACGCAAGTTCATGTATTGGAATCTAACCCAGAGCTCTGGCTCAGAGGCATGGGCGTTACTCACTATACAAGTCTTAAACCATGCCCAGATTTTAGATCACATTTTAAATGTCAGCTTTCAGCTCGGTGTGGATTCATTAAAATTTGGTTAGCTTTACTGACTTACACAGTTAAATGAATTACATTGTTAAACAGGTGAAAGGTACTCACTTCAACTCTAGAATGTTGAGTTTATGTGCTCTGCCTTCGAGATAAACTATGAAGATCATTAATTGCTTGGCTATGGTTTCCACATTAATTGGCTATTATCTGACATCTGCAATATGAGGGAAAGACATCCTTCAGACACACTCTGCACTGTAAGGGATCTGGAATAGATATTTGTTACTGAACACCAGAGACGAGGAAAGAGCATACCTTCTGGATCAAAAACACCAATCACTCTTTCCTGCTTCTAACGTGCGGCTGCTCTCTTCTTAAAACCACGAAGGAATCCAAGGCAGCTAATTACTGTCCAGCCTTTCTTCCCCAGTACGACCACTCACTGGACTGAGGAATGGCAAGTGGAGTTTAATTTCAATAAATACAATGTATCACAAGTTGAGAAAACAAACAAGGAGAGGACACCTACAATTAAATGTTGGGCCATTGGTAGTATTGTAGAACAGAGATATCTAGGGTTCTGTTTTTTTTTTAAAGCTTGCACCATGTGTAGGCACGGTGGTTATGAAGGCGTTTGGTTTGCTAGCCTTCATTGCTCAGACCTTTGAGTACAGGAGCTGGAACATTATCTTCAGGTTACACTGGACATTCGTGAGGTCTCTCCTGAAGTACTGTGTAGTTATGGTCACCCAGTTACATTGAGGATATTATTAAACTGGAGAGGGTTCAGAAAGGATTTGTCAGTCTGTTGTTGGGAATGGAGTGTTTAAGGACAGGCTCGATGGACTGGGACCTTTGCAACTGCAGCGTAGAAGGTTGAGGCATTATCAAACTTATGGAGGATTATAAATCATTTAGGAGTATCGATAATGTTGAATGGAAGGTGCCCTTTTCCTTACGGTGGTGGATTTCAAGACTAGGGGGTAATTTTAAGATGACAGGAGAAAGGTTTACAGAAGACAAAGTGTCATAGAGCTACCCAGCTCTACTCAACCTGTCCCTGCCAAACAGATGACCTACATTAGTGTAGTTCCATTTGCCAGCATTTGGCCTATATCCCCCTAAACACTTCCTATTCACGTGCCAGTGCAGATGCCATTTAAATGTTGTAATTGTCCCAGCCTGCACAACTTCCTCTGGCAGCTCGTTATATATAAAGCACCCTCTCTTTGAAAGCGTTGCCCCTTACATCCCTTTTAAGTCTTGCCCCTCTGAACTTCAACCTACGTCCTCTAGCTTTGGAACATGCTACCCTGGAGAAAAGACCTTGGCTATTGACACTCCCCATTCCACCTGTGAGTATATAAACCTCTATGATCACAATTCAACCGCTGATGCTTCAGAGAAAATAATCCCGGCATATTAAGCCTCTCCATAAATCTCAAAACATCCAACCCTGGCAATATCTTTGTAAATCTTTTCTGAATTCTTTCACGATTCACACATCTTTCCTCGAACAACGGGACCATAATTGCACGAAGTATTAAATAGTGGCCTAACCAATGTCCTGTACAGCTGCAAAATGACCTTCCAACTCCTACATTCAATGCACTGTCCAACAACGACAAGCATATCAAACACCTCAAAGTTTGTAAGAAGATTTGTTGCTCGGATGCTCGTTGTTGTGGTTCTGTTCGCCAAGCTGGGAATTTGTATTGCAGATGTTTCATCCCCTGTCTAGGTGACATCCTCAGTGCTTGGGAGCCTCCTGTGAAGCGCTTCTGTGATCTTTCCTCCGGCATTTATAGTAGTTTGAATCTGCCACTTCCGCTTGTCAGTTCCAGCTGTCCATTGTAGTGGCCGGCTTATTGGGTCCAGGTCGATGTGCATGTTGATTGAGTCAGTGGACGAGTGCCATGCCTCTAGGAATTCCCTGGCTGCCTCTAGGAATTCCCTGGCTCGTCCTTTAATAGCAATGCTGTCCCAGTCGAACTCATGTTGCTTGTCATCTGCGTGTGTGGCTACTAAGGATAGCTGGTCGTGTCGTTTCGTGGCTAGTTGGTGTTCATTGATGCAGATCGTTAGGTTCTTCCTGTTTGTCCTATGTAGTGTTTTGTGCAGTGCTTGAATGGGATTTTGTACACTACATAATTTTGTAGGGAGACTTTAATTTTCCCAACATTAACTGGGATAAACTTAGAGTCAGAGTTCTGGATGGAGTACAATTTGTACGAAGCATCCAGGAGGGTTGTCTTGAGCAGTATGTCAATACTCCGACGAGGGAAGCGGCCATATTGGACCTTGTACTGGGAACGAGCCAGGACAAGTGGTAGAAGTTGCGGTGGGGGATTACTTTTGGAACAGTGACCACAATTCTGTAAGTTTCAGAATACTTGTAGATAAAGAAGAGAGTGGTCCTCAGGGAAGTGTACTAAACTGGGCCAAAGACAATTATATCAAAATTAGTCAGGAGCTGGGAAATTTGGATTGGGGACAGCTATTTGAAGGGAAGTCCACATTTGAGATGTGGGAGGCTTTCAAAGATGGGCTAAAGATAGTGCAGGATAGGCATGTCCAGTTGAAGGCCAAGGATAGGAAGGGCAAGATTCCTGAACCGTGGATGACAGCAGCAATTGTACGACTAGCCAAGAGGAAAAGGGAAGCTGAGAACAGAACGGGTCCTTGAGGAATATCGGAAGAGTAGGACAAGTCTTAAACAAGGAATCAAGCGGGCGAAAAGGGGTAATGAAATAGCTTTAGCAAGCAGAATTAAGGAAAATCCCAAAGCATTTTGTTCTTATATAAGAAGCAAGTGGGTTACTAGTGAAAGGATTGGTCCACTAAAAGTCAATGAAGGAAGGCTGTGTGCCAAACTTTAGAGTGTTCACTGAGGAGAGGAACATGATGAATCTTGAGAGTAGAGATAGACGTTCGATTAGTCTCGATCACGTTGGCATAAGTAGGGAAGATGTGTTGGTTATGCTAGAGGCTATTAAGGTGGATACATAATCAGGGCCAGATGGAATCTGTTCCAGGTTGTTGAGGGAGGCGAGAGAGGAAATAACTGGGGCCCAGAAAGATATCTTTGTGACATCCTTTAATACAAGCGTGATGCCAGAGGACGAGAGGGTAGCTTAAGTTGTCCCCCTGTATAAGAAGGGTAGTAGGGATATTCTGGGTAAGTACAGACCAGTGAACCTGAGGTCTGTGGTGGGAATGTGCTGGAGAGAGCACTAAGACATAGTATCTATTTATATTTCGAAAAGAATGAGCTTATCAGTGATAGGCAACATGGTTTTTTCAGGGGGGAGATTGTGCCTTCCCAACTTAATAGAGTTCTTCGAGTAAGTAACCAAGCTGTTAGATAAAGGAAGCGCTGTTGATGTCATATACATGGACTTTAGTGAGGCATTTGATAAAGTTCCCCATTGTAGACTAATGGAGAAAGTGAAGTCACATGGTGTGCAGCTAGGTGGATAAAGAACTGGTTGAGCAACAGGAGACAGATAGTAGTAGTTGAAGGGAATTTCTCGAAATGGAGTAAGGTGACCAGCGGTGTTCAACATGAGGTCAGTGCTGGGACCATGTTGTTTGTAATACACATAAATGATCCAGAAGAGGGCACCGTTGCTATGATCATCAGGTTTGCAGATGACACAAAGCTTGGTCGAGTAGCAGAAAACATAAGAGACTGTCAGAGAATACAGGAGGATACAGATAGACTGGAGAGTTGGGCAGAAAAGTGGGAGATAAAGTTTATTCCAGGTAAATGTGAGGTGATGCATTTTGGCAAGTCTAATTCTAGAGCAAATTATACAATGAATGGAAAAGCCTTGGGAAAAGTTTATGGATAGAGAGATCTGGGAAAGCAGGTCCATTGTACCCTGAAGGTTGCTGTACAGGTGGATAGAGTGGTCAAGAAGGCATATCGTCCACTTGCCTTCATTGGACCGGATATTGAGTATAAGAGCTGGCAAGTCATGTTAAAATTGTACAAGACATTGGTTCGGCCGCATTTAGAATATTGTGTACAGTTCTGTCCGCCACAATACTAAAAGGATATGGACGTTTTGGAGAGGGTGCAAAGAATGTTTACGAGGATGTTGCCTAGTATGGGAGGTGGTAACTATGAAGAGAGGTTGAGTAGGTTAGGTTTATGTTCACTAGAAAAAAAAGAGAGTCAGGGGGGTCCTGATTGAGGTTTACAAAATCGTGAAGGGCATGGACAAGCTGGATAGAGACAAGCTTTTTTCCCAGGGTGAAGGATTCAATCAACAGAGGTTATGCTTTGAAGATGAGAGGTGGAAGGTTTAAGTGGGATACACGCGGCAAGTACTTCACACAAAGGGCGTTTCTAACGCATTCCCAGCAGAGGTGGTAGTGGCAGGCACGGTAAATTAAGTTAAGATGCGTCTGGACAGATGCATGAGTAGGTGGGGAGCAGAGGGATACAAATGCTTAGGAATTAAATGACAGGTTTGGACAGTACATTTGGATTGGCCCAGGCTTGAAGGGCTGAAGGGACTGTTCCTGGGCTGCAAAATTTCTTTGTGCTACTTCTTTGTTCTTTGTATGTGTGCATGTGTGGGGAGTGTGGGTGTCTGTGTGTTTGTGGGGGGGGGGGGAGGGTGGGTGTCTTCGTCGGTGGGAAGTGTGGCTGTCTGTGTCTTTGTGCGTGTGTCGGTATGTGTGTTTGTCTCTCTGTCTGTCGGTGTGTTTCTGTGTCTGTCTGTGTGTGTATTTCTGCGTATGTGTGTGTGTGTGTTTCTGCGTCTATGTGTGTGCATGTGTGTGTCTGTGTTGAAAGAGTGTGGTGCTGAAAAACAGCAACCATTCAGGCAGAATCCAAGGAGCAGCAGAGTTGAAATATCGAGCATAATCTCTTCATTAGTAAAGAGGCTTTTGGGCCAAGGGGACTGAGGGATAAATGTGAGGGGGTGGTGCTGGGGGCAAGGTGGCTGGGAAGGTGATTGTTAAATGAAGGTGAAGGTGATAGGTCGGAGCGGAGGGTGGAGTGGATAGGTGGGAAGGAAGATGGACATGTATTACAGGTCAAGAAGAAGGTGTCGAGTTGGAGGGTTGGATCTGGAATAAGGTGGGGGGAGGGAAAATGATGAAACTGATGAAATCTGGCTGTGTGTGTTGTGTGCGTGCATGTGCACGTGTATATGTGTCGGTCGGCGTGTGTACGTCTCTGTATGTCTGTTTGGGCATCTATGCATCTCTCTGCATCTGTGTGTGTGCGTGTGTGTGTGTGGGAGTGGGATTTCTGTCAGTATGTGTGTTTATGTCTGTGTGCTGCTGTATGTGTGTCTGCGTGTGTGTCTGTTTCTGTGAGTGTGTATGCATCTGTATATGTATCTGTGTTTGACAGCGTGTGTGTGTCTACATCTGTGTTGTGCATGTTCCTGTGAGTGTGTGCCTGTGTCTGACACTGTGTATGTGTGCGTGTATGTCTGCATCTGTGTGTGCCTGTATCTGTGAGCGTGTGTGTGTGCGTGTCAGTGTATGTGTCTGTGTGTGTTTGTGTGTGTGTGTCTGTGTGTTGTATGTCTGTATGTGACTGTTTGTGTTTGTGTGTCCGTGTATGTGTGTTTGTGTGTGTGTGTGTCTGTGTGCGTGTCTGTGTTTGTGTGGGTCTGTGTGTGTCTGTGTGTCTGTATGTGCGTGTGTGTCAGTGTCTGTGTATGTGTATGCGTGCGTCTGTGTCTGTGTGTGTGTGTGTGTGTGTGTGTGTGTGTGTGTGTGTGTTGATGGTGCTGTGAGCTGCTGCTCTCCCTCTGTCCCTCCCAAACTGGATCCCTAATGATTTTTACCCTCCACTCCCACCTGTACAGTGGTGTGGGGAGGTCAGGAGAGACTGACAGCAACAGAAAGCTCAACAGTTCTGACAGCATCTGTGGACAGAAATGAAAGGACCCTTCCTCAGATCTCATGTCGGGACTTTAAGCTCTTTATGCACCACAGAGACTGCTGACTCGCCTCATACTGATGTACACAGGTAAACACACACTAATACCGACACATAGAGACACACACTAATGCACAGAAACTAATATAGTCATGGAGTGTCTGTCAGTATTTCTCTTGCTCCACGGTGACCTTGTCAATATTTCAATTATTCTGTCTGATGTGTGTCAATATTTAAGTCTGTCCTTAGGGAGTGTGTTAATATTGTACTTGCTCACAATAGTGAGTGAGTCAGTACTTCTGTGTGGAGTGTGACTGTATGACAATATCAATGTTCGCAGATACCAAACCTGAAAGAATTATAAAGTGTGTGGAGGACAGTGTGGAACTCTAACAGGACAGTGACACATTGATGTAGTTTTCAGATTTATGCCAGGTCAGGATCAATTCAGATCAGTGTAATTTGATGGACCTTTGTAGGATTAATTCGGAAAGTCAATTTTAAAAAATCTGGACCATTATAAAGGGGTATAGGAGCAGAGGATGTATATATGCACATCTTATTGAAGATATCAGGACAAGTGGGGAGAGCAGTAAATATCACAGATTAGTTGCAGTATCTGAGCTGTTTCCAGGAGGAGGTGTAGAAGGGAGCCTCTGTGCTCCCTTCCTGGGATGTTGTGGTGACGATGTGTTGTGAGCCCAACCTCCTGCCCACCGAGACCATGGGGATTCCATTTCTACCAGCTCGACACAAAAGGGAGACGGCATCTGGGCCACGGCTTCTAAGTTCTGCCCGGGAAACGGAACTGCCTGTGGGTATAAAGTGAGAATTTCCCTTCACTGAACATTGCTCTTTCCTCGGTCGGTGGGACGTGGATGTTTCACAGTCTCCACACGAGGCATCCCGGTCCTCTCCAGCTCATACCAGGGACCTCCCCACATGAGGGGAGATTGTAGGGAACGAATATCGGGCACTCCACCACCCAGCTCGGCCCGTTCTGTCCTATTCCAGGCTGTTTCTCCAAGAATTGGGGGAGAAAGGGAGGGAGGGAGAGTGGAAGTGGGTAGCCCTGCTGTTAGTCTGGTGCAGGTGGTGTGGTGTCCAGAGGGAGTCGGTCCATAGTGTTGTACCCATGCAGTGTTATTTGTGTGGGAGGTAAAGTGGAGCGAGAGAGAGAAAGAGAGAAAGAGAGAGACTGCATGCAGTAGTGAGAGTGGTGGAGCATGAGCCTTGTTCGGGGGGGTAGGCCCTATAACAGATATACAGTGGGAGCAGAGAGAATATGGTGAGCCTTATCCTGATTGTTGTGGTTCTGTTCGCTGAGCTGGGAATTTGTGTTGCTCCTGATAGAGTGGGGAAGATTATTGATGCTTGTTCTTTATTGCTGGACATTTCTTCAGGTTGCAGATACTGCAATGAGCTGGTTGGTGAGCTCAGACCATGCTCACACCAATATCCTGTTCACCCATCATTCCTGGGAACATTGGCTCATGGTGTAAGATATGGTAAAAATTTCTTCATTTCAGCATTCTGGAACCATGCACACATCCTTCCATGACACTGTCTCACAATCTCGCTCACTCTGTCTATTCCCCAACCCCCTCCCATTTGTTGATACTTTAACTGATTTCCCCACCATCTTTCTCTGGCAGTGATGTTCACACCCACAGCACCCCCATGTCATGGCACAAGGGAGATATGGAGCTGTAATTGGATGGGAGCTGCACATCCTGTCACTTCCATCATGGGCTGCAAGTTTCCCTTCACTGGGCAGTGATCTCACACAGTGTTACTGAGCAATGTACTAGGGTGATGGACACAATTTCACACCCTGGTCACATAGCTTATCTGGGTTTATAGATCAATGCACTGCTATAATGTGCACAGTGTTCCGCTCTGGACTGATTGTAGGGTGGTGTTCAGCAGTAAACTAGCCTGGTCTGCATAGTCCTCCATGCTGAACTGATATCTCCTCTGGGTTTATAGTGTCTGATCTGGTTCTGTGAGATGGATTGAGAATGTGATATAACTGATCCTTTCAGTTGATATGGCAATGCCTTTATTTTTGTTCGCAATCATGTGATTGGACCCTCCAAATTCTGACTCCGCCAGCCAGTCCAATCTTTCAGTCTAACTCCATAGTTCAGCAACGTGTTGTCCCGTGAGTAATTGTCCAGTTTCAATGTGAATAATTATTCTGTCTGTTTCCCTGACCTTTGGAAATGCTCACCCTGGAGCATTGGAATTCACCACGATAAACTTCAGTAAGGTCACTCCTAAGAACCAACGCTCGAGGGAACATAGCCCCAGCCCATTCATACTCTCCGTGTAGCTCAACATCACTCGCCACCACCACCCTACACAACACTGTCAGTATACTTGGAAATATTTTCTGCTTGCTTTCAAGTTTAACAACATCTTTCCTGTAGCAGTGCGAACAGAATAAAAGGCAGTATTACAGAAGTGACGAAAACTAGCGAAAGTGATTATTGCAGATGCGGGAGATTAGAGTCGAGAGTGTGAAAACGTCGACGTTTCCAGCTCCTCGAATGCTGCCTGACCAGCTGGGTTTTTCCTGCACCACTCTTTGAACCCAGTATATATCCCAGATGGCCTCCTTCTTCAAGGACAGCAATTTACCCTCCCGCATGGTCGACGATGCCATCCAGTGCATGTCATCCACTTCCCATATCGCCGCCTTCGAATCCCACCCCTCCAAACTCAACAGGAAAAGAACACCCCGTTCCTTACCTTCCATCCCACCAAACCTCCAGACACAACGCATTATCCTCCCCCATTTGCGCCACCTACAAACATACCCCACTACCATGGACATATTTCCCTTCCTGATCTGCTTCCTATAAAGAACATTCCAAGCGTGACTCCTTTGTCAGGTCCGCACCACCCACCAACCCAGCCTTCACTCCGGGCACCTTCCACTGCCACCGCACGACTGGAAAACCAGGACCCTAACCTTTGTCCGAGACCCCAAAGGATCCTTCCACATCCTTCAGAGTTAAACCTGCACTTACACAATTCACCTACAGTATCCGTTGCTCCTGTTGTCTCCTCGACATTGGGGAGACAGGATGCCAACGTGTCGAACACTTCAGGGAATATCTCTGGGAAACTGGCACCAACAAACTCCACCACCCCGTGGCTGAACACTTTAACTCCCCATCCCATTCCGCCATATACATTCAGGTCCTGGGCATCCTCCACCGCCAAACCTTAATCATTCAATGCCTGGAGGAAGAAATACTGATCTTCTGCCTTGGGACCCTGCAACCACATGGGGTCAATGTGGATTTCACCAGTTTCTTCATTTCCCCTCGCCGCACCTTATCCAAGATCCACCCTACCAATTCAGCACTGCCCCATGACCTGTACTTCCTGTATATCTTCCTTCTCCCCATCCACTCCACCTTCCTCTCTGACATTTTACCTCCAATCACAACTTCATCGACCTATCACATTCTCAGCTATCTTCCCCCAGCACCATCCCCTTCCCATTTATCTCTCAGTACCCTTGGGCCACAAACCTCGTTCCTGATGAAAAGCTTACACAAGAAATGCTGATGCCCCTCCAATGCTGCTTGACAGCCTGTGCTTTTCCAGCACCACATTCTCGACTCTGATCTCCAAAATCTGCAATCCTAATTTTGTCCATTGAGTTAATGCATTCCATAATTTCATAACCAGACATATTAGTTAGCTTTTCTGTTAATTTCTCCCTGTCCCTTTCTCCTTTTCAACAGAGTGGGACATATACAGCCCCGCAGTGCTCTGGCAATACTCCCACATACAATGAAAAAGTTTTTATAAATTGCAAGATTTATCGGCCATTCATCAGTAACGCTCATCCATTCCATTCAGATTGAGTAAATATTCCCTTTTATTGTGATGTGAAATGTTATGTAAGGAAAGGGTTAACTGAACTTGTTTGTTTAGTGACTTTGATTAATGTCAGTCACCATGTTTTGTAATTATCCCAGTGGAGAGTTTCCATCTTTTAATGATCAGTGGGCTCCATTCAATGTGTTATGCCATAGTATGAGTGGAAACATCACCGACAACACTAACAGGGATCAGCAGCTCCAGAGAGAAGGGGAGGAAAGATTATTATCTGAGGACGTTAGACTTGAATGTTACAACAACGGATCAGAATCTGAGAACAGTAGACTGGAATATTCCAACAATAGATCAGAATATGAGAACGTTACGCTGCAATGCTCCAACAATGGGTCAGGGTCTGAAAACTTTGGACTGGAACGTTACAACAATGGACAGAAGTTTATCCTATTATGTTTGGTTACTTTCAACAAATTATTATGGGTTGTCATTGCATTCGCAGATTTATTGTGCTCTTCGCATAATTCAATATTTTTATTATCCTCTCCTGTCTATCATTGGTGTTCCTGGTAAGTCTCACTGTCCAGATATGTTTTCCTTTAAACTCATTACGACTGCATTACTGTTCTTTCATATAGTCTTCACTTCTTGCCACTATTATTGTCCATGTTGAGACTCTGAATCCAGATGTTCACTCTACAGATTACAGTGAACTTGTTCAATTACGTACTTCTTGCTTCTGTCAGTGTTACTCATGGGTCTCTATGTTGACCTACTCACTTTCAGATGTGAACCATTGTCTTCCTGTCCTTGTTATTTAAATATTGGGAGCGTGGAGGTCATTGTCCTCTATTATGTTTACAAACTCCATTTCCTTCCTGGGACTCCATCTCATCCCTGGCCAATATTTTTGTTCATTAATTTCTGGGACTTGGGTGTCGCTAGCTGGCATGCTTTGATAGCCTCCCTCTATTTGCCCTTGAAACGGTAGTGGTGAGCTGCCTTCTTGAATCGCTGGAGTCCACTTGCTGTCGGTTGACCCATAATGCTGGGAGGGAGGGAATTCCAGGACTTTGACCCAACGACTGTGAAGGAACATCGGTATATTTCCAAGTCAGGGTAGTGAGTGGCTTGGAGGGGAACCTGCAGGTGGTGTTTTAACCAGACAAATCACAACATTGGTCATCCCTTTGGGCATGAGCTGATTTCTGCCATCATGCCCTAACCGTAATTAACTTTAACTATTCACTATTCCAGAATATACTTCACTGGCATAACTCATCTGCTGTTTAAACCTTGAGCTGTGTAACGCAGACTTAATGATGACAACAATCTGCTGCTGACACTCTTGGGTTGAAATCTGAAGAAACAAATCTGATTTGAACTCAGACCAAATTTCCATCCATCTGACATTCTTGTGCACGCTGATCTATATCGCTATTGTGTCTGGCAATGCCTTTATTTTACTATTCTCAAGTACTTTAACTCATCTGTCCATGAAACGTCCGTCAGTCCCTCTGTGTGGATTATCCAAATCCCTGCCAGTTGTTCATATTTAACCTGGTTTCCTTTAAGTATAGTTTTCAATACTCCTCGTGCTGGACAGATAATCCAGTCTACTGAGCAATGCACTATCATAGTCTGCACAGCTCTCCATGTTGGCCTGTCATCTTGTCCCAGCATATGTTGTTTGAAGTGTTCCGTGAAACCATTTCAGAATTTAATTAAACAATCCATTTCAGCTGATCCGAAAATACCTTTATTCAATGATCTCGTTCTTGTAATTTTGCTCTCTAAGTGATCAATACTCCAGTTAGTCCCACTACCCATTCTTTTTCTCCATATTTTTACAACATTGTCTCAATTAGTTAATTGTCTGTTTCTGTCTTTAATGTGAATCTCTATATCCCCCTGTATCTTTCCCTAGCCTTGGGCTTTGACTCTCTAGCGTGTTGAGTGCTGGCATTGTGAAGCTCAGAGCAATGAAATGGTGTGTGTCAGGCTCTTGTTCACTTCCCAGTTTGTGCCATGTGATGTTCCACGGATGGGGGGTGGGAGGTGGGAAAGAGGTAGGTAGTGTGTATCAGCCTGTTATTCATTTCCATGTGGTGTACCATATTGGACAGGTGTGTGTGTGTGTGTATCGGTCGGTTGTTCACTTCCCAGTGTGTCCCATGTGATGCTCCGTGTTGGATAGGGGTGACAGCGATTTTGACTCATGTCTTTGAAAGATGGTCTGTGCCTGCCCACTGAACGTCTCACATCTGTATTTGTCTTTGAGCTGATTGTGTGGTCAGTAACACGAGGAATCCCCTTGAGTATTATTGTAAAAGACCAGGTGTCTAACATCTCTGACAATGCTCACACTTTTTAAAAAAAAGTTTATTTTCTCCTTTTCTTTAAAGAGAGATCTTAAAGGCCGAACTTCCTACTGAAAACGGCTGAAGTAAATAACTTAGGAGGCTTTTAGGGTGTTTTTAAAAAAATAAATAGTGCTAACAATGCTGAGCTGTAACAATTACCAGGTGCCTGGGGTGGGAGGAGGGTTGGATGCTTCATTAAATGATCCCTAGCTGTATTCTCTCTGAAATCTGCCTTGATGCTGTTTCCTCCTGGATTGGATGTGTCTTTTTGCCAAGGGACGAGTTTATGGGATGTTAGTACATTGGAACTCTTCATTAGTGGAAAGTACTGTATATAATTTTCTGTTAACATTTCCAATAGTTAAGTTATTCTAAACTTCTCTTCTTTTTGTATGTATTTTTATTATGGTGTTTAAATAAATTGTCTTTTGGTTAAGATTGAGTGGTTTGATCAGCCACATCACATCTAGAGCACCCATTTCACATCTAACTTTACTAAAATGTAGTGGGGCGATAGCACCAGGGACCCAGGTTCAATTCCCACTGATGACTGTGTAGAGTTTGCACATTCTCTCTGTATCTGCGTAGGATTCCTCTGGGTTCTGTGGTTTCCTCCCACAATCCAATGATGTTTGGCTCATGTGAATTGGCCATGCTAAATTGCCCATAGTTTTAGGTGCATTAGTCATGGGTAAATATGGGGTAGGGGAGAGGGGCTGGGTGGTTACCTCTTCGGTGGGTCAGTGTGGACATGTTGGACTGTATGGCCTGTTTTCATACTATTGGGAATCTAACCTAAGACAAGGTTGGTGTCCAGGCTACCATCTTAAAACATTTTAAGGCAGTCTGGTCTGTTCCATAGCAAAGTGGGAACACTTGTCCAGTTCAAAATCGATAATTACAAATTGGGTTCAGGATTAGAATCCCTATATTTTGGAAGCAGGCCATTTGGCCAAACAAGTTCACACCAACCCTCCGAAGAGTAAATTACCCAGACGCATTCCCCTCCCCTATTACTCCATATTTACCTCTGACTAGAGTAAATAACATACACATCACTGAAGGTTACGGGCAATTTAACATGGCCATTTCGCCTAAACTACATATATTTATACTGTGGGAGCAAATTGGAGCACCTGGAGAAAACTCACGTAGGGACGGGGAGAATGTGCACAGGGAGATTGTTGGGCTCAAAGGCAGCATTTTGGAATTGTTAGTATCTTTTGTTGTGGGTGATGAATTTGGTTAGTTTGTATAATGTTATGTGAAGTCAAGGCTATTTCTGTCACTAAGAGTTCTGTGGGTGAGGACAAAGTGAAGTTGGAGATTTTACAAAAGGTGAGCAAGGCAAAGCGTTTAGGATTGGCAGACAAGCTGGAGTTGGGTTTGTGTTTATCTGTGAGAAAAGGAGATAATTACAGCTTTAACTTGACATTTAATTTTTTGTGGAAAGATCATCAGAATCTTTGGAAATGGTTAGAATTCATCTGCAGATGGAGCAGCTTGGACGCAAAAAGGAATTGAGACAGTTTGAAATATGATTTAAAGTAGAATTAAAATAAGAGGAAGAAGAAAGACAGAAAAAAATGAAGAAAAGCAGAAAGAGAGAGGGTTGCAACTTCAAACGTTAGTAAATTGAGAGGAAAGTCGACTTAGCAGGGTGGAGATGAAGGGAGATGGCAGGGTGGATGAGGATAGTGAGGATGAACAACTCTATGGTAGCTTAAGGCCTGAGGGGTATCTGTTTAAATATGTACAGACTTTGTCTAAATTTGATGAAAAGGATGTAGAACTCTTTTTAATTTCATTTGAGAAAGTGACTAAACGGATGCACTGACCACTGACCAAGTGGGTTTAGTTAATCCAAACAAAGCTGGTCGGTATTATGAGTGAGGTATTTGTATCCCGATTGGAAGAGGTATCTAGAGAGTATGAGAAGGTGAAGAAAGACCTTTGAAGGGCATATGAACTGGTGCCAGGAGCCCACTGACAGTGATTTAGAATGTAAAATTGTGTCCCTGTTTAAACGTACATTGAGTTTGAAAGAATTAACCAAAGTAATTTTGAAAGGTGAGTCAGGGTAGTAAAAACAGAGCAACCTATGACAGTCTTAGACAGACTCATACTTTGGAGGAGTTCAAAAACTCACTCCCTGCAGTCGTGAGAACGCGTGGGGAAGAGCGCAGAGTCGAAATGGCATGATTCAAATCTGAAATGGCTGACGATCATCAGTTGGTCCATAAATCAAAGTTTGACTTTTGGGAGGGCTTGAGGAGAATGTGCAAGATCTTAAAGTATATACCTGTGTGAAATATTTAGTGGCATAGGCCAGGATGAGCAGGTAACGAGGTTACAGCAGTAAGACGTACAGGAAGGTGTAAATCCTTTAAGCTGAGACATGGGGAGATATGTCTTTGAAAAGGACTATGTAAGAGATGAGAAGTGCTCCATTCTGTAAATTTGTTTGGAGTGTCTGGTGACGCCATCAGACACTCCAAAAATGTAAAATATTTCACAATTGGAAAGGAGGCCTTGAGCTTGGTGTTGATGTCACAACATTTCAGCATCTAAGTTGTCAGTACCGTGTCAAGACAAATATATATACTGATCATAACGCCTGAACGATTTTGGACAAATTTAGGGAGAATACTTCCAGTCCATTCAGACAGAGGTTATTATTGTTGCCATTCAATTTGGAAGTTATACAGGTGACCGGACGAGAACCCGTACTTGCTGACAAGTTGTCGAAACTTAGATGAAGAAAAACAGAGGCGTTCAGCCGCAGAAGAAATCTGACTGAAATAGAATAGAGTTGTAAATCTTAGCACACTTCGTGTCAATGTAATATATATGTATTGCAGTCTACTGGAACAATAAGAATAAAGGGTTTAAATGAGGCCATCTTTGTATATTGATTTTTTTTTCACTTTAAAAAGGTTATTTTCTCTTGTGTTTTTTTTGAAGAGAGGTCTTTAAGGCAGAGATGCCGAACTGTCACCTGAAAACAGCTTAAGTAAATAACTGAGAAGGCATTTAGGTTTTATTAAAGCGTTGGGAACAATGGAAGGGCAGTGGCCAGGTTTTCTCGTTTTGTTTTTAGCTGCAGCGTTCAGAAGCTGCTTGGGATCCCAGAAGGGTTGGAAGTTTCAATGCATGATCCCCAGCTGCTATTCTCTCTGAAAACTCACTTAAAGTTGCATCCTCCTGGATTGGAGAACTGCTCATAAGATTCTGTGTTTGAATTTACCTTTTTGCCAAGAAGTGTGTTTATGGGATGTTCCTGTATTAGCGCAGTTAATTAGTAGAAGGCACTGTATCTAATGGTAGCATAGGTGTTCCAGTAGAGAAGCTATCCCAAATTGTTCTTCTCTTTGATTGTGTCTTAATTGAAGCGTTTGAATGGATTGCATTTTGTTTTACGTTGAGTGGATTGACAAATTGCAACACATCTGGAACACACATCTACATTTAAAATAAGGAAAAGTTAGGGTCTAGGCTGCCAGCTTAAAATATTTTGACGGGGTCTGGTCAGGTCCATAACACTTGTGGCCGAGGGGCTTCTGATTGTCTCCTGCTATTGAAACGTTAGTGGAGGTGCTGGGGATGGTTTTCTGGAGGGTGTGCTGTAGCTACCTCTGACAATCAGGGAGACCTGAGGATTTGGTGACCCAACTCTGGATGGAGCACGGGGACTGTAGTTACAGCGTTTTGGTCTGGAACATGAACACCAAATGGAGCAAATGCTGCAGAGAGGGATGCTCTGAAACCATGGAGTGAAAGTGTCTGGGGAAAGGGATCTGATGGATCCACCCCGGGTTTTCCAGAAACAGCTTGCCAAGCTGCACTGAACCTTGGAGCAGAGTATGAGGGAACGATGACTGAACAAGGAGCTGGTCACCTCCTTGAACACGATCTGTAGCTTCACACCAGGGGGAGGACTGTGCTGCCAGTGACTGTTAGAGTCACTGTTTCATTCAGCTTCCATGATCAGGAACTTTCCAGGCCGGAGTGAGTGACATATGCATCGTCTCCCAGCACCACGGTGGCACAGTGGTTAGCACTGCTGCCTCACAGCGATAGAGCCACGGGTTCAATTCCCGCCTGCGTTGAGTTTGCACATTCTCCCCCTGTCTGCGTGGGTTCAGTCCGTGTGCTTCGGTTTGCACCCACTGTCAACAAATGTGCAGGTTAGGTGAATTGGCCATGCTAAATACGTGGCTGCGCAGCTGATGTAGGAGGGAGGGCTTCAGACATGTAGATAATTGGGATGCCTTCTGGGGAAGGTGGGACCTGTACAAGAAGGACGGGTTGCATCTGAACTGGAAGTGGACCAATGTCCTGGGTGGAAGGTTTGCTCGCGAAGTTCGAGAGGGTTTAAACTAGTATGGCGAGGGGAGGGGGAACCTGAACCTGAGATTTGAATGGAGCTGTTTTTGTAAGGTGTGTTCAGGAGGGTTTCCTAACTCAGTCCGTTGACAGGCCGATGAGGGGAGAGGCCATTCTAGACTTGGTGCTTGGAAACAAGCCGGACAGGTATCAAATCTTGTGATGGGAGAGCATTTTGGTGATAGTGACCGCAAATGCCTCACATTCTCCATAGTTATGGAGAAGGAGAGGATTAGGCAAAATGGGAGGATATTTAATTGGGGAAGAGGAAACTATGATGCAATTAGACATGAGTTAGGAAGCATGGATTGGAGCAATTGTTCCATGGTAAAGGCACTATAGACATGTGGAGACTGTTTAAGGAACAGTTGTTGCAAGTGATGAATAAATATATTCCTCTGAGACAGGCAAGAAGTGGTAAGATAAAGCAATTTTGGAAGACGAGAGCGGTGGAGCTTCTCTTCAAAAGGAAAAGGGTAGCTTACATAAGGTGGAGGAAGCTAGGGTCAAGCCCAGATCTACAGGATTACAGGCAGGCGAGGAAAGAGCTTAAAAATGGTCTGAGGAGAGCCAGGAGGGGGCACGAGAAAGACTTGGCAGAATGGATTAGAGAGAACACAAAAACATTTTACACTTATGTGAGGAATAAGATAATGGTCAAAGAAAGAGTAGGCCCGATCAGGGATAGCATAGGGAATTTGTGTGTGGAGTCTGAGGAGGTAGGGGAGCCCTAAACGAGTTTTTTTCTTCTGTCGTTAATAAAGTAACGAACTTTGTAGTGAATGAAACCTTTGAAGAGCAGGTGTGCATCCTGAAATGGATAGAGATAGAGAAAGCTGATGTGCTGAAAAATTTGTCAAACATTAAGATTGACAAATCGCCAGGCCCGGACCAGATTTGTCCTCGGCTGCTTTGGGAAACGAGAAATGCAATTGCTTCGCCACTAGCGAAGATCTTTGCATCCTCGCTCTCCACTGGAGTCGTACTTGAGGATGGAGAGGGGCAAATGTAATTCCTCTTTTCAAGAAAGGAAATAGGGAAATCCCCGGCAATTACCTACCAGTAAGTGTCACGTCTGTCGTCTGCAAGGTGTCAGAAAGGATTCTGAGGAATAGAATTTATGACCATCTGGAAGAGCATGGCTTGATTAAATGCAGTCAACACGACGTTGTGAGGGGCAGGTCATGCCTTACAAAGCTTATCGAATTCTTTGAGGATGTGACAAGGAAAGTTGATGATGGTCGAGCTGTGGATGTGGTGTATATGGACTTCAGCAAGGCATTTGATAAAGTTCCCCATGGTAGGCTCATTCAGAAGGTCAGGAGGAATGGGATTCAGGGGAACTTAGCTGTCTGGATACAGAATTGGCTGGCCAACAGAAGACAGCGAGTGGTAGTAGAAGGAAAATATTCTGCCTGGAAGTCTGTGATGAGTGGTGTTCCACAGGGCTCTGTCCTTGGGCCTCTATTGTTTGTAATTTTTATTAATGAATTGGTTTAGGGGATTGAATGATGGGTCAGCAAGTTTGCAGATGACACAAAGATTGGAGGTATCATTGATCGTATAGAGGACTGTTGTAGGCTGCAGGGGGACATTGACATGATGTAGAGATGGGCTGAGAGGTGGCAGATGGAGTTCAAACTGGATAAATGCGAGGTGATGCATTTTGGAAGGTCGAATTTGAAAGCTGAGTACAGGATTAAGGATAGGACTCTTGGTAGTGTGGAGGATCAGAGGGACCTTGGTGTGCAGGTACATAGATCCCCTAAAATGGACACCCAAGAGAACAGGGTTGTTAAGAAAGCATATGGTGTTTTGGCTTTCATTAACAGGCGTATTGAGTTTCAGAGTCATGAGATCTTGTTGCAGCTCTATAAAACTTTGGTTAGACTGCACTTGGAAGACTGCGTCCAGTTCTGGTCGCCCTATTATAAGAAAGATGTGGATGCTTTGGAGCGGGTTCAGAGGAGGTTTACCAGGATGCTGCCTGGACTGGAGGGCTTATCTTTTGAAGAGAGGTTGGCTGTGCTCGGACTTTTTTCATTGGAGAAAAGGAGGAGAAGAGGAGACCTAATTGATGTATACAAGATAATGAGAGGCATAGATAGAGTCGATAGCTAGAGACTATTTCCCAGGGCAGAAATGAATAACACGAGGGGTCATAGTTTTAAGCTTGTTGGAGGAAAATATAGAGGGGATGTCAGAGGCGTGTTCTTTACACAGAGAGTTGTGAGAGCATGGAATGCGTTGCCAGCAACAGTTGTGGAGGCAGGGTCATTAGGGACATTTAAGAGACTCCTGGACATGCATGTGGTCACAGAAATTTGAGGGTGCATATATGAGGATCAGTGGTCGGCACAACGTCGTGGGCTGAAGGGCCTGTTCTGTGCTGTACTGTTCTATGTTCTATGTTCTATCTATGTTCTAAATTGCCCGTAGTGTAAGGAGTAAATGTAGGGGACTAGGTATGGGTGGGTTGCTTTTCGGTGGGTTGGTGTGAACTTGTTGGGCTGAAGGGCCTATTTCCACACTGTAAGTAATCTAATCTCAACATCAGTGCCACTATTTGGTGATGGAGGATTTATGTTGTGGATGAGGTGAATGTTTTCTCTCTGAGCAGAGAGCTGCCAGGTGTATCCATGTTTTCTCAGTATAGCAGGATTCCCGATGATGTACATGGCTCTGTGGGCTCCCCATGAAAATGAGGAGATCTAGAGTAAATGAAGAAACTCTCACTCCATTAATGTTACAGTGTGCCAATGCACAGAGCATCCTGTTGGTGAATACTCACTGTCCTGGCAGGTGCCACTGCATCTTCATTCAGAAGCAGTCAGCGATTCCCATCGTCTTTAGGTCTGCATTCGGAAAGAAAGAATAGTCTCTCAACCCTTCATACACAGCTCAAAACATCCTCCCCCTCACCACTCCCCACCGCCAACCAACCACATCAAAATATCCCGTGTGTACTGACAGCAATAGGACCATTGGGAATGTCAGGGAGCAGACCATCAGGGAGATGGAGCAACTCTTCCCATATCTGAATGGGTTAGAGTAAACCCTCCAGAACACACTGTATCTCTATGTTGAGTAATATCTCTCCATTTCAGTAACATACTGCCTTCCATTCTTCCTGAAAAAGCTGGCAGGTTATACATTCCGTTATATTCCACTTGGGAAAGTATTATTCATTGACTTTACCTGTCCATATCAATTTGCAGACTCTCCATATTCTCTTGATAATTTAATGTCTTGCTTACCTGAGTGTCATCACTAAACTTCGTAGCAGTACATCTGTTCTACCGTCCTGATCATTGATATTGATTGTAAACAGTTGAGGACACAGCAGTGGTCCCCGTGAGATTCCACTGGTTATGTTCTGTCAAACTGATTAAGATTGATTTATCCAGAGTGCCTGCTACCGGATAGATAACCAGTCCTCCCCCGTTCCTGTGGAGCACTGTCGAAGGGCTGAATAAGAAAGAGGAACTATCCAGCCCCTCAAGTCTGTTCCGCCATTGAATACAATCATGACTGATGTCATCGCCGGCTCAGTTCCATTTCCCTGCCTGCTCTCCATGTCCCTTCATTTACTCAACGTCCCAGCATCCCCTGCACACTGGGACAGTGAACTACACAGATTCACAACCTTTTGAGAGAAGTAAGTTCTCCTCACCCCTGTTTAAATCAGCTCTGCCTAATCTTTTGTTCTAGTTTGCCCTAGTTGAGGAAATATCCACTCCATACCGACATTGTCAATCACCTTTAACATCCTTCAGGCCTCAATGAAGTCTCCTCTCATTCTTCTAAACCTAGAGTGCATCGGCCTGAACTGCTTGAATTTGCTTCAAAAGACAAATTCATCTCTGGAATCAATCTAATGAACTTGTTCTGAACTGCTTTGTTGAAATAACATCACTCCTGCAGTCAGGACAACAAACCAGAACACAGTAACGTCAGTTACCGTCTCACTAATATCTTGCAGAGTTGCAATAATTCTTCCCTCTACTTATACTCTATACTTTTATAAGTAAATGCTGAAAATGCACTTGCTTTTCCAATTCCCTGCTGTACCTGCATGTGAGTTTTCTGTGGTCTGCACAAGGACACCCAGATGCCTCTGCAAATAAGCACTCTGAAGTTGCTGTCCATTTCCATACATTGTTGGATTCCTCTGGGGAATATCCTCGTTAAGTTTTTGCTTCCAGATGTTGGTACATTCATCTAAACTGTTCATGCCCATTTGTAAATGTTCTACATCTTCATTACATCAACCTACTTTTCCACTTGTTTTAGTGTTAGCTCAAGATGTGGCTGTGGATGGTAAATTGTCAGGTCATGCGGCCTGAACTCTATGGACGCCAAAAGTTGCCAACCACTAACGAAACAACCATTCTATCTCTCTGCATTTTGTTGGCTCACCAGCCCTCTATCCAGGCGAATAACTTCCTCCCAAATCCATGTCCTCTTATTTTACAGCTTAATATTTTGTGCAGTGTTTACTCAATTCCTTTTCAAAGTCCAGGTACTTTACTCCTCCAGGATACCTATTCTCTAACTTTGCATGTCACATCTTTAAAGAATTCGAGCAAATAAATGCTTTTAAAATGCTGATTCTGATGTATTCTGGTTTTACTTTGCAAATCCGCTGTTGTTAATTAATTAATAATGGAGTCTCACAATTTCCCATAATTCCCAACAGTTTCCTCACAACCTTTTATTGACAAGTGAAGATGATTATCCTAAGTCCTAACTTTTCTGTACCCTCTACGTTCCCTTTCCCGTGTTCCTCTGAAACAGGTACAAATCTTTAAAATATCTGCTCCAATTTCTGTGTAATTGACATGAGTGTCTGAATGGATTCGCTCAGTTCATGGTTTATATGCTCAATGGGCTGAATGTCCCCATGGTGTTCCTACATTATATTCTCGATGGCCGGAATGTCCTGATTTACAGATTCAAAATCTGCTTCTCCTCTTCCTGATAATACGTCAGAAGCCTGAGGAATTGTGGAATCTTCCTGTTGCTGTGCAATATTTCGAGGGGCTGAAAGGTCTCTTCATATTCCTTCACAACAGGCTCGAGATACTGAACAATCACCTCTTGCATCCCTGAAATGGGATCGAAGGAGTGATTTGTCTTCGTCTGTTCCCGTACAACAGACTCATGGGTGAATTACCCCAACCTTTCTGTAACAAGTCTCAAATAACTTTATCTTCTTCTTTAATTCTCGTGCTGAATGGCCTCCTGTTATTCTAGTGTACCAATCTCTTCCAGTTCCTGTGTTAGCGAATTGAGGAGGCTGAATGGACTGATCCTGTTGCTGCATAACAGGATACTGGTGCCTCATGGCCTAATCTGCGTGTAGTGTTATAGACTGATTGGCCTCCTCCTGTAACTGTATATCAGGATTCAGGGGCTGAATAACCTTGTCCTGTTTGGTGTAACAGGTTCGAAGTCCTGAATACCCTTCTGCTGTTCCTGTGTTACAGGCTGGAGAAATGGAATTGGCTATGTAATTGGCTTCTGTTGTTGACTCTTTCCGGTGTTCTATGTAAAAATAAGGTAACTTTTCATTCTTGTAAACTCTCATGCGTATTGGATCAACCTAATAATCCTTTCCTTGTAAGATAACCGCTTCATTGCAGGAATCAGTTGTAGGAACCATTTCTGATCTGCTTCCAATATAGCAATATCCTTTTTTCAGTGAGGAGACTAAATCTGTGGATACTACTCCAGATGTGATCGTGTACAACATCAGCAACACTTTACCAGGCTGTTCTAAGGTTCCCAGCCAGGTTAGAGCACGCTCAGCTGTCTGGGGGAATGCATAGCATTGTTGAAAGATCATTGTCCTTTTCCCATTGCTGGGAAAATGGATTTCATTAGCGTATTTGAGATGGTTTCCGTTAACAGTATGTTGAGTACTGAGATAGAGGTCAGGTTGCTTTGAAAATGATATTATGTGATCAGAAGAGCGAATTGAAAACCCTGCTGTAAAGGAGGTTTTGGGAATAGTATTTATAATATATTGAATTTTATATGAAGTCTGAAAGCAAACCAGTTATTTTTGAAACTGTGGTTACAAACCTGAGTATGCAATTCACAAAAGTATGAGGCTAAAATTAGCTTCATTGAATTGGAGAAGTACATGAAAAAGATTTACTGGAAGACAGGCAATGGTTGTTGTTTAAATAAATGCCTAAAAATGTACAATACACACATGTCCACCACAATTCAAACAGCAAAGGGGTAAGGTGACTTAACAATGGTTAACAAAATAAGTTAAAGATTGCATTAGATCAAAGGAAGCAGCTCAGAAAAATGTCAGATATTGTTGTAAGCCATGGATTCAGAGACATTTGAGGACCAATGAAGTGATAATGAAATTATTTTAAAAATGCAAACTAAAAAGATACATTAGGATGACCGAACGCTTCTCTCGATACTTGATGGGAAAGTGAAGGCAAGGACACGTGTGGAATGGAGAATATCTACACACGATAGTTTCTTGCAGAGAACTTGGAAATTACAGAGAAACTTAACAGTTACTTTCATGCCAACTTTATTAGAGGCAAGATTAACTGATGATGAAATTCAGTTTGTGTTCTCCGGTGATTGTCAAAATGAAATGAGATCGCAGTGAAGCTTAGAAAGTTCACACAGAGAGACGGACTGACACAGGGACAGGGCGATGTGTTGCCAGGCAAGGTTAGGGAGAATCCCAAGATGTTCTCCACGTATATCAATCAGAACAAAATAACCAGGACACAACTAGGGCCCATTCGAGACCAAGGGAGCACTCTGTGTGTGAAGCTTGAGAACATTGATCGATTGTTACATGAAAGCTCCAAATCTGTTTAACTTGGAGAAGGAGGATGCAGGGACAGAATTTAAGAAGATGGATTGGGAAGCACTTGAACAGACTGTTATAAGATGGGAGTAGGGATGGGAGGCTTTGGCTGGTATAAAACTGGACTGATTGCCAGGTCTGGATAAGTTGTATTACAGGCTGCTGTTAGAGACAAAGGAGAAAAGGCGCTGACTCAAACTTTTAAGCCGAATCTGGCCACAGGGAAGTTGGAGTTGCCAGATGACTGGAGAACAACGAATATGGTCCCACTTTACAGGAAGGATGGTGAAAATAGACTGACTGTTAACCAGTCAGTTTTAGATCCGTGTTACGGCAAGTACTGGAGAAAATAAGAAAGGAGAAAATTTATCTCTATTTGCAGAGGCAAGGGTTGATCGGGGGAGTCAGCATGACATCATAGGAGGGAAGTCATACCAAGTGAATGTTATTGTCTGTTTTCGAGCATGTTGTTCTTATGGTTTTTCAGCAAGACCTTTGACAGAGCCCCAAATGTGAAACAAATTTTTAAAAATCATAATATCAAGGGTAACTTAGTGAGTTACATCAAACATTGCCTCAGGCGACTGACTGTGTGGAGTTTGCACGTTCTCTTTGTATCTGCGTGGGTTTCCTCCGGGTGCTCCGGTTTCCTCCTACAGTCCAAAGATGTGCAGATCAGGTGAATTGGCCATGCTAAATTGCCTGCAGTGTTAGGCAAGGGGGTAAATGTATGGGTGGGTTGCGCTTCGGCGGGTCGGTGTCGACTTGTTGGGCCGAAGGGCCTGTTTCCACACGGTAATGTAATCTCATCATTGTCTTATTCGCAGGAGACAGAGGGTGGTGGAGGAAGGCTGTTTGTGTGACTGGAGACCAGTGTCCCCTGATGCACCTCAGGGTTCAGTGCAGTGTATCTTATTATTTGTGATATTCATAAACGTGAATGTGTTAGCGGGGGCGGGGGGGGGGGGGTTGTGAGAGAGTGTGCTAATTACGTTTGTATTTGACACAAATATTGGCCAGGTGGTTGGCAGTGAGGAGGAAGGCCTTATGTTACAGGAAGATACAGATGGAATGGTCAAATAATCAGATGGAATGTAACCCTGATAAACATGTGGTGATGCACTTTGGAAGAAGGAACCAAAAATGGGGGTATATAATGAATGGCAGCACACTAAGAACTGAGATGGTGTTCCTCCACAGATCCCTGAATGTGACGGCACAGGGTAATAGTTTAGGGAAAAAATGAGTATTGCAGATCAGAATCAAGAAGTGTAGTTCTTGTAAAGCACATTCGGTCAAGCAGCATGCAAGGAGCAGGAGAGTCGATGTTTTGATCATAAGCTTTTTATCAGGATTGGTGGCCACATTCCTGATGAAAAGCATATTCTCAAAACGTCGACTTTCCTGCTTCTCGGATGCTGGCTGATTTGCTGTACTTTTTGACTGAGATTAATACATTAGTTAATAAGGCAGAAGGAACCATCGACAGAACCTTCATTCACCGAAGTATAAATTGTCAGACTATACAAGTCTATGTTTAGGCCATGTTGGAAAACTGTGCGTAGTTCTGGGGGCCATATTGCAGGAAGGATGTGATTGTAGTGGAGGGGTGCAGACGAGATTCACCGGGATGCTCCCTGGAATAGAGCATATCAGCTATGGAGAGTGGCTGGATAAGTTCAGGTTGTTTACTTTGGAGCAGAGAGGTAATTCACAAGGATAAGATTACGAGGGGGATTTCCAGAAAGATTTTTGCTGAAGTCCCAAACCCAGTGTGCAAAATCAAATCTTATGGGATTGTGGCAAATATTTGGACATGGTTACAGAATGGGACAGCTGGCAGGAAAGAGTGAGTAAAAGTTTTTGATTTTGATTTTATGACCAGGTGTATTTTCCAGGATAAATACAATAAATACAGTGAAATGTTTTCACTTGTTGCCACAAAGTGGTGCCATTATGAATAATTGAAGACAGTGGAATAAACAGAGGATACAGCCTGAAGAGAGTTTATGGGTTGTGAAACAGCTCCTCATCATCGACCACCCCTGCAACCCAACCCCTTCATGACAGCTTCATCCCCATCAAAACCAGACCCCAGCAACATCGAAGTTTCTGATCCTCTAGCACCATCTTTGCCGCTGGGCAGATACTCCTCCATCACCAGCTCATTGTCTCCTCTGCCAGGCCATTCCAATGTCAGAGACATGTCTGTTACTGCTGGGCCCACCTCATCGATGTTACCATCATGGCCTTCCACTATCCGCTTCACCACAACCAGTGCAGGACCCAACCAACAACATGTCTCCAATCTTCAGGCATCACCTTTTACTGCTGGGCCCTATCTCACTCACGTTGACTCTGCTGATGTTGCTGCTGCCAATTCCAGGTCATGTGCTTGCTCCGGAAAAGTAAGTAAGGACACACTCTCCTCCGCATTGGCCTTATCTTGAGTTCCAAACCATGGATTCAGCTCTAGGTCAGTAAATTACAAAAAGAAAAGTGGAGGAGAAAATATGAAAAAGAAAGCAGGTCAGCAAAGAAGCACTTGGACTGGAAGAACAGGAATAAAAGGATCCTTTTATTGGAGATGAAGGCTTGTGGAGTATCTCAGGATTATGTCCTTGGATCTCAGCTATTCGCAAACACCTCAAAAGTTTGTTTGACGGAATCAATTGCAATACTTCTCAGTCTGCTGTAGGAGAAATGCATTGAGGAGATTCTTGGCCATGGTGAGAACGTGGGAGGCTCACTGTGTTGAACGACGTACTCCTTTCCCAATGTTTCTATATAGTCTGTGGATAAGCACTGTCAATGTTGTCACAAGCGCTCAGATGTTAGGAAGGAGGTCTCTGCAGTATTGACAGGCCTGTGTTTTCCTTTTCTAATGCAGAAGCAGATGCCAGGTGTCCTGACCGGTTTTATCCTTTAAGACTTCAGAGCAGTTTGATACAATTGAGTGTCTTGTTTGGTCTTTTCACAGACCATTGAAGAGTATATCACATGTATGTGTGTCTGGAGTCACTTTTAGGCCAGACCAGGAAAACACGGGAGATTCACTTCCCGAAAGAACATTGGGGAAGCAAATTGGTGTTTATAATTGAAATTGGTTTCAAGGTCTTTATTACTGACTCAAGATTTTAGATTTTGATATTTTATTAATTGTTATTAACTTCCACCAGCTGCCAGAACATTAGCCTGGTCTGGATTATAAATCCAGTGGCATTTCCATCTCCGCACAGTAACCTGTCGCAAACCACACTGAGCAGTTTATTTCTATGCTGCTTGACAATTCTGTCAAAAAGAACTCCCAACAATTTGACTCTCCTCTTAAGGGATTGTCATAGTTGAGTAATTTTCCACATTGCCATATAGATGTCAGAGTTGGAACTGGAATGAAACAGCTTCCCCAGGGACACGGCTTGTTGTACATTGCCTTTGTCATATCGACGGTGTTCAGATGTTTCGTCATGTCACATAGAGAGAATCGATTGTTTGTAAACTGTCATCTGTAATTCTGTGGGCATCCTGACGAGGTGAGGTAGATAATTGACTCAATACTTCTGGCTGAGTATGTCGCAGATAACTACATGCTTGTCTTTTGCACTGATGTGCAGAGCTGTTCCATTATTAAGGAGGGGGGCATGTGTTGTGTCCTCTCCTGCAGTGAGTTGTTTAATCAATTAACGACTGGATCTGGGAGGACAGTAGAGCTTCGAACTGATCTGTTGGTTTTGCAATCATTCCGCCCTCCCTATCAGATGGTAGTTCTGTTGTTTGGAATGTAAACAGTCAAGTGTGGTAGCTTTATGGTTTGCCTTCAGTTTTAGGTACACATAGTTCTGCCCTGGCATGTTCACCACACTCGTCGCTGAAGCATACATTCGCTTATTGGCAATGGTAGACAGAGAGATAATCCCAGGCAAAAAGTTACAGATTATCGTTGAATATAATTTTGCTTCTGTTGCTGTTGTGGTCTATAACATCACATGGAACACGCAGTTTGAGCTGCAATATCTCCAATACAGTTCCGCCCCCAGTTCACACCAGGTCCCACTCACCCATCAGCCATGTACTCCGTGGCCTACTCTGGTTTCTGATGTGGCACACTTCCAATTTTATATTCTCATTCTACTGAGGGTCTCTCAATGGGGTCACACTTACAATTTGTCTCATTGCCCAACACCCTTTAACATAATCATCTGAATCCTTTCCTTTCCAGTATGTGCTATCTTCTGTGTTTAGAGTGAATGCGTGTCCCTCTGTTTCACTCCCTGACTAACAGTAAGAACTCTGTAGTTTCAGTGATGCCAGCCTTACGTCATGTCAGAGACACGGACATTGTGCATCCTGTCTTATCTTTCACTTCCCAGTATATGCGCTCCAGGTTGAACAGGGCGTTTGAGCCACGTTGACACATGTCTTTGAAACGTGGTGAAAAGCAGAAATTGCTAGAGAAATTAAGCATGTCTGGCAGCATCAGTGGAGTGAAAGCAGACTTAATCATTTGGGTGCACTGACCATTCTTCAAGGCTCACAGTTTTTTTTTGTTCTCGTTTCAGATTTCAAGTATCCAGAGTTATTTGTTTAATTAAAAATGTGTTTTCTTTCATTTCTGGAGAAACACAACAGATCTGGCAGCATCCGAGGAGAGAGAGAAACACAGTTAGTGTTTCAAGTCCAGTGTGACTCCTCTTCAGAAGAGAAAAGGATTGGAAAATGGACTTTTAACTCCCTTGACCAAGGTAGAGGAGGGGTGACCGGAAACAAGATGGTGTGGAGGAACAATGCCACTGATAAATTGACTTTTATTTCTGGTAAAAGAGAATCAAATGTAAAATGAGTATTAATTAGATTGTGAAGGGGGGAAATGGGTTCCTTAATTAAGTGCAAGACAAACAATTCACAAACAGGGCAAGTTCATTGGGAGACCAGGAGAAAGAATGTGTGAAGAATGGAGAACAGCCATAATGCGGTCAGGCTGTGGAAGTATGGGATTGAATAAAAACTCCTTCAGGATAGAACGTACCAAGGTCTAAAGTGAGGTGTTACTTGAGGTTGAGATGTGCTTCATTGGAGCATTACAGCAACCCAGGACTGAAATGTTAGCATGACAGCAAGGTACTTTATTGAAATGGGAAGCAATGAGAAGGTCAGGGTTATTCCCACAGACAGAGTGGGAGTGTTCCTCAAAACAGTTTCTGTTTGGTCTCCCCAGTGTAAAGGAGACTGCATTATGAGCAGCAATGACAGGAGGCTGGATTGAAAGAGTACAACTGAAATGCTGCTTCATGTGGAAGGTGTGTATTAGGTTGTTTTGAAAAAACGAATGTGTCCGCGATCTTTTCAAATGTCCAAATTTATTACTTCTTATATGTGAACCACCTCGTTCCACAGCATGGAGAGAGGAGGTCCTATAGGTGTGGGAGGACAGAGTTAATAAACTTGGATCAGGATAAACACAGCAGACCAGACAGAATCAGAAGAGCAGAAAAGGCAATATTTTGATCTTGGACCTTTCGTAAGGAATGATGAGGAGGAGGGGAGACCCCAAATGGAGAGATGGGATATGGAAGGGTGCCGGGTAGGTATGGTGGTGGTAGGCACATGCAGGTATGAGGTCACTGTGATTGGTCAATGGGAAGGATGGAGCAGATACCGGTTGGTCTGGTCAGGTAAAAGTGACATGGGATAAGGCTGTGGGTGGAGGGATTTTGAAGCGGCTTCAGTCAATATTGAGGCCATTGGGCTATCAGCTTCAAAGGTACACTCTCAGGTGGTGTTACTCTGACAGTGGACAGGCTAAGGATGAGCATGTCGCCGGGCGAGTGGGAGTGGAAATTAAAACGAATGGTAATTGGAAAGTCGGGCTGTTTGTTTCGTGAAGAGCACTAATGCTCCACACAGAGACTGATCCTGACCCACCGAGCTCGTCTCCAACTCCCAACATTGTCTCCTCTATGTTGTGGCGTCGAAAGGGAGACTCAGGGACATATTCTGCTCTCTGCACGCTTTAACAAACTCAGCATTCCAGTTGCCATCCATTTCAATCACTCCCCTCCCCTTGCTCATTCGGAAACAGGTCCATCTTTGGCTTCCTCCACTTTCAGAGTGAAGCCAAACAGAATCTGGGGAACACAACTTGATATTTCAGCTGGAGACCTTACAGCTCAAGTCTCAATATTGAATTCACTGGATTCAAAGTCTCTCTACCCACAGCCTTACCCCATGTCCCCTTCCCTGAACTGACCAAAGCTGTCCATCTTCCCATTCGTATATCTGTTGCACCCTTCTCACAGACCAATCACAATAATTCCCTGCCTGCATCCACCTATCGCCATTCCACCTACCCTTCCACCAGCCCCACGGCCCTCCCTCTATTTACTTCCCGGATCCCCTTTCCCACCCCAATCCTGATGAAATCTTTCATCCTGAAACGTTGACTTTCCTGTTCCTAGGATGCTGTCTCACTTGCTTTGCTTTTACAGCTTCATATGTATTGGCTACATAGTTGCACGTTGAGACCTTATCAGCAACAGATTTTATTGTGCTTTTTATGCATTCCTTGTTGTCTGTTTACTGACAAGCTTATCTCAACATTCTCACTGCAGGATCTAGGAAACAGTCTTTTTGTCACTAATGGTCCTGTCTGCTTCGAACTGATTTCCTTTGATTTAACCGTACTTTCATCTTTGCTGTTCACAATGGCATTGTAACGTAACTCTTGTTATGCTGTAGCTTAATTACACAATTTCCAATATACTTCACAACTTCCTTGTTCTTATACTCCACACATCTATTCATAACCTCAAAGATCCAATAAGTCCTTCTATAATTTCCTGTCTTCTGTGTCCCTCTCTCCTTAAACAGGGAGGTTATATTTACCAGCCCTCCCTCACTCCAAAGTTTCCTGAAAGATCACCAGCAATGCGTCCACAATTACCTTCGATATCTCTTTAGAACTAGGATCTGTTGTCCAACTGGTCTCGCTGATTGATTCAACTTCACCTTCCCTAGTACCTTCTCCTTACTGAGGTCAGTATACTCACCTCTATATCCTGATTGTCTTGAAGTTCTGGCATTTTGCGGGTGTCTTCCACCGTGAAGACGGATGTAAAGTATCTATTCAATTCCTCTGCCATTCCATTGCTTCGCATAACTACTCAAGCCTCATTTTCCAACAGTCCTTTGTTTGTTTTTTACTCCCTGTCGATCTTGTTTTATATCTAAAAATCGCTTTCCTTATTCTTTTACACGATTAAGAAGCGTAATGTTATATTTCACCCTCTCCTCCCATTTGCTGTTATTAGTTATCCGTGATGGAATTTGTAGACTTCGTAATCCCTTGTATTCCCAATAATCTTCACCACATTGTGTGTATTTTCTTTTGTTTTTATGCTTTCCCTGAATTTGTTATCACTCACGGCTGACTTGTCTTCTGCTGAATATTGTTCTTCTTACTTGGGACGAGTTTCTGATGTGCTGCTGAATTATCTCCAGATACCTCTGTCATTGCTGCTTCACCATCTTCCCGTGCTCAGCTTCCCTTCCAACTAACTCTGGCCATCTGCTCCTTCATGTCTTGTAGTTACATTACTCAATTATAAGACATCACATCCAAAAGTGAGCAATAGATGTAAACAGAAAGAGGGATGTCTGAGGCATGGGACAGAAAGAACGATTGGACGCTTTATTAATTAGATTAAAAGAGAAATTGAGAGACAGAGAGGGAGAAAATATAGACATGGAGATGTAAAAATAGAGAAGTCTACATGACTGATAGATATAGATGTACATTTGTATTTGGTTTGACAATTCCTGTGTATTGTGGTCCTTTGTACAATGTATGTGCAACAGATTAATATGTTGAAATGTGCGTCTGGTGCCAGAACTTTTATTTCCATCAATATGACAGGCAACAGCTGTTGACAAAACCAACAGGCCAATGTATATGATTCCAGGTAGAAAATGGATTAACTGAAATAAATTTGAACACAAGAAGCAGGAAGTTATAACATACATCCTGATAAGAATTAGCGATTAGGTCTGGGAATGCAAGGAAGAGGCACGAGGCAGAGTGTACGTTGAAAGAAGGGGAACATAATATCTCAGCTGAAGACTAAATAAAATGCTAACGTTTTATAAATTTTGTACATCGCATGCATCATTTTTGTTAAATATGTCTCTCTTGTTCATTCTGAATATGGTGCACAGATATGAACTGTCTTATGTATCTGCACGCAACGCATGCACACACACACACACACACACACACACACACATACACACACAGACACACTCACTCACACACACAGACACACAACCAGACACCCTCACACACACACAGACACACGCACAGACACCCACACACACAGACGCGCACTCACACACATGCAAACACCCACACACACTCTCACACACAGAGACACACACACACGCACTCACGCACACAGACACACACACTCACTCACGCACAGACACACACACACTCACACACACAGAGATAGAGACACACACATACACACACAGAGGCACACACGCATTCACACACTCACATAGACACTCTCTCTCTCTCTCTCATACACACACACATACACACACACAGATCAATCATTGTTCGGCCATTCCATTTCAAATTATCCTGTTTTATTTACATTGTCATTTGCAATTCCTTCTTCCAAATATATTCTGTTTCTTTCTCTACATTTTTTAAAATTCTGTCTGTCAAGAAGACATTGGGTCTTGGGGGATGTAACTTTACTCCTCGTCAGTCTCCACAGTCACTGTCTTCTATTCCTTTCTGTTTCTTAGCCCATGGAAAATACATACTGTGTCGGACCCTTGAAACCCGATAAACAGGTCATTTTTTTTAGTTTACATACAGTATGGAAACAGGCCCTTCAGCCCAACAAGTCCACATCGACCGTCCGAAGAGTAACCCACCCAAACCCATTCCCCCACACTCTATTCACCCCTGACACTACGGGCAATTTAGTATGGCCAATTCACATAACCTGCATATCTTTGGACTGTGGGAGGAAACCGTGGCACCCAGAGAAAACCCACGCAGACACAGGGCCAATGTGCAAACGCTACACAGACAGTTGCCCAAGGCTGTTCAGTAAACAAAGCATGTACTTTTGTGCCAAGGCTACAACAGATATAAAAAAGAAAACGCATGCAAACTGTGCAATTAGATGTTTGCACCTTTGCAAGCAACTTATTGAATTACATTGTGTAAAGGATAATTAACCGATAAAAGATATGAGAGTATAATCTAGCGAAATCCGTAGCAAAGTGATAGAATAACAAGCAATTACATTTAAACTTGAGGATTATGGACTAACATTTTTATGTACAGAAAAAAGATGGTGATTTTATGAGGAATTGCAATTTCCCCATGATATGTAAGTCCCAATAGTTCACATTTCAGTGTGGAGACCCCATGTAGGGTGAGAGGGAGCTCCAGGCTCTGAATGAATTCTCACCGTCTCAATGTGCAGTTGGTGTGTGTCTCTGCACTGTTCATAAATCTATCGGCAGCCTTATGCCTCACTCCTGAAATAGTTCGCCATTCCTACCAGCTTCTGACCTCTATAGGAGTACAATAATGTCTTCTCAGAGATAGAAGGCATTTCCTTGAGACTTGACACAAACTATTCACTTTTCCCTCTCACGTCCAGCAAACCAAGTTAAAGTGACACATATGTACCACGAGCAAAGGAACCAGGAGGAACTACATAGAGCAGTCTATCTGTGTAGACTCTGCTTCACTCTTTGTTTTGTTGTGGCATCAAAGACATCTTCCCATTTCTGTATACGTGGTTCAATGGCCACCTCCTGGTCATCTGGAAGCTGCTCAAGGACCTGACTTGGTTCCTCTTTAACACCTCGATGTGCTAAATATACTCCTTCACTCCTTGGACAATAGGCAGGAGGGTCTGAATGGGCTAGCCCTATTCTTGTTCAATAGTTTCAATGGATTGAATGGCGTCCTTGTATTCTGTTGAAACCAAGTTTCGGGCAGAAGCTTATGCTCAGAAACGGCGATTCTCCTGCTCCTCGGATGCTGCCTGACCTGCTGTGCTTTTACAGCGCTACATTCTCGAGTCTTCAGTCACTGAATGGTCTCCTCTGTTTGTGTGCACCAGGTTATCGGAAAAAAATGAACTCCAAATGCTCCTGTCTTGCAGTTTTGAGGAACTGAATGGAACATAGGGACGGAGGACTGAGGAGAAGGAGTGTGCCATTAGACACTTTAAGCCTTCTCAACTAGGCAGTAAGATCGTGGCTGACCTGGATGTGCTCTCAGCCCCACTTCCATATATGTAGTTCATTGTCCTTTACTGTCCAATATGTAAATGCTTTGACTAAATGCAAACACACAGGCACCACAAACCTCTGGGGAGGAGCATTCCCACTCAAACAACCCTTTGTGAAATTCTCCTCATCCATGTTCTGACTGGGGTTGGACGGATCACTGTTTCATTTTCTAGTCCCGTTCCTCCATTGATCATGATTAATTTTAAATGTAACCCGGTTGGTGATATGACCAATGATATAGGTCTCAAACTAGATCAGGTTCTTTACTGGGGACAAGTCATCTCGATATCTTACATTTGCAAAAATAATTCACCAAAGCAAAGTTACTCTAAGCTAAGATGAAAAAATACATGCCAAACAGATTGGACAGATATTTACATTAATATTTATCTTTCAACATACACACAGACACACACACGAAGACATACACAGTGTCTGTAACACGCAAGTGCACACGGACACACACATACACATGTCTAATTACAAGCAGGCATAAAAAACCCTGCAAAATATCAGCTTAAAAGAGCTTTGTCAAAGCAATAGTTAAACTCAAGACAAAAGTAAAATAATTAAATGCTATTCTGCCTCTGAGGTTGTTCTGCTAACACAAGCAGGATTTATTCCTGGAACAGTCGGATTTGGCTGAAATACGTTTGAATTTAGGCAGTGGGGAGATGCCAATGATTCCTCAACAGTAATCCTACATGAATGATAAAGATGACTGAACGGTTTTCACCTCTCATACATTTCTGCGAGAAGGAACAAGAAAAAGGGAGGGAGCAATAAGCAGTGGCTTTTCCACCATGTTGCATTTTCTCCATCTCGGAGCAGAAATATACAATAATGTTATCTGAACACAAAACTGGACCACGTGAGGCCTCCTTGAACATTCTCTGAACTGTATGACTATGTCCATATTCTCTGCTCCATGTAGGAGTTTTAATGAAGATATGTTTGTATGTGTCCTTATATTTTTGTCCAATAAAAACATGTCTTCATAGTACTTGTTTTCTTATACTATGAAAAGAGTATATAACATATACATGTTGTTTTCTTAAATTTGAATCCTCAGTTCTCGACTCTCATACCAGAGAAAATGTCCTTGGGCTATGCAACAGATACACTCTCCTCAATATCTTATATGGTTCAATACGAACGCCTCTCGTTCTCAATCCTGAAGTGCTCTCGCCTTATACATGTTTATATCATCATGAGGAGCAAGGAAATGGTGAAGATCCAAGACCATTTTCCTAGCTAGGTCAGTCCAAAACCTTGGCACAAAACCTAGATTGGAGGTGAGGGGAGAAAGATATAAGAGGGACAAAAGTGGTAACTTTTCACAGAGTATATAGAATGAACTGCCAGAGGAAATGCTGGAGGCTGGGGCAGCTACGGTATTTAAAGCCATTTGAATGAAGCCTTTTGAGTGAACACGAAGGTTTTATGGGATACGGGCCAAGTGCTGGCAAATGGAACGTGATTAATTTAGGACACCTGGTCGGCATGGACATGGTGCACCGAAGGGCCTGTTTCCGTGCTGTATGACAGAATAAGGCCTTCTTTCCAGGAGCAAGGACAGTGAAACATCTTTGCAAAGCTTCTAAAGCGATTGAGTATATTTATTTTCCAGTTTCTGAAATCATCACAGCCCACAATGCATCAGATGTTGATTCAGAAATCCCCTGTACAGATGCAGTAAAACATCCTGATAGCCTTTTCATGAAGTAATCATTCCATTTACCTTCCTAATTACTTGCTGCATCTGCATACTAACCCCGTGTGAAGTATGTATCAGGGTGAACAAATGCCTTTGTACAACTCAGTGTTGTGCTCTCTCTTCTTTTCATTAGTTTACCGTTGTTTTACCCTTCTGCCACAGCACAAACTTCGGTAGCCCATGTTATCCTGTTTCTGCTGAAGTTTTGCACACTAACCTTCCCTGTCTATATCACATTACAGACTCTCTACCTCCACTTGACATCTTATCGAATCCTCGTGGTTGAGCCAATTGAGTTCCATCCAATCAGTTCCCACACGCAAATCCTTTACAGATTCTAAATAGCTTTTGATGTTGCACTGATCTCTGAGGCACTTCACCAAGTTAAAGATTTCCAAACCGAAAATATACATTTCTCCCGACTATCTATTTCCTGATAGTTACCCAGGGCTCCTCTTTTCCTGCGTAGCAATCTCGAAAATAGGGTAATGTACTGAAATGGCTGAAGAGCTTCATCCTATTCCTTTGTAAATCCTTAGAGGGATAGAACGGTCTCCTCATGTCTCATTGAATCGATCCAGAATGGCTGAATGCGATCTTCCTCACCTTCTGTAACAGCATTGCGCGGTTGAGTGAGTGAACAACTTATGAAGCAAGAGCAGCAGATGACCATTCAGCCCCTCGAGCATGCTGCACAATTCAGAATGGACATTGTTGATGTGATTGTAACTAAGCATCCCTTTCCTGTCTATTCCCAACAAACATTGATTCTCTTGATCATCACCGATCTATATAACTCCTCCTTGAGTGTTTTCATTAACCCAGTCTTCGCTGCTCCTTGGGCATGAGAAGAACACAGACCACACAATCCTAAAGAGAAAGGAACATCCCTTTGCCAGTCTGAAATAGGAATGCCCTTATTCACAAAATGAGTTCCCCTCAAACCAATCATCATTCTTTAAACACAATGGTGATGAACAGATATAGACCATTCCGCACCTCAAACCTCCCCAAATTTCCATTAACCCTCGACAATCAAATACTGACCAGATTAACCTCCACTGAAGTTAAAGGAATTCCAGGAACAATATTTTCACAAGAGTTCAAGAAATTAGTACTGAAAACATTGAACAGTACAGCACAGTAAGAGCCCTTCAGCCCTCAATGGTGTGCCGACCTTTTATCCTACTCTAAGGTTAAACTAAACTGCAGAGCCTTCATCCTATTATCATCTATGTGCCTATCCAAGAGTTACTTGTATATCCCTGATGTAGCTGATTCTACTACCACTGCTGGCAGTGCATTCTACGCACCTATCACTACCTGTGTAAACAATCTGCCCCTGACATCTCCCCAAAACCTTCCTCCAATCACATTAAAATTATGTTTTCCTCATTTTAAACATTTCTGCCCTTTGAAAACGACTCTACTTATCCATCCTATCTGTGCCTCTCATCATCTTTCAGACCTCTGTCAAGTCACTGTTCATTCTTCTTTACTCTAATGAGAAAAGCTAAAGCTCCCTCAAACCTTCTTCATAAGACATGCCCTACAGGCCAGGCAACGTGCTGGGAACTCCTGTCTGCACCCTCTCTAAAGGTTCCACATCTTTCCTTAAATGGGGCAAACAGAACTCAACACAATATGCCAAATGTTGTTTAATTGGGCTCCTATGGAGCTGCAGCATAACCTCGCAGCTCTTAAACCAATCCCCCAGTTTATGAAAGCCAACACATCATACACATTCTTAACAGCCCTATCACCTTGATGGCTTTGGCAACTTTGAGGAATCTATAGACGTGGACCCCAAGATCCCTTTGTTCCTCCGCACTGCCAACAATCCTACCTTTAACCCTGTAATCTCCATTCAAATTCAACCTTTGAAAGTGACTCTCTCCTGAAAATGGGAAAATTGAGCAGAATCAGGCCACTTAGCCCATTGGATCTGTGGTGCCATTGGATTAAAGCTGAAATGTTTCTCACCGACATTCTCCGGCCTTCGCCAAATGATCATTGATTCCCGAGTTTGTTTGTGTGTCCATATCTGTATGTATATGTGTTGTGTGTTTAACGTGTCTGTGTATGTTTGTGTGTATCTCCGTGAGACGAGGTCTTGCCGTTTTTGGGGTAAATCCATTGAAATTGAGATCAATCCCTCACCACCACCCACACCTCTACGTCTGTCCCTGCTAAGTTTATAGTTATATAATACCACCCTCTGCTCACCTCCCCATGCCTTTGCACTAGTGACAGTTTTATTTTGTTTTGAGGACATCAAATACTGTCAATCTCTCACATTTCATGGCTGTTTTGTTTTTCAAATAACGTCTTTGGAAGCACAGAGCAGTTTCATCTGATACCTCGCGATATCGTTCCTGAGATATTATCACCACCACTGTGTCAGTTTCAGGACGTTTCAATCTTTTTCATTTATAATTTGTAGGAGTATATTCTAAAACATTTCAAGATAATGAACGTGCAATATATTCATTGTATTGACTTACAAATTGTTCCATCAACCTTGCTTGGATGCATTGGCGGTGGAAATACTCTTTAATTTGTGCACTCTGTGTCATGAATAATCTTCAAAGACAAATCACTTCCACATTGCAGAGCGACCATAGACATAACTTTCCATGAAAATTCTCCACTCTAAGGATCCTCAGTACGATTAGAATCCTCCATATACCAAACTGTCTGTGTGCATGTGCCGATGGTTGTGTCAGTTTGGATGGCGCTATGAGCTGCCTCCCTCCCCCTCCCTCCCAGACTTAATTCCCTGATGGTTGTCACCCTGTGGTGCTGTCAACGCAGAGGAGTGGGAAGGCCAGCAGAGGGAGACATTGCATCACATTAAACACCAGAGAGACTGACAGATCCTCTGTGCACATGGACACACAGATACACAGAGAGACGAATACAGGCACGCAGACAAAACACAGAGATGAAAACAGACACGCAAATACACAAAGAGACAAATACAGACACACAGAGATGAATACAGGTGCACAGACGCACAGAGAGACGAATACAGACTTGCAGTGACACACAGAAACAAATACAGGCACACAGAGACAAATACAGGCAGGCAGATACACAACAGAGATGAATACAGGCACGCAGATGCACTTAGAGACGAATACAGACACGCAGATACAGAGATGAATACAGATACGCAGATACACACAGAGACAAATATAGACATGCAGATATACACAAACATGAATAAACTCACACAGATGCCCATAGGGATGAATACAGACACATGGATACACACAGAGATGAACACAGATACACACAGAGACAAACACAGACTTGCAGATACACAGAGAGACGAATGCAGACACACAGATACTCACACATGAATACCGGCATGCAGATAGACATAGAGACGAAGACAGATATTCAGATACAGATATGAATACAGGCACACAGATACTCACACATGAATACCGGCATGCAGATAGACATAGAGACGAAGACAGATATTCAGATACAGATATGAATACAGGCACACAGATGTGCACAGAGACGGATGCAGACACGAAGTTACACACAAAAACACGCAGACAGACAGAGAGATGGATAGAGACATGCAGATACACGCAAGATGAATACAGACACGCAGATACACACATAGACAAACACAAACATGCAGATACACACAGAGACATGCAGATACACGCAGAGACGAATAGAGTCACACAGATGTCCACAGAGGTGAATACAGACACACAAATACACACAGAGATGAAAACAGGCACACAGTTACACACAGAGACAAACACAGACGCGCAGGTACACATAGAGACTCGCAAATACACACAGAGATGAATTAATGACACACACAGATGAATACAGGCACGCAGATGCACATAGAGATGAATACCGACACACAGATACACAGAAAGACAAATATAGACACGCAGATACACAGAAAGACAAATATAGGCACGCAGTTACACACAGAGATGAATAAAGTCACAGAGATACCAACAGAGACGAATACAGATACACGTATACACACAGAGTTGAACACAGATAAACCGATATACAGAGACAAAAACAGACGCGCTGATACACACAGAGATAGGCAGATACGCACAGAGACGAATAGAGACACGCAGATACAAACAGAGGTGAATACAGACAGTCAGATACACACAGAGACGAATACAGACATGCAGCTGCACATAGACATAAATACAGGCATGCAGACACGTACAGAGCCAAATACAGATATGCAGATATACACAGTGATGAATGCAGAAACGCAGATACACACAGTGACAAAATCAGACATGCAGAGACACACAGAGATGAATATAGATGCACAGACAAACACGGAGACTGATGCAATAGCACAGAAACTAATGCATGCACACATAGACAAATACCAATACACAGCTGCACATGCACACACAGATACCCAGTCATCAATACAGACGTACTACACCCACTGCCACACTGATGTTTATATAGACATCGGGAATCTGCCAGTGCTTATTTTTTCACGTGGTGACTTTCTCAGTATTTCACTCACTCTGTGTGGCTTGTGTCAATCTTTTTGCTGTTCCATAGGTAATTCTCTGCAACCTCTCTATATCTTCCACCTCTTTCCTTTAATGAGGTGACTAGAACACGGTATTACAAGTGTGGTGTTATGACACGGCGATGAACCCTCCTGTTAATGAAACCAAACACTCAGAAAAGCTCACCTCGCTCATAATCTGTTAAAGTCGAGTGATAGAGAGCTCGCAAATTCCGCTACTTAACAGGAAATAATATCAATGTATTCCTTAATTCTAAAAGTGAACATTGAACAACAACAGTTTTTCCCAACTCTAAGCTTCCCTTTCTCTGAACTGTTATCTTCCGCCACCTTTAACAATATACTCTTCCAATTAAAGAAAAACTGTATTGAAATTACATAAACCAGACAGTGGCTGTAGTCTCCAATGCCCTCCTTCTTTCCACTGAATATCTCCCTCGGTCATGTTCTGTCTTTTAATGCAATGGTTTTTCGTCCAAAAAATGAATCTTGCACAGAGAATGTTGTTCATGGCAGACTCTCACGATGGTAGTTTACTTTCTGTCTAACTTCCAAAATGCGTGCCTCTTTATTCCCTCAACATCAGCTCATCTCCTTGGTTTGATGCTGGCAAAACAATAAATTTAAAATCGATTGGGTTTAGTGTAGTGGGTCATAATTTCAACTTGATTTTCTAAATTCGAATAGTTGTCAAAAGAGCAACCAAATCTTAATATATCTGTTTCACAGCCAGATGTTACATAGTTTCAGTCCAGTACACTCTGAAAATATTAGCTAGTCATATGACAAGTATTTGCAAGCTTTCAATGCAGAACAACATTCAACTTCATCACAATGGGTTAAACAATGGGATTATAGAGCTGCAGAATCACCTCACAGCTCTGAAACTGATCTCCCCAGCTGTGAAAGCCAACACATCATATGCCTTCCAACCAATAGCATCAACCTGGATGGCAACTTGGAGGATCTACAGACATGGACCCCAAGATCCCGCTGTTCCAGATTTATCTCAATCTGTCACTCATCAGCTCAGTTATGTAAATGTCCAGTTGCAATCTACAACAGCCCTCCACACGAACCACCAACTCCACCAAAGTTCGTGTCATCAGCGAACCTATGAACCCAGCCTTCCAATTCGTCATCCAACTCTCTTATAAAAAAAACCACGAAGAGCAGAGGTCCCAGAACAAATCACCAAGTTAGTCACCAAGCTCCAGGCTGCATCTGTTCCATCTACCACCACCTTCTGTCTTCTATGGGCCAGCCAATTCTGCATCCAGACAGCCAGATCTCCTTGTAAGCCATGCCTCCTTATCTTGTGAATGAGCGAACCATGGATAACTTTTTCAAACGCCTTGTTAAAATCCATATATACCACATCCATTGCTCTAATTCATCAACGTGTTTTGTCACATCCTTACGGAATTCAATAAGATCTATGAGGTGTGACCTGCTCCTCACAAAGCCATGATGACTGTCTCTAATCATTTATAATTTTCCAAGTATTCATAAATCCTGTCTCTCAAATCCTCTCCAATACTTTGCCCGTCACTGGTGTAAGACTGGTTAGCCAATAATTCCCAGGATTATCCCTATTCCCTTTCTTGAACCAGGGAATAACTTTTGCCAGCCTCCTGTCATCTGGCACGACTCCAGTGTACAGTGTGGATGCAAAGATCATCGCAAAATGCACAACAATCTCTTCTCGCTTCCTATAGTATCCTATGGCTTATCCTGTTTGACCAAATAAATTTATCTATCCGTGTGTTTCTCAAACTTTTCAACACATCCTCCTGATCTAGCATATCTGCCTGTTTCATGCTGTCCTCAGAAATGTCAAGGTCCTTCTCATTAGTGAATACTGAAGCAAACCTTCATTAAGAACCTCTCCTACCTCCTCCGACTCCTGGCGCAAGTTCCCTCCACTATCACTGATCAGCCCTACTCTGGCCATCCTCTTGTTCCTGACATAAGTGTTGAACTTCTTAGGTTTTACCTTAATTCTACCCGCCAAGCCTTTATCATGGACACTTTTATCTCTCCTGAGTTCATTCTTCAGTTCCACCCTGGTTATCTTGCAACCTTCTCGAGCACTGTCTAACCCTTGCCTCCTCAACCTTATGTATGGTGGATGAGAACAGTAGCCCCGCTGGGGACATCAGGCAGCAGACGATCAGGGTGATGGAGAAACACATGCCATGTCTGAACGGCTCAGAGTGAACCCTCTGGTACACACAGTATCACTAAGTCATGTAATCCCTCTGGATTTCAGTAACATACTGCCTGCCGTTCTTCCTGGAAGAAAATGACAAGTTATATATGACGTTAAGGCCCACCTGCCAAACTTTTATCCATTGATTAACCTGTCCATATCCATTTACAGACTCTACAACTTCCATTGATTATTTATTTTCCTGCTTATTTTAGTTCCATTGGCAAACTTAGTTACAGTACATTTGTTCCACTTCTCTAGATCATTGATATAGATGGTAAATAGCTGAGGACCCTGCACTGGTCACTGTGCGACCCGACTGGTTACATTCTTTTAAACTGATGAAATCTGATTTATCCGGAGTGCCTGCTTTCTGTACGATAACCTGTCCTCCCCCATTCCTATGTAACACGTTTGAAGGGCTGAAGAAGACGAGGAACATCAGTCAGCAACCCAGCCCATCCAGCCTGCTCCATTATTGAATACAACCATTTCTGATGTGAGTCTGCTCCACTATTGAATACAATCATGGCTGATGTCAGCCTGCTCCACCATTGAATACAATCATGGCTGATGTCAGCCTACTCCACAATTGAATATATTCATGGCTGATGTCAGCCTGCTCCACCATTGAATACATTCATTGCTGATGTCTGCCTGCTCCACCATTGAATACAATCATGGCTGATGTCAGCCTGCTCCACCATTGAATAAAATCATGGCTGATGTCAGCCTACTCCACCATTGAATACATTCATGGCTGATGTCATCTCGGTCTCAGTCCCACTTTCCAGCCCACTCTCTATATCCCTTCAGTTGCTCAATATCCCAGCATCCACTGCACTCTGGAACAGTGAATTACTCTGATTTACAATCTTTTGATAGAAGTTCTCTCATCACTGTTTTAATTCATCTCCACTTATCCTAAATCTATGATCTCTTGTTGTAAATTGCCCCACATGAGGAAATACCCAATGCATGTCGACATTATCAATCACCTTTAGCATTGTCGAGTCCTCAGTGACATCTCCTTCCATTTTTCTAAACTCCAGAGAGTACAGGCCTGACCTGCTCAATCTCTCTTCAGAGGACAAACTCCTTATCTCTGGAATCAATCTAGTAAACCTCTTCTGATCTGCCTCCATGGTAATTACATCCCTCCTGTAGTCAGGACACCAAAACTGTACACAGTACTCAATTGCGATCTCACAAATGCCTGGCATTATTGCAGCAACATGTCCCTCGCTTTATAATCTATTCTTTCAGAAATAAATGCCAAATTAGCAGTTGCCTTTCTCATTATCTGCTACACCTGCATCTGTGTTTTTTGCGATATGGTTGAGGATACCAGATCCCTCTGTACCTAAGCACTCTGTAGTTTCCCTCTGTTTGGATAGTAAGTTGACTTTCTGTTACATCGACCAAAACGGCCTCATACTTTTCATTGTTTCAGTTCATCTGCCAAATAATGGCCCAACCTATCCTTAACCATTCATTACAATTTATCACCTGAGTCAGTGCCTTCTGAAAAACTGATTATAGCATGTCCATCCCCTCAAATAAGTGATAGTATTGATTGCTAATAGTTGGGGCCTGGGGACTGAGCCCGACGGTATTTTTGGAAACAGAAAATGAACCAGGTATTCCATCTCACTGCAATTCTTTGTTTCACCAATTCTATATCCAAGCGAATACATTACTTCTAACCATATGCGATCTTATTCTGCAGATTGATCTTTAGTGCACACCTTATTCAATGTCTTCTGCAAGTCCTGATTTTATATCTCCAGGATCCCCATTATGCAGCTTGCTTCTCACTCTCTTAAAGACTCAAATAAATAATGAAAATACGATTCATCCTTTTTAAAATTATGTTGATTCTGATGGATTGTGGCTTGACTCGGCAAATGTCCTTTCATTAATTCCTGAATAATCTATTTTAACAATTCTCTTAAATTCCAGCAGTTTTCTCACTACTTTATATTCCATCGTGAAAGTGATAAGATTGAATTCTCACCTCTATATATTCTCTTCATTCCCTCCAATCCTGTATAATTGACGCATGGTGTAAAATGACCTACTCTGGTTGCTGCGTAAGAAGCACGAGTGGATGAATGGACTCTTTATCTTCCCTGTGCACAAAATCAATGGGTTGATGTCAAAACAAAATCAAAACAAAACATAGATTAAACCGAGCTGAAGCAAGGCAAATTAAATTAAATTACATGAAGTTACAACACCCAGCACAATGCTACCATAGCTCCCCATCACTGGTAGCATGTGTTGCCATACCCGTATTTTTTCAGAATTCTTCCTCTCACAGCCATCACTGTTACACAAATGTCCTGATCAATATAGTCAATAAAACCATGTCTATATGGTTAAAATAGGGCCACCACGTCCTATCACAATGTTCATTTTTCTGGTGCCCATACTCGTAAGGAAGTCCAGGGTGGTGGGCTCCATAACTAATCTACACCATGATCAGATTCCTGGGAGGTTTCCTGGAACCCAGTTCATCAGAATGTTCTTCCTCGCACAAAATGAAATAATACTAAACAATTTATTCCTATGTAAGTCCAAAGAGGGAAGGTTCAGCGAACCCAAGAGGAGGGGAATCAGATTTGCCTTGACTTTGTTTCCCAAAACCACTTCCAAAACACTTGTTGTAGTGCACCAATACCTACGAAGCTTGTGGCATGATCACAAGCCATAAGTAAGTATACCAACATCTATTGTACATTTGGGGCATATTGGGGACGCTCCTGTCTTAAATTTGACAAGCTTCTCCAGTGTCAATTAAACCCTGTGGAGTACCGTCAACTGCATAGCCTACGTCCTATTGCAAATTGAAATCTTCCTTACGGTCTCCCAAATATTTTCCCACTCCTCTGGAGATATCTCCACCCACAATTCCCGACCCCAGATTTCATGCAGCTGCTTTATATCCTTTGAGACACTACCTCTTAATAAATGATAGAGGGTGCTGACCGAGAGAGCACCTGTGGACCGAAGCACTCTTCTCTCCATTTCCGACCTATGGGGACTAACCATTAATGTCGTCTTTTTTCCTGTCTAAAATTCCTCATCTGAAAGTAACTAAAGTGGCCCTTCCAAGATAACTCATATTTCTGGCTCAGCTGCTCTAAAACCATAATGACCGCCACGTCAAATAATTCTCCCAAACAGGAAACTCCTCTGGACTCCCAGAGCCGAAAGCCATAATCCGTCAATCCCAGCTGGGATCCTACCAATCCTACAATGGGAATAAAAGGAGAAGCTCATTTTTGTAAATTGCCATGACTTTGTCGCATCATTTTCCAAGCTTTAACTATTTTAAGGACAATTGGATTTCTGCAATGGTCCATAACAGTCCTCGTCTTGCCCACGAACAACAGATTAATGAGGGGACATTTTGCCTGGGATGCCTCAATATCCAGCCAAACTGACCGCAGGTCTTTCCAAGCTCAATCAGACACATACGATTGCAGGGAACCTCGTTGGGATTTCTTAAAGTCCAGACAATCACACCCTTCATCTCCCGCAGAAGCTGCAATTTGGCGAGCTTCATAACAAGCCATCTATGGTGCCAGATAAACAAGCTTAACCAACTGTAAAGCCTCCATAGCACCGACCTGGAAAGCATCAAAAGGACCATTCGCGTGGGATAGAAGAAACGAGGAAGTACATTCCTATTAACCGGAGGTATTCTACCCAATCAGGATATTGGAATATCTTCCCAGAGCCGAAGGTCCTGCCTTATCTTCTTGAGCAACTGCGCGAAGTTTGCTTTATATAATTGGCCGAAGGCTGTGTGACAAAATTGCCTAAATAGAGGAAACCTCCTTGTGACCATCTGAAAGGAAATCGGATTACACTCCCCATGATCAGGTACTCGAATACCACCCCGATAGGCATGGCCTCCGATTTCATTCACTACTGTTCACCGGCCTCCAGACTGAAAAGCAATCCTCTACCAATCACTGTTGCCTCCCTTCAATCTAATTTTGTATTCAATTGGCTTGGGTGCGTTGTTTCCCATGTGACCTAACTTTACTAACTTGCCTAATATGCAGAATCTTGTCGCAGAATTGCTCCAGTCTATATGGAAAGCATCCGCAACACTGCCTTCATCAATCTGCTTTGTCACCTCTTTAATAGACTCAGTCAAATTCGTGTAAAACGATTTCTCATGCAAAAAGCTATGGTGACTCTCCCAAATTAATCCTTACCTTTGAAAATGCATGCTATTGGCTATCTCTCAGAATCCCCTGCAACAACTCACAGACCACTGATGTCAGGCGCACCCGTCCAGAGTTCCCTGTGTTTTTGAGTAACTGTTTTCTTTTCTGCTGCCTCTCCTCCATTGGTCACAGCAAATTATTGGTGCAACCATTTTGATGATATGGCCTTGATGTAGGTCGCATATTAGGTCAGGGTCGTCCTAGGAAGAAGTCATGTAGATTTCCTTCATCTGTTAAAATGACAAATTCATGATGGAAACAAAGTTCCTCAAGCTATGATGGAAAGATGAACTACAAACAGTATAGAAATTTAAAAAATGTACATTAATATTTCCATTTCTAAAGATAATGATGAGCACAAACAAATGCAGACATAAAAACAGATACATACACAGACAGGCGTATATAGACACACTCAAACACACGCTTAGACATACACACACAGACACACTCAAACACATACACGCAGATGTGCATACACAGGCACACTCAAATACACAAACTTACACACACCCAAAAATATGGACACACAGACACACATGCACATGTAAATACAAACACTAACACAGACAAATGCATGCACCATAGAGCATAAACCATTAGAGCAAATCAAAAGGCCATTTGGCCCATCCAGTCTACTGAACTTTTGATCATGGATGACATGTTTTTCAAGCCAGTTCTACTACCCTCTCATAACAATCCTTGAGCCCATCTTTAATCATAACTTATTGAGTTATATCCTAAAGACACTAAGATGTGTGAGTGTGTGGCACGCACATGCATGTGTGCCTCTCTGTGTATGCGTCTGAGCGTGTGTGTGTATGTCGGTGCGTGTATGTCTCTTTGTGGGTCTATGTGTGTCTGTGTGCATGTGTTGTCTGTGTGTGTGTGTGTGTGTGTCTGTGCGTGTGCATGTGTCTGTGTGTCTCTGTGTGTGTGTCTTTGTGTGTGTGTATCTGTGCATGTGCATCTATGCGCGTGTGTGCGCCTCTGTGTGTGTGTCTGGGTGTGTGTGTCTGTGTACGTATCTGTGTATGTTTGCCTAATAGCAGGATACAGCATTATCGAGGAGGGGTGTTTTTCAGACTGGAGGCCTGTTGTTATGGACCAGGCCAGACTACTCAAAATTTTCTTAACCAGGCTGTGCATCCCGTAACTTTGTAATTTGTTTCAGTAAGTGCACAGTGGAAATTATCAGGTTTTAAAACAGACAAAAAAATTACAAAACTACACAATGAAACACAAAGAACAGAATAAAGGACCCCTCAGAACTCAATCTATTCAAACTAGACTTAATTAGCTGTTCTGGAAGCACACAACATCCCAATAAGCAAACCCCCTTTAAGAACATTGCAAATGGAACAAATGCTTACAGGTTGAAGCTAGAAGGGCAGAAGGAGAGAGAGAGAGAGAGAGCGAGAGAAAGAGAGAGAGAGAGAGAGAGAGAGAGAGAGAGAGCCTGTCCACGCAGCTAAACTACAAACTTGTTCTGGACTTAACTGTTCACATAGAGAGCTGACCACTCCCCTTTCGTTATACCTTCAATCACAAAACCGCTTAATCTCTGTACCAAACCAATCACCTTGGAGCCGGGAACAATTTACGACTGCTCTGAAAAGAAAATTAAGGACACAGTATCTCTGAGCAAAGGAAGCTTTGAGAGAAAATGGACCAGTTTTGTGACAATGTGCACAGTGGTGTTCCACAGGGACTTGTGCTCAATCCATTTTTGTTTGACATTTAGACAAATGATTCAGATGAGAATGATAGAAGGCGTGGTTAGAAAGATTGTGGGTGAAACCAAGTTTGGCTGTAAATTGGACAATGAAGGTTGCACAGGGACCTACATAAAATGGCTTGATGAATCTTAGAGTTGTACAGCACGGAAGCAAACACTTTTGACCAACTCGTCCATGACACTTGACTTCTGAAATTAATAGTGCCTTGCTTGGGGCGGTGCGGTGGCTCAGTGCTACTGCCTCACAGGGACCTGTGCTTGATTGCTGGCTCAGGTGACTGACTGTGTGGAGTTTGCACATTCTCACTGTGTCTGCGTGGATTTCCTCCCACAGTCCAAAGTTGTGCAGGTTATGTGAATGAGCCATGCAAAGTTGCACATAATGTCAGGTGCATGAGTTGGGGGTAAATGTGGTGAGATGGTTCTGGGTGGGTAACTCTTCAGAGGGTTGGTGTGGACTTGTGCTACACTGTAGCTTATCTAATCTATTTGCCAGCAATTGGCCCATATCACTCTAAATCCTTCCTATTAATATACCCATCTGTGTGATTTTTAAATTTTGTAATTGTACCAACTTCCACCACTTTGTCCGGCAGTTCATTTCCACTTTCTGAGTGAAAAAGTTGCCTCCAGGTCACTTTAATAACTTTCCCTTCTCACATTAAATCTATGCCCACCAATTTTGGACTTCCAAACATGGGGAAAAGATCTTGACGACTCATCCCCTATCCCTGCATTTCATGAGTGTATAAACCTCTAGAAGATGCAAATGTTCCTCCCTGTGCTTTCAGTCATCCGGGGCTTAAATTCTGAAATTCAATACCGACACCTCTTCCATCGTGATCAAACCACAATTTTAAAATAATTTTAGTCAACGCGTTCAGACATATTATCAAACACCTCTAGTAGGATTAGAACCTAGACCTTTGGGGGCCAGAGTTCGCGACACTACCACCACTCCAGAATAGCCCCAAAAGTCGCTACATTATTTTGTGTGTTTGTTCATCAGCCTGTTCTGACACGCTGCACCAGAATCGAGACCGTCTGGTCTCGAACTAGGGACACCACCAGACATGTTCTGGAATTGGAATAGAATCCAGAGCTCTGCCTCAGAGACAGGGATACTACTGACTACACAAGAACTAAACCATGCCCAAAGTTTTAACTTTAAATGCCAGCTTTCAGATCGGTATGGATACATTGAAATCTGGTTCACTTTACTGACTTACCCAGTTAAAATAATTACGTTGTTAAAAAATGCAAAAACAAACAAACTTGCCTCAACTGTGGGATATCAAGTTTACGTGCTCTGCCTTCGAGATAAACTATGAACATCTTTTATTTCGAGTATTATTTTCATATTATCTCCAGTTTAAATGGCTATTATCTGTAGTCTGCAATATGAGGGAATGAAATCCTGTAGACACACTCTGCATTGTGAAGGAACTCGAATAGATATCAACACTGAACACCAGAGACAAAGAGCATAATTACTGGCCTGAAACATCCATCACTGTTTCCCACCTCTAACGTGTGACTGCCCTCTTCCTAAAACCACTTAATGGTACAAGGTAACTGATTACTTTCCAGCCTTTCTTCCCCAGTATTATCACTCACTGGGCTAAAGAATTGTAGATAGAGTTTAATGTTGATAAATGCAAGGTATTGTACTTTGGTAAAACAAGATAATAAAGCAATTATACAATTAAACGTTGAGCCATGGGTAGTGTTGTATAACAGAGCAACCTAGGGTTTCGGAATAATTCTTTGAAGTTTGCTTCATAGGTAGACAGGGTGGTTATGAAGGTGTTTGGCTTGTTGGCCTTTATTATAAAGACATAGAGTCATAGAGATGTACTGCACGTAAATAGACCCTCGAGAGCAATTTGTCCATGTCGACCAGATACCCTAACCTAATCTTGTCAATTTTTCCAACACTTGAACATATCCCTCTGTACACTTCGTATTTATATACTCATCCAGATGTCTTTTAAATACTTTAATTTGACCAACCTCTGGCAACTCATTCCATACACATACAACCCTCTATGCATAAATATTGCCCCTGAGGTCCACTTTAAATTTTTCCCCTATCATCCTAAACCTGTGCCCTCTAGTTGTGGACTCGCCCACCCCGATGCAAAGATATTATCTATTTACCCTATGCATGCCTCTCATGATTTTATAAACTTCTGTAAGTCACCTTTCAGCCTCTAATGTCTCAGGGAAAGCAGCCCCAGCCTATTCCGGCTCTCCCGACAGCCCAAATCGTCCAGCCCTTGCAAGTCTTTTCTGAACCCTTCCAAGTTTCTCAACATCTTTCTGATAGGAATGAGACAAGAATTGTACGCATTATTCCAAAAGTGGCCTAACCAATGTGCTGCACATTCACACAATGACCTCCCAACTCTTGTACTCAGTGGTTTGAACAAAATAAAGGAAAGCATATTAAACACCTAGTTCACTATCCTATCTACCAGCAATTCTACTTTCAAGGAAATATGAACCTGTACGCCAAGGTCTCTTTATTGAGCAACAGTCTCCAGGACTTTATCATGAAGTGTATAAGTCATGCTCTGATTTGCTTTTCCAAAATGCAGCACCTCGCATTTATCTAATTATATCTCCATCTGCTACTCCTCAGTCCATTGGCCCATCTGATCAAGATTCCAGTTTACTTTGTGGTAAAGTTCTTAACTGTTCACTACACCTCTAATTATGGTGTCATCTGCAAATTTACTAGCTATATCTCCTATGTTCACATCCAAATCATTTATATAAATGACGAATAGCAGTGGACAGTCCTTTGAGTACAGGAGTTGGGGCGTTATGTTCTGGTTGCACAAGACTTTCGTGAGGCATGTCCTGGAGGACTGTGTGCAGTTCTGGTCGCCCGTTATATAGAGAATATTATCAAGTTCGGGAGAGTTCAGAAGAGGTTTATCAGGATGTTGTTGGGAATGGAGTGTTTGAACAGGATCAACAGACTCAGACATTTTCTACTGGAGCGTAGGAGGCTGAGAGGTAACCTTGTACAGGTTTATAATATCATGAAAGGTATCGATAATGTTGAATGTTCGGTCTCTTTTCCTTCGAGTGAGGGATTGTTTTAATTTAAGCGGAGGAAGTTTCTTAAAAGACATAGCCTCATAGAGCTGCATAGCATGGAAACAGGCCCTTTGGTCCAACGTGTCCATGCCAACCAGATAGCCAAAATTATTCTCCTCCCATTTACCGGCATTTAGTCAATTTCCATCTAAACCCTTCCCATTCATCTGTCCATCCAGATGCCTATTAAATGTTGTAATTGTGCCAGCTTCAATACCTTCCTCTGGAGGCTCATCACACACGGACCATCCTCTACATGAAGATGTTGCCCATTAGAACTCTTTTATGTCTTTCCCATCCCACCTTAAACCTTTGCCAACTAGTTTTTTTTTACTCCACTACCCTAGGGAAACGACCTTGTCTATTCACTCTATCCATTGCACCCATGATTGTACTAACCTCTAATATCAACCCTCATCCTCTGATTCTCCAGGGAAAACAGGCTTAGCCTATCCAGCCTCTCCCCGTAACTCAAAACCTCCAACTATGGCAATCTCAGCGTAAGCCCTTCTTGGACACTTTCAAGTTTGACAACATGCTTCCTAAGAGCAGGGAGATCAGAAGTGCACACCGTATTTCAAAAGTGGCCTAACCAATGTCCTGTACAGTCGCAATCCATTCTCCTAACGCATATACACAATGCACTGACCAATAACATATCAAATATTTTCTTCACTGTCCTATCAACCTGCAAATCCACTTTCAAGGAACTATAAACCTGTACTCTGAGGTCACTTTGTTTAGCAACAGTCCCCAGGAATAACTAGTATGTATATAAGTCCTGCCCAGATATGCCTTTCCAATATGCAGCATCTCACATTTATCTAAATTAAAGTCTGTCTGCCACTCCTCGGTCCATTGACCCATCTGATTAAAATCCCGTCGTAATCTGAGATAACATTCTTTGCTGGCCACTGCACCTCCAATTATTGTTTCACTTGCAGACTCACTAACTGTCCTCTGTTCATATCATAATCATTTATATTAATGACGAAAAGTAATGGACCCAGCACCGATCCGTGTGGCACTCTACTGGTCACAGGCCTCCAGTCTGCAAAAAAACCCTCCACCACCACCCTCTGTCCTCTACCTTTGAGCCAGTACTCTATCCAACTGGCTAATTCTCCCTGTATTCCATATGATCTAACTTTGCTAACCAGTCTCCATGGGGAACTATGTCAAATACTGAACTGAAGTCCATATAGATCACATCCAGTGATCTGCCGTCATCAATCCTCTCCCTTACTTCTCAACAAAAACAAAATCAAATTAGTGAGACATGATTATCCACGCACAACCCCATTTCACTGTCCAGACAAAGGGCTTTTGCACAGAACGTCGATTTTCCTGCTCCTCAGATGCTGTGCATTTCCACTACCACTCTCATCTAGACTCTGATCTCCAGCATCAGCAGTCCTCACTTTTGCCTATCCCGAATCAGTCCTTGCCTTTCCAAATGCATGTAAATCCTGTAGCTCATGATTCCCTCCAACATTGTGCCCACTGCTGATGTCAGGATCCCCAATCTATAGTTCTTCGCTTTTTCTTTCCATTTTGTTTAATAGCAAACCTTTACTCAAACTCATGACTTCCAGCATTTCAGCTGTGGCTATTGATTAAAACCATATCTCAGCATGGGATCCAGCAATCACTTCCTAAGCTCGCTTCAAATTTATTGGGTCCACTTGATCAGGACCTGTGAGGCGATTCTTTTTTTAGACAGCATGTGGTTCGTGTAGGGAATGAACTTCCAGAGGAAGTGATGGATATTGGGTAAAGTTATAGTATTTAAAACGCATTTGGTTAAGTACAAGAATAAGAGAACACTTGGACAAATCTGGGCCCAGCGCAGGCAGGTGGGAATAATTTAGCTTGGAATTATGGTCAGCATGAACTGTATGAGCCGATAGGCCTGTTTTCAAATACCGTGTATACCTCGATAAGTCTGTGTGTTTTTGTATGTCCAAGTATGTATCTGCATATTTCTGTTCGTGTTTGCCTATTCCTGTGTGTCTGCATATGTCTCTGTTAACCTCTGTGTGCATGTCTATCTCTCTGTGCTTGTTACATGTGTTCCTGCATTAGTGTGTGGATCTCTGTCTCTGCATCTCTGTGCAATGGGAACTCTTCTTGTTTTTGGTGTGAATCACTGAAACGGGGTCAAAATCACTCTCCCTTCCTCTCCCTTTCCCTCTTTTCTTTAAAATGAAATAAGCCCACAATCTTCTGGTCTGGTTTAGGTGTTTTCAATCCTTTCTCACATGTAAGGTTACTTGTAAGAGTAAAACATTAATAATTCCAAGTTACAGAAAGTGCATTAAAATTAATCTCATCGCCTTGGAAAGTGGCTCACTCGGAATTGCTTGGATATAATTGCAATGGAAATATGCTTTAATGTATATACTGTATGTTGGAAATACTACCCAGTGAAAAACCATTTCCAAATTTCAGAAACAGCGCAGATATTTCTCCACATGAACATGTTCCACTCTGAGGGCCGAAGTACAATGATAATCCTCTCCAAACCAACCGAGTGTGTGCATCTGTGTGTGTGTATTTTCACCCGTGTGTGTGTGTGTGTGTGTGTGTGTGTGTGTGTGTGTGTGTGTGTGTGTGTGTGTGTGTGTGTGTATGTGTGTGTTTGGTGCAAGCAAAATTCAGGTTGGATTGTGCTGTGAGCTGCTGCCCTCCCTCTCTCCCTCCCAGACTGAATCCCTGATCGTTTACACACTTCAGCATCACGATTACAGTGGGGTGGGGGGTGGGGGATCGGGCTGGGGGTGCAACAGAGATTGACAACAACAGAAATCTCCGCATCTCTGGAAGCATCTTTGGACAAAAATGAAAGTTGACATTTTACATTTAGTGGTCCTTACTCAGTACTCATATCGGGGGATATTACATCACTTTAAACACCACTGAGACTGCCAGATCCGCCCCACACAGATACAAACACGAATACAGACACATCGAGGCACTCACTATGCATTGACAGTAATACAGACATGGAGAGTGTGTCAATATTTCACTCCCTCTGTCTGGTGAGTGTCAGTACTTTTGGGTGGAATCTGACTCTTGGACAATATCAATATTTTCAGATACCAAACCTGAAAGAATTGTGAAGTTTGTTGAGGACGGTGTGGAACTCCAACAGGAAAGTTATAAATTGGTGTAGTGTTCAGGTGTATGGCAGATGAGGAAACAATGCAGCGCAGTGTGAGGTGGTGCTTTTTAGTAGGAAGGACATTGAAAGACAATATAAAATAAGTTGTACCGTTATAAAGGAGGTGCAGGGACAGAGGGGCCAGTGTGTATATGAGAACAGTTTATTGAAGATGTCAGGACAAGTGGGAGAGCAGTAAATCTCACAGATTAGTTTCAGTGTCTGAGCTGTTTACAGGGGGAGGTGTAAGAGGGAGTCTCCGTGCTCCCTTCCTGGGAGGTGGTGGCGACGATGTGTTGTGAGCCCACCCTCCTGCCCACCGAGACTGTGGGGATTCCATTTGTACCAGCTCGACACAAAAGGGAGATGGCATCAGGGCCACGGCTTCTAAATTGTACCAAGTGAAACGGAGCTGCCAGTGGGTTTAAAGTGAGAATTGCCCTTCATTGAACATTACTCCTTACTCGGATGGTGGGACGTGGATGTTTCAGAATTTCCACACGAGGCATCCCCGTCCTCTCCGGCGCATACCAGGGTCCTCTACACATGGCGGGGGTTGGGGTTGAGGGACCGGATATCGGGCCCTTTCTGATCTATTCCAGGCTGTTTCTCCTGGAATTGGAGAAAGGTCGGGAGGGAGGGTGGGAGTGGGTACCCCTGCTGTTAATGCTGCTGTAGGTAGGGGGAGACATGGTGAGTTGTCTGGAGGGAGTCAGCCCACAGTGTTGTATCCATGCAATCTTATCGGTGTGTGTGTGGGGGGTGGGGAGTGGGTCGGGAATAATGGAGAGACAGAGAGAAACAGACGGAAGAAGCTGCAAGCAGCAGTGAGAGCCGTGGAGCATGAACGTTGTTCTGGGTCGCTGCTGTAACAGATATACAGTGAGTGTGAGGGAGCAGAGAGAATACGGTGACCCTTAACCTGACAGAGCGGGGAAGGTTATTGATGCTTGTCCTATATTGCTAGACATTTCTTCAGACCGGAGATACTGCACTGAGCTAGGCGGGGAGCTCAGACTATGCTCTGTGTGACCCTTTCTGGGGGGAGAATGGTCCCCCTCTGTACTACCCCATCCACCAGGACCTCCGTGCCCCTGTCGACAAACTGTGGTGTAATTGCCCCATATCTGCCATGCTCGGTGTAAACTGTACAAACCAGCTCCGACATCAAAAAAGCTCAACTGTGTGCCCACTGGCCTTTTAAAGATGGCACCAGTGCCAGGGATCACGGAATACCCAGGGGCATCAGTGCGATGGTGAGTATCTCCAGCCGTGATAGGTGGGAGAATAGGGCTGGCATTGAATGAGAGGGACACCATGGGGTGGGGTAGGTAGTTAATGAGGTGATTTCGATAAGGTAGCACCAAGAAATTAGCTCGACCTTGTTTAGACAATCCCTCTGTCACACTCAATGAAAATGGCACTGAGGTAAATTATGGTTTGATCCAGCTCAATGAGACGAAGACACTGTTGAGCACAATCCCAGTTATAACGTTGCAGCTGCTTGATCAATGCTCTCCATCACAGAGAAGGAGCTCAACGTCATCTTCCCCTTGGGAAATATGGCAGGGCAGGAGACTGAGGTATCAGTGAGGAAGCACTTTGAGACACATAATCATAATTCTATTAGTTTTAAAATAGAGATGGAAAAGGATGAACTGGGTCTAAAAGGTAACGCTCGAACTTGGAGAAAGGCCAATTTTGATGATATTAGCAAGAACTTCCAAACTGGATTAGAACAGATTTTCGTAGTTACGGGGCCAGCTGAGAAGAGGGAAGCCTTCAAAAAGGAGATGTCAAAATCATAGAGACAGTCTGTCCCTGTTAGGGTGAAGGGTAAGGCTGATAGGTGTAAGGAATGCTGGAGGACGGGAGAAATTGAGTGTCTGGTCACGGATAAGAGGGAAGCATATGTCAGGTAGGGAGAGCAGGAGTCAAGTTTTTTTTCAGTATTCATTCACGGGCTAAGGGTATCACTGGTTGGACCTGCATTCATTACCCATTACTAATTGCCCAGCGGGCAGTTACGAGTCACATTTCAACTCTCCCTCCCACTCTGTCGAGGACATGGAGGTCCTGTGCCTCCTTCACCGCTGCTCCCTCACCACCAGTCGCCTGGAGGAAGAAAGCCTCATCTTCCGCCTTGGAACACTTCAACCGCAGGGCATCAATGTGGACCTCAACAATTTCCTCATTTCCCCGTCCCCCACCTCACCTCAGTTCCAACTTCCAGCTCAGCACTGTCACCGTGACTTGTCCTGAGTTATCCTACCTGCCTATCATCTTTTCCACCTATCCACTTCACCCTACCCCCGCCCCGGACCTATCACCTTAATCCCCTTCCCCATTCACCTATTGTACTCTATGCTACTTTGCCCCCATCCCCACCCTCCTCTAGCTTATCTCTCCACGCTTCAGGCTCTCTGCCTTTATTCCTGATGAAGGGCTTTTGCCCGAAACGTCGATTTTACTGCTCCTCGGATGCTGCCTGAACTGCTGTGCTCTTCCAGCACCACTAATACAGTTACGAGTCAAACACATTGTTGTCAGTCTGGAGTCACATGTAACTCAGGCAGTTTGCTTCCTTCAAAGCCATCAGCAAACCTGATGGGTTTTTCCAAAAATCGAAAATGGATTCATCATCGTCATTTGGCTCTTCTTTGACTATCGGGAAGGGTCTAAAGCCAGTAGGAGAATGCATAAGAGGGAAATCCGGAGGCCATAAAGGGGACATGAAATAGTTCTGGCAAGTAGGGTTAAGGAGAATCCAAAGGGACTCTACACATACAATAAGGACAAAAGAATAGCTCAGGAGAGTTTTGGGCCACTTAAAGATCAGCAAAGTTGCCGATGTGCAAAACCACAGGAGATTGAGACGATACTGAACAAGCACCGTGCATCAGTATTGGCTGTGCAGAAGGAAATGGAAGCTAAAGAACTTTGGAAATAAATCTTGACATGTTGAAAAGTGCCTGTATTACAGAAAAGGAGATGCTGGAGTTCGTAAACCCGTAAAGGTGGGAAAATCTTCAGGACCTGATCAGATGTAACCGAGAACTCTGTGGGAAGCGAGTGAAGTGATTGCTGGGCCCCTTGCTGCGATATTTGTATCGTCAATTGTCACAGATGAGGTACCGTAAGGTAGGAGGCTTGCGAACTTGGTGCGATTTCTGACAACACATAAGAAGGATGATAAGTAAAAGCGAGTGAGCCAGACTTCAGTGGATCAAGCTGTTGATAAGGATTATGAGGCACAAGGTTTGCATGGATTTTTAAAAGCAAGGACTGATAAGTGATAGGTAACATGGCTCGAAGCATGGAAAGTTGTATCTCACTAAATTGACTGAGTATGTTTGAAGAAGTGACTAAGAGGATTCATTGAGGCAGAGGTGAAAACTGTTGATATGGACTTCAGTAAGGCATTTGCCAACTTCCTGCATGGTAGATCGGTTAACAAGTTTAGTTCATATGGAATACAGGGAGAACTGGTCATTTGTATACAGAATTAGCCCGAACGCAGGAGACGGAGGGAATTGGTGAAGGATTGATTTTCGAACAGGAGGGTTGTGACCATGGCTGTGTTACAAGTGTTAATGCTGGCTCCACTGCTTTTCACTATTCACATAAATCATTTGGATGTGATCATTGCAGCAATAGTTGCTAAGTTTGCAGATGAAACCAAAAATGATGGTGCAGTGGACAGCAAAGAAGGTTTACCTCAGAGTACAATGGATACTTGATCAGATGGGCAGATGGGCTGACAATTTGCAGGTGGTTTTTCATCTAGATAAATGGGAGGTGCTGCATTTTGGAAATGCAAATCAGGGCAGGACATGTACACTTTATGCTAACGTCCTGGGGAATGTTGCTGAACAAAGAGACCTTGGAATGCAGGTTCATAGTTTCTTGGAAGTAGAGTCGCAGTTAGGTCGGATAGTGAAGAAGTCATTTGGTATGCTTGCCGTTATTGGCCAGTGCTTTGACTACATGAATTGGGTGGTCATGTTGCTGCTGTACAGCACATTACTTTGGCCACTTTTGGAGTACTGCATTCAATTCTGGTCTCCTTCCTTTTGGAAATATATTGTGAAACTTGAAGGGAGTCAGTAAAGATTTAAAAGGATGTTGCCAGGATTGGAGCTATAGGGAGAGTGCGAGTAAATTGGGTTCTCACAAACTTTGATGATTGGGTTATTTTATTCCTGTAGCGTGAGGAGCATGTATAGTGTCCATAGCCAAGGTCTTTTTTCCCCCAAACTTGAGGGCATGGATTTCCAATGAGAGGGAAAAGATTTAAAAATGACGTAAGGAGCAACTTTTTCCCACAGAGGGTGGTGCAAATGTGGAATGAGCTGCCAGAGGAGGTGGTGGAGGATTTTTACAATTATAACGTCTAAATGATATTTTGATGGGTACATGAAGAGGAAGGGTTTACATCGACATTCGCCAAATGCGATTAGTTTAATTTGGGCTATCCCATTAGCATGGACGAGTTAGTCTGAAGCATCTTATTCTGTGCTGTACATCTCCGAGACTCTGACTCTATCTGACCTTGCACCAATATCGTATTAATTCATCATTCCCGGACATGCTAACCTATGTTGTTAGATATGATCGAAATGTCTTCATTACAGCATTTTGAAACCTGAAAACACACCCTTCCATAACTCTGGCTCAGAGTCTCTCTCCCTCTGTCTATTTCCCAATTCCCTCCCATTTGTTGGTGTTTAAACTGCTTCCCCACCATCTAGTTTTAATTGTCCAGTTTCAATGTGAATAACTGTCCTATATCTTTTCCTGCCCTTGAATGTTGCTCACTCAAGAGCATCAGCTTCCAACACTAAGAAGCTTAGAAACAGTGTTCAAAAAAGCATTGCTTGCGTTTTCTTTGACTTCCCAGTGTCCTGCCCTGTGCTCCATGTTGGATAATGGGGTTTGAACAGTTTCGAGGCCCACCTTTGTAACTTGCTCTGTGCCTATTCATTGAACGCCTGTGTTAATCACTCTCTGCTGCTCATGTGCTCAGTAACATGAGGAATCCTCACAACTGTTCGTGATTCAGACCAGGCTTCTCATTTGCCTTTGACTGACATTTGACTTAACTATAGTTTTTGTACGTTCGTGGAAATGCTGGGGATTGTTTTCTGGAGGCTGTGTTTTAAGCTGCTGTGGAAATTCAGGAAGACCAGAGGCTTTGGTGATCCAACTCTGGATGAAGCATGGCGACTGTAGTTACAGTATCTGGATCTGCAACATGACCAACAAATGGAGCAGAGGCTGCAGAAACCGGAATCTCTGTAAAATGGAATGAGGGAATCACAAACAGATCAGCCATGGTTTTGAAAAATGTTGGAGAAGGATTGAATGGCTCGCTCATGCAACTTATTCAGATATTCCTATTAGTAACAAGCCAATTTCCCTTTTCTCCCAGTGTCCCAGACTGGTGGGTAGTGAGTCACCTCCTCCTGTTCCTGGGGAACTGAAATCTGGGACCTCACTAGCTTCCAGGTTTCCCTGTATCCCAGTCCCGAACAATTGAGTAACTGCCTCCTGTTCCTGTGTTCCGGTATCGAGCAGTTGAGTGTCTACCTCCTGTCCCTGTGTCCCAGTCTCGAACAGTTGAAAGACTGTCTCATGTCTCTGTGTCCCATTCTCGAACAGTTGAAAGACTGCCTCCTGTACTTGTGTCCCAGTCTCGAGCAGTTGAGTGACTACCTCCTGTATCTCCCTGTTCCTGAGCAGCAGTTTCAATGCCCTGAATGATGTCACAAGGTTAAGAAAGGACTTGATAACAGGGAAATTCAAACTTGGAGCAGCATTACACAAAGATATCTAGAAACGTCTCCACCAAACATTTTATGCAGCTGTTATTTTATTCCTGTCTCCTTTTATAAACAGGGTGAAATGTATACAACAGTGCAGTGTTCCCACAATACTCCCACATACAGGGAAGACAGATTATAAAGATTGAAAGATTTATGGTCTATCCCTCAGCAACCCTCATCCATACCATCCAAACCAAGTAAATGTTTCCTTTTATTGTGTTATGTAAAATGATGCAAGGAACTGTTTAACTGAAACTGTTTATTTGGTGACTGTGACTAATGTCAGTCTCAGTGGATTCTAATTATCCCAGTGGAGGGTTTCCATCTTTTCATGATAAAAGGACTACATTCAATATGTTATCCCATCGTATGGGCGGGAGCATCACCGATAGCACTAACAGGGATCGACTGCTCCAGAGAGAGGGAGAGATCAGAAACTGAGAATATTAGACTGGACAGTTCCAACAGTGGATCAGACTCTGAGAACAATAGACTGGAATTTTCCAACAATGGACAGGAGGTTATCCTATTATGTTTGGATTCTTTCCACATATTGGTGGCCGTTATCATCGCCGATCAGATGTGCACTTTACATTATTCAATGTTTTTATTATCCTATCCTGGCTATTGTTGGTATCCCTGGTAAGTTTCACTATCGATTTATTTTTTGCATTAACCATGTGCAACTGAATTACTGTTCTTTTCATTTACTCTACTCTGTAAGTATTCACGCTCCAAACCACATCAAACAACAGTGAACTTGTTCATTCTTTCTCTCCTTCTTTAGTTCTGGTACTGGGCCTTGTTGGTTGACCTACTTACTTTCAGGTATGAACCAGGATTCATTGCATCACTGCCCTTGCTATTTAAATATTGAAAGCCTTGAGGTCACTGTCTTCTGTTCTGGATGCAAACTCCATTTCCATCCTTTGACTCCATCTCATCCCTGGCCAATAACTGAGGCTGAAACAGACGGGTCACAACTACGGTGATCACTTTTGCCCCAAGCAGATTACTGACACTATATCCTGACCATTCCTAATTCAAACTATTGACAACTGCAGATTATACTTCACTGGTTCATCCCATCTGCTGTTTAAAACTTCAGCTACGAAACACAGTCTTAATAAAGCCAATGATTTGCTGCTGCTTAACCAAATCTGCCTCGTTATTCCATGGCTTGTATCTAAACGCAGACCAAAATCCCATCATTCCTGTGTGGATTGATTTGTTTTGTTGTTGGGTCTGGCAATGCCTTTACTTTAGTATTCACTAGCACATCGTCACCTCTGTCTATGACACGGTCCTCAGTCTCCCTCTGTTAATGACACAAAGCCCTGTCAGTTGTTCACATTTAAGCTGATTTCCTCTATGTCTATTCTCTCTAATAGTAATTTACAAATCTACTGCCACCAACACACACACACACACACACACACACACACACACACACACACACACACACACACACACACACCCACACACACCCACACACACACACACACACAATCTCTTGCCTTATATTTCGGCAGTGGAGATACAGAGCCATACATTTGTTGCAGCCCATTTATTGTCACTCACTGCATGGGTTACAAATCTTCCCGTGCAAGACATTTCTGTAGTGCAAGTATAGTAGCAATATACTGGCAAAGGTTTGCAATGGTCCCCATGCTGGGCAGGTAGTACAGTTTATAGAGTAGTCCACTAGCATGGTGTGCATAGCTCTCCTTTTTGTCTGGTCCCTTGTCCCAGTTTATGGTGGCTGGGATGGTTCTGTGAGACAGATTCACAATTTGATGTAACTAACCATTTCAACTGATCTGGCAATAATTTTATTGAATGCTCTCATTCTTGTCATTAGACCCACCATTATCTCACTTCTTCAGTTACTCGCACTCCCCTGTCTCCTTATCCATATTTTCACAACATATTATCAGTTAATTAATTGTTTGTTTTTCAGTACCTTTCCCTGGTGTTGTTTTTTTGGCTCCCGAGTGTATCGAGTGCTGGAATTGTGAAGCTCAGAAACAATGAAATGGCATGTGGCGGGCTGTTTCCCCAAGTTGCAAAGGGGGTCCCAGCAGTATTGAGACACGTCTTTGAAACTTGGTCTGTGCCTGACCACTGAAAGCCTGTGTTTGTCCCTCTTACATGATTGTGCGGTTCATCACATGAGGAAACCCCTCGAGTAATATTCTCAAGTAACAGGTCTCTTACTTGCAGCTGAGGGGCTTCTGACTGACTCCTGTTATGGAAAGGTTAGTGGAGGGGCTGGGGATGGTTTGCTGGAGGTTGTGCTGTGAGCTGCCTCAGATATTCAGGGAGACCTGAGGATTGGTGACCCAACTCTGGATGGAGCATGGGGAGTGTAATTACAGCATCTGCGTCTGCAACATGAACAACAAATGGAGCAGAGACTGCAGAGACGGGAAGCTCTGAAACCACAGAGTGTGTGTGGGGAAAGGGATATGTTAAATCGGCCTGTGTTTTAACGAGGAGACACACATCCTTTCCCTTTCCCCTTTAAATACACCCATGCAAATTCACCGTCTCCTCCCCACACACAAACACACTCCCTCTCTCTCACATGCACACACACTCTCTCCCCTCTCTCACACGCATGCACACCCTCTCTCTCCCTCCCAAAGACTCACCTACTCCCCCTCACTCTCTCACAAACACACACACTCTCCCTCCATCCCACAGACACTCCACCATGTTTTCAAACACACACACACGCACGTGCACGCAAGCACACAGACACATCGACACACATACACACACACATCTAATATGTAAGATGAATTTTCATTTTCTGGCTTTTATTTCCAGATGCATAATATTTTCTCAAAAATATACAATTTGTAGACAGTCAGTCAATGTGATATTTTATGAACTCCTACTTTGGAAATAAACACAGTCTGATTCCAGGTGAATACACATACAGACCCCCAAAAAGACCGCATGCCTAAAATACGATGTCTTACTGGAAGGGTCACCTCCTTTACATTAATAATACCTGAAGGTATCGCCAGGCAGGAGTTGAAAGGAACTCTGGAATTTGCATATTCATCAATCAAAACCTGCATCTCCATTCGAACCGAATTAAGATTTAGCTGCCATCTTAGATGTGCTCAATTCATGTGCATGTGTTGTACAACCCTTTCATCTTTTCCTTATAAATTTTGTGCCTAAGGTCTTCTCTCTCTAACACCTGACGAAGGAGTAGGACAATGAAAGCTTGTGTTTTCAAATAAACCCGTCAGTCTATAACCTGGTGGCATGCGATTATTGACCTTACTCAACCCAGTCCAAAGCTAGTAGCTCCATATCATGGTTTTTATTGGTTAGCCATTTTTTTCTCCAAGCAAATAAATTGTCCCAACGCCATGTGCTCTTGTCTTGCATATTAATCTTTCGTCAAGCATTTTCTGCATTGCCTTGTTGAAGTCCAGATATAATACATCTTTCAGATCCCCCTTATTCAACATTTTTGTCATACTCCTTAATACGAAAAGGTTAGGAAAATCATTCAAACATGATTTATCCTTAATAAAATCATATCGACTTTGATGGGTTGTGGTTTGTCTTTCAAAGTCTCCTGTTGTTGATTCCTTAATAACAGATTCGAACAATTTGTCTTCAGTCCCAATCGTTTGCTCATACCTTTCCATTCCCGAGTGAAGTTGGTTATTCTAAGTTCTTCCCTTTCCATAACCGCGACAGTCCATTTCAATTCCTGTGAAATAGGCACGAGGCTGTGAAAGATCGGCTCCAGTTGCAGTGTGAGGGGCATGGGTGGCTGATTGGACTCATTCTGTTCCTGCTTTACACACAAGATGGGCTGAATGTCCTCCTGGTGTTCCTACACTATAGCTTCGTTGTCTTGCATGTCCTGCGCCTGTTCCTGACCAAGCTGCTTAAGATATCATTGTCCTCATCCTGTTGCTCAATGACAAGCTTGGAGACTTATGGAATCTCCCTGCTGTTATGCCACATTTTGAGTGTTGAATTGAGCAGGCAGGTTGCTTTGTTCACAGTAGGTAGCTCAGTGGATGGCACTTCAGCCTCCCAGCACCAAAGATCTGGTTCAGTTTCAGTCTTCGGTCACTGTTTGTGTGGATTATGCACATTCCCCCTTTGCCTGCAAGGTGTGCCTGTCGAGTACTGCAGTTTCCTCCCAAAGTCCCAAGATGTGCCTGTTAGGCGCATTAGGCATGGAAAATGTTAGGTTGCAGAGATTGGGTTGGGAAGGGAGTGAGGGAGTGGGGTTTGTATGGTATGGCCTTCAGAGGATCAGCGTGGAGTCGATGGGTCAAATGGTCTGCTTCCACACTATAGGGATTCTATGATTAACACCTTAATTGCAGAAATCAGTTGAGGGAATAATATCTGAGTTAATACCAATACCCTTTCTTAGTGAGGAGATTAAATCTGTGCACATTACTCCAGAAGTGATCTCACTAAAACCCTTGAGAGCAGCAGCCACACTTTACCAGCCTGCTGTAAGGTTCCTACTCAGGTTAGAGCAGGCTCGGCTGTCACGGGAACACACAATTTTGTTGAAAATGAATGGTGTGCTGACCTTCATTTCAGGATGTTTTGAGTACAGGAGTAAGTTTGTCTTACTGCAGCTGTACAGGCCCTTGGTGAGACCCCATCTTTAACATTGTGCAGTATTGTGTGCAGTTCTGGTCTCCTTACCTAATAAAGGACAAGCCTGACATTGAGGGAGAGCAACGGAGAAAGACCATACTGATCTCTGGGATGACAGTCTTGTTGTGGGAACGGAGTTTGGGGCGACTGTGCCTGTATTCCATGAGGTTTAAGAAAATGGGTGAACTATATAAAACTCTGACATGGCGAGACAGATTGGAAGCAGGGATGATAATTCCCCTGGATGGGATGACCAAAACATGGGCTCACAGTGTTGGGTACAGACAGGCCAAAGTGCGTTGAGATGAGACTAAATGTCTGCACTCAGAGACTGGTGAACTTGGTGAATTATTTCCCTGATCAGGCTATGGAAGCTAAGGTACTGAATATAAATAAGGATTTCAAGACACAGAAGGGATGGGGAAAGTGCAGAAGTTTGGTTGTGGAGGTATAGAATCAGCAATAATTACAGGCAGTTATCCAATAATGTGGCAGCTGTATTCCCGTGGAACACCGTATTATAGAAAACGGTGCAATATAAATAATGGGGCCAATGGGAAAAAAGAGGCTTCGGTGCAAATCCCCAAAATTACCAGTAAAAATCAAAACAAAAATAATACTCAGCCTAACACAAACAATAGCGCAGGCTACATAAATATTTAAACTGTGTATTGTAAGGAGTTAGTGCAGTAAATGTCACACTTTAACACTACAGTCACTGACTACAGCACTGTACCTTTCAGCAAGATCTTCACCAGAAAGCGCGCAAGCTGACTGACCACGTGATGCCGATGCAGCATTCCAGTTCTCTCCATGATATTCCCCTCCCGGTTTGAAATAAAATTCCTTCTAAATGTAGACGACAACTCCCATATTCAGGCTGAGTTTCAAGGCTTGCAGAGCGGATTACATTACTGCTTTAGCTGAACACACTGAGGGTGCATTTGGCAGACAGAGGAATCCTGAGGCTGGGATTTGATGTTCAGCTGGTGCCAGAGACGGACTCCCATAACATTGATAGGGAGCTCGCTTTATAAAGAAAGGGACACAATTCACTAATTGTGTTGCAGCGAAATTGCGTTTAATAAACACACCTTATTAGATAACTGCCTGTATATTGAATGGAGGATCAAAATTTATGGACCAAAGTGAATACAGTAGTTCCTATTTTATATGTTCCGATATTTAAACATACGAAAGGATATGAACACTGTGTGGGGAAAATTGAATTGAGGAGATTTTCACCATGAACTAGAATGGAAGATGCTCAGTGTGTTGAATGACGACTCCACTCTCGACGTTTCTGTGCAGTCTGTGGGAAAGCTCTGTAAATGTTACCACCAGCTCTCAGATGTTAGGAAGGAGGTCTCTTCAGGGTCAATAGGATAATGTTTCGCGTTCTAATACTGAGGCTCGTGCTGGGTGATCTGTGCGGTTTTATTCTTTAAGACCTCAGATCAGTTTGATACAATAGAGTGTCTTGCTTGGCCGTTTCCGAGACCATTGAAGCGTTTTTGATATATCTGTGTCTCTGGAGTCACCTTTAGGCCAGACCAGGAGATTCAATTCCTGAAAGTACATTGAGGAAGGGAATTGGTATTTACAATCGACATTGGCTTCAAGGTCACTGTTCATAACTCTATGTTTTACATCTCGATATTTTATTAATTATAACTTCCACCGGCTTCCAGAGCATTATCCTAGTCTCGATCAGTAATCCAGTGATATTTCTACAACAGCACCATCTCCATATGGGGACCTATCTGAAAGCACACTGAGCAGGTTATTTCTGTGCTACTTTACAGATCTGTCAAAAAGAACTCCCACCAATGTGACTATTGCGATGGGACTCCGGGCGTGGTAAATGGTCAAACTGTAGTTATTCCCTTGTTATGGGACTGGACATAACTAAGTAAATTTCCACATTGCCAGGGAGATGTCAGAGTTGGATCTGGAATGAAACAGCTTCCCCAGGGACACGGCTTGTTGTGCAGCACAAGTCTTCAGTTCTATTGCAGGAATGGGTTCAGGGCTCATTGCTTTTGTCATAACTAATGTGTTCAGCTGTTTCTTCATATCACTGCAGTGAATCAGATCGATTAAAGACTGGCATCTCTGATTCTTCAGGCAGCATGGCGAGGGTGAAGTGGATCATCAACTCAACACTTCTGGCTGAGGACGGTGCAGATAATACCACCATGTCTTTGACACTGATGTACAGGGCTGTCCCGTTATTTAGGCTGGTGATATTTATGGAGTCCTCTCCTCCAGTGAGTTGTTTAATAGTCCATCGACATTTATGTCTGGACGTGGCAGCACTGCAGAACCTCGATCTGATCTGTTAGTCTTGGGATCATTTCGCCCTCTGTATCAGATGTTAGTCCTGCTGTTTGGAATGTAACCAGTCAAGTGCGGTAGCTTTAATGGGTTGTCATCAGGTTTAGATACTCATGGTTTCGACCTATCATGTTCACCCACACTCGTCACTGAACCAAAAATTGGTTTGATGGTAATGGCAGGCTGAGGGATTATCCTGGGGAAAATGTTACAGAGTGTAGTTGAATACAATACTGCTGCTGCTGTGATTGTACTGCACCACATGAATGCCCACTTTGAGCTCCAATATGTTCAATTCAATTCTACTGACTATCCCCCAGTTCACACCAAGACCCGTTCACCCGTCAGCCCTATACTCAGTGTCTTAACCTGCTTTCTGATGTGGTAACATTTCCATTTTTCTATTCTCATTGTGCTGAGGGTCTCTCCCTGGTGTCACGCATCCAATTTGTTACTTTATTCAAATCCCTTAACATATGCATCTGAATCTTTTCCATTCCCCCAATGACATTTTCTGTGTTTGATGTGAATGTGATTCCTTCTGTTTTTCTCCCTGACCATGATTAAGTGCTCTGCAGTGTCAGTGATGCCAGCCTTATGCAATTTCAGATCAAGGAATTTGGGCACCTTGCATTATCGGTCACTTCCCAGTGCACGGCATTTCGTGTTAGACAGGGCATTAGAGCAGCTTTAACACACGTCTATAGAACTTGTTTAAAAACAGAAATTGCTGACGAAACACGGCAGGTCTAGCAGCATCTTGTGGAGTGAAAGCAGAGTTAATTTTTCAGGGCCAGTTACCCTTCTACAAAGCTCCCATTTTCTCCAGTAATTTTTGCATTTTCATTTCCAGTATCCATAGTTATTTGTATAATTGAAAACTTGTTCTGAGCCTATTCATTTCTAGAGAAAGTCAACAGGTCTGGCATCATCTGCAGAGACAGAGAAACAGAGTTAGCGTTTCAAGTCCAGTATGACACTTCTTCAGAACTGAAAAGGATTGGAAAATGAGCTTTATAATCCCTTGACAGATGTGGAAGTGGGTTTACGGGTAAAAGAGGGTGCGGCAAAACATAAACAAGTTTTTAGTATGTGGTGAACGAGAAGATCATGTGAAATTAGCTTTAAATTAAGCTGTGAATGGGGAAAAGGGATTCTCTCTATTGACTGAAAGATAAAGAAGATACAACCTCACAAGGTTATAGGGAGGCCAGGAGGGAGAATGTACGGAAACTGGAGAACAGTTATAATGGGGTCAGACTGTGAATATGTGAAATTGTACATTAGCTCCTACTGGATGTAACGTACGAAAGTGTAAAGTGAGTTGTTACTCGAGCTTGGGTTGTGCTTCCTTGGAACATTGCAGCCGCCCAGCCCCGAAATGTTAGCATGAGAGCAAGGTAGGTTATTAAAATGGGAAGCAATGAGACGATCATGGTTATTTCTACAGATAGAGTGGAGTGTTCCTAAAAGCAATCTCTGTTTGGTCTCGCCAATACAGAGAGACTGCATTGTGAGCTGCAATGACAGGACAGCAGATTAAAACTTTATAAATGAAATGCTGCTTCACCTGGAAGGTATGTTTGGGGCCTTGGACAGTGAGGAGCGAAGAGATGAATGAGCAAGTGTTGCATCTTCTGCAATTGCATGGGAAGGTGCCATGGGGGAGTGGGGAAGTGTTCGGGGGTGATGGAGGGTGACACAGAGGGAACGGTCCCTGTGAAATACTGAAAGTGGGCGGGAGGGGAAGATGTGTTTGATAGTGCTGTCCTGTTGGAGATAGTGGAAATGACGTAAGATGATTATGTGAATGTGTATTCTAGTTCAGGAGGAAGTGTAGCTAAGGAGGAATCTATCATTGTTCTGGCATGGAGGGGACGGATTGAGACGGACAGCTGAAGGCCCTGTCCACCAGAGTTAGGGGATTTCTGGTTTGAAGGAAAAGGTGGCCACATTAGACGCAGCTTACAAGAATGTGGCATCATCAAACAAAAACAGCAGAGATGGAGAAACTGGAAGAATGGAGTCAGCCTCCACTGATCATGTGCTCAGCCACATGCAGAAATTCCCCTGAATGATTGAAAAGAAGCAGGCATCTAAACTGAGGATTTCTGCCTCACATCTGGTCTGAAGGGGAATTTGAAAAAAGACCCAGAGGAAGGTCAGTGAGTATACGTGAGCAGACATTCAAGCAGATATCCCAAACCGCTCAGTAATTATTGTTTCTGTTCAAGATGAAGAAATCTATAAGCAGGTGAACCACACATGGTTGATAATAGGTCTCAAGGATACTATTGATGAGAAATAGTGGAGGACCAGATTTATAATGTTTATTTCATGGACCATAAGCTGATGTTTGGCATGAATTTCAGCTGTGCTTCCTGATTTACCCCCAAGAAAACCCTACCATTGCTGCTCTATCCTCTTCCCTGCTCATCTCCCCTTTATGATTCCAGTTTCTTCCTCTCAAATTACAGAGTACATTCTCTCACATTATGGTCCCTACCCATGTCACCTGAAACACTTTGATCTAGCCTACATACTCTGCAGTAGCATCAAGCTGCGTTTTGTGCTGCCACTTTGCCTCTGGTCTCAGTGTGGCTCGGCCTCTCCATTCATGCTGTTTTACTCCCACTCACATCTCATTCTGAAAAGTTTCCTTCTTGGAGTAAACCTTATTGAAACCACGTCTCCCCCTTTGCACTAAATTCACAATGTGATCCAAATGTCAACAAGTATACTCAGCCTTCATCTCACTCTGCTAAAGGCAACTGCACGCTGACCGTGTGGTACAAGAATTCTCCTTCTTATATGGTTCAGGCCAGTGATGCGCTTTCACCGTAGAGATCATCACCCTATTTGGACAAAGCATTTCAGGTGTTTGACCTCTTATTGGTACTCGTAACGGTTTCCTGCTGCCTTAGTATTATAACATGGAGAAAAGCAAATTACAGCACGAAGCATGGGCTGAGTGTTACTTACCTGTCATTTGAATACTGTTTCAAATTTGCAGTGCTTATCTTTAAATGCTTGTTCGTAAAGTTAGTGTCAGATAGCGTGTAGGAGGTTGAGGGATGATATTGTATAAGTTTATAAAATCATGAGAGGTATGAATAGAGTGACCAGCCAAGATATTTTCCACGGGATGGGGGAGTTCAATCATAGTAGGCGTAGGTTCAAGGTGAAAAAGGGGAGATTTGAAATGGACGAAGTGTCAATGTTTTCAAACAGAGGGTGACGTGTGTATATGGAATGAGCTGTCAGAGGAAGAGTGGGAGATGCAAGTGCAGCTACAACATTTAAAACACATTCGGACAAACATATGAATGGGAAACGTTTAGAGGCATTTGGACAAAATGCAATCGGATGGGACTAGTTTAGTTTGGAAAACCTGGTCAGTATGGACAAGTTGGACCAAAGGGTCTGTTTTTGCGCTATATGACTGTATGAATCTAGAAAGTGAGGAAAAGGGGAGAAAACACATGATGTAGTAAATTGGCAAGAAATACAAAAAAACATGCAGCACAAGTTTTTCGAGCATATAAAAAAAGTTCAAAATGAGTGTGTGATCTTAGGTGAAATTAATTAAGAAGGTATACTGAGGATAATTGGAGGGTGTGACTGAAGAATTGGCTACAGGGAGCAGACAGATAATTTACACCCATAGTTTACATATTTTCTCACAGGGGACGGTACAGTAAGTATTTCAATGATGTAAACAAAATGGTAACGGGAGGAAAGTTCCTGAACCGTCTCTAACAAAAGGAACAAGGATTTTCCAACAGATAAGACGAAGAGTAGACAGGCCAGCAGTGATTCATGGCCGTTAATTCATTTTAAAAGAAATGGTCACAGTCTTGGGGTCATGGCGCCCGCTCTATCACATGTTAGTTCTCCTGTTTGTTAATGTAAGCAGTAAGCGCCGTATCTTGAATGGATTGTCTTCAGGTTTAGGTCCACATGGTTCTGACCGCGGCATGTTCACCCACACTCATCACTGAAACGCAGATCGGCTTCATGGTCATGGTAGACTGAGAGATTATATTGTAGTTTAATATAATTCTACTGCTGCTGCTGCTGCTACTACACAGCTGCTATGATTTGCAGCATCACATGAATGCCCAGTTTGAGCTACAATATCTGCAATACAATTCAGCTCAATTCGCACGGGAGCCCGGTCACCTTTCTCTCCTGGAGACAGTGCCCCAGCCCGCTCTCTGATGTGGAAACGCTTCCATTTAAAAAAAATCTCATCCTGTTTGGGTATCTTCATGATGCCATGCCTCCAATTTGTCGCATTCCTCAAAAGCAATTAACGTTTTCAACTGAATATTTTCCCCTCCAGTAATGCCATCTTCTCTTTAAAGCGAATGTGTTTCCTTCTGTTTATCTCCATGACCATGATTAAGAGCTATGTAGTGTCGGTGCTGACAGCCTTATGTAGATTCAGAACAAATGAATTTGTATACCTTGCATTATCATTCACTTCCCGCTGTATGGCGCTCCATGTTGGACAGCGCGTGTGAGCAGCTTTGACACACATGTTTGAAACTTGTTCAAAAACAGAAATTGCTGAAGACACTGACAGGTCTGACAGCTTCTATGGAGTGAAAGCAGAGGCAATCTTTCGGGTTCTGTGACTGTTCCTCAAAGCACCTAGTTAGCTATATTGAAAATGTATTCTGTAACTTTTCATTCTTGAAGGAACTCAGTGGGTCTGGCAACATCTGCAGAGACAGAGAAACAATGTTAATGTTTCAAGTCCAGTGTAACTCTTCTTTGGACGTACAAAGGATTGGAAAGTGAGCGCTTTAGTATCTTGGAAGAGGTGGGAAAGAGTGTTTGGAAGCCCAGTGTGAAAGACAAATGGGCTTTAAATTGTGGTGAAAGAGACACAGGTATATAATAGGTGTCAATTAACGAAATTGATTTTCTCTGTTGAATGCAACATAAACAAGACACGAGCTTAGGGAGCCCAGGAGGGAGAGTGTACAGAAAATGGAGAACAGCCATAATGGGTTCAGACTGTGAATTTATGGAATTGAATATTAACTCTTACAGACTGTAACGTACCAAAGTGTAAAATGAGGTGTTACTCGAGCTTGAGTTGTGTTTAATTGGAACATTGCAGCAGCCTGCATTTTCTTAGAATCCCTACAGTGTGGAAACAGGCCCTTCAGTCCAACAGGTTTATATTGACTCTCCAAAGAGTATGTGAAGCAATCCTATTCTCTACCCTAATACTATACATAGACCCTTGACTATTGCACCTAACATCAATATCCCTGAACACAATCGGCAATTCAGTATGGCCAGTTCACCTAACCGGCACAACTTTGAACTGTGGCAGGAAACTAGTACACCCAGAGGAAATCGAACCCAGTTCCCTGATGCTGTGAGGCAGTAGTGAAAACCACTGAGCTACTGTGCCATCCAGGACCGAAATATTATAAGGCCACAACTCTATACGAGCAGAAATGAAGCCATTCTGACCATCAAGTCTGCTCCAGCATTCGATCACGACTGTCAGATTTTCAACCCCATTTTCCTGCTTCCTCTAAGTAATCTTTGATCCCCTTGTCAATCAAAACTTATCTGTGCCTGTTTTAATTATAATAAATAGAACATAGAACATAGAACAGTACAGCACAGAACGGGCCAGTTGGACCACGATGTTGTCCCAAGATTTAATCATAATGTAAAATGTTGTAATTTAACCTACGAACCCCTCAACTCACTGGTTTCTATGTGCATGCCCAACAGTCGCTTAAATGTCCTCAATGAATTTGCTTCCACCATCAGAGCTGGCAATGCATTCCACGCATTCACAACTCTCTGCTTAAAGAACCTACCTCTGACGTCTCCCTTTTACCTTCCTCCGAATATATTCAAACTATGACTTCTCGGACTAGTCAATCCTACCCTGGGGAACAGTCTCTGGGTATTGACTCTATCTATTCAACTCATTATTTTGTACACTTCGATCAGATTTCCACTCTCCTCCTTGTCTCCAGAGAGAAAGGTCCAAGCTTGTTCAACCTTTCTTCATAAAGCAAGCCCTCAGTCCAGGCAGCATCCTGGTAAACCTTCTTTGCACCCTCTCCAAAGCCTCTGTATCTTTCCTATAGTATGGGGTCCACAAGTGGACATAATATTCCAAGTGCGGTCTCACCAGGGACTTGTAGAGCTGCAGCAAAACCTCACTGCTCTTAAACTCTATCCCCCGTTAATGAAAGCCAAAACATCATATGCTTTCTTGACACCCTATCCACTTGGGTGGCAACTTTGAAGGATCTATGCACTTGCGCACACAGGTCCCTCTGTTCCTCCACACTGCCAAGAATCCTGTATTTACTGCTATATTCAGGATTAGTATTTGACCTTCCAAAATGCATCACTTCGCATTTACCCAGATTGAACTCCATCTGCCATTTCTCAGCCCAGCTCTGCATCCTGTCTATGTCGCGCTGCAGCCTACAGTAGCCCTCTATACTATGGACTTCACCTCCAACCTTTGTGTCATCCGCAAGTTTACTAATCCACCCCACAATCACCTCATCCAAGTCATTTATAAAACCTACAAAGAGCAGAGGCCCAAGGACATAGCCCTGTGGGATCCCTCTCAACACTGTCCTCCAAGCAGAATACTTTCCATCTACAACCACTGTCTTCCATCTTTCAGCCAGCCAATTCTGAATCCAGATAGCTAATTCTCCCTGTATCCCATACTTCCTGACTTTATGAATGAACCTTCCATGGGGAATCCTATCAAATGCCTTGCTGAAGTTCCCATGCACCACGTCCACTGCTCGACCGTTTCGACCTGTCTTGACACCTCCTCAAAGAAATCAATAAGATTTGTGAGGAATGACCTGCCCCTCACAAAACCATGCTGACTGCTTTAAGCACACAATGCTTTGCCAAATTGTCATAAATCCAATCCCTCATAATTTTTTCCAAACTTTGCTGACCAAGACGTAAGACTGACAGTTCTCTAATTGCCAGGGATTTCCCTTCTTGAAATAAGGAACAACATTCACCTCCTTCCAATCCTCCGGTACGACTCCTGTGGAGAACGAGGAGGCAAATATTCTCACCAGCAGCTGAGCAACCGCCTTTCTTGCTTCCCGGAGCAGTCTAGGATAAATCTGGCCCTGGGGACGTATCCATCTTAAAGTTTTCCAAAATTGCTAGGACATCAACTTCATCAATCTTAACCTGGTCAAGACTGATCAGGACCAGCTCCTCTAAGTTTTCATTTACAGCAAGTTCCCTTTCCTTGGTGAAAATCGAAGCAAAAAACTCATTTAAGGCTTCCCCGATCTGCTCAGACTCCATGCATTTGTTCCCTACGCTATCCCTGATCGGCCCAACCTACTCCCTGACTATTCGCTTATTCCTCACGTATGAGAAAAATGCCTTTGGATTCTCCCTAATCCTTCTTGCAAAGCTTTTTTCGTGCCCCACCATGGCTCGCCTTATTCCATTTCTGAGCTCCTTTCTAGCAAGCCTGTAATCCTCTAAAGCTGTGCTGGATCCTTGCTTCCCCCATCTTACATAACCTGCCTGCTTCCTTTTGACGAGACGTTCTTCTGTTGATGTCATCCAAGGTTCCTTAATCTTACCCCTTCTTACCTGTCTCAGAGGAACAAATTTGTGTATCACTTGCAACAACTGCTCCTTAAATAGTTTCCACATGCCTGCTGTGCCCTTTCTGTGGAACAATTGCTCCCAGTCTGTACTTCCCAACACCTGTCTGACAGCATCATAATTTCCTTTGCCCTAATTGAATGTCTTCCCTCCGAAACTGCTCCTTTCATTCTCACAGACTATGCTACATGTGAGGCATTTGTGATCACTTTCACCAAAGTGCTCTTCCACCGTGAGTTCTGACACCTGTCCTGGCTCGTTGCCGAGCACCAAATCCAAAATGGCCTCTCCCCTCTTTGGTCTGTCTACATACTGAGCAAGGAAACCCTCTTGAACAAACCTGACAAAAACGGCTTCATCGACACCATCTGCAACTTAGCAGGTTCCAGTCGATGTTGGAAAGTTGAAATCACCCATAACAATAATCCTGATACTTTTGCATTTTTTCAGAATCTTTCCGCGTATGAGACCTTCAATCTCTCTACTGCTATTAACGTGGTCTATAGGAAACCCACAAATGCGGTGCCTGTTCCCTTGCTGTTCCTAACTTCCACCCATATTGACTCAGTAGACAAATCTTCCTCAACCACCTTCATTTCTGTAGCTGTGACGCACTCTCTGTTATGCAATGCTACACCGTCTCCTCATTTTCCACACACCTTGTTCTTTTTTACTTATAATGTGGTAACAGGCCCTTCGGCCCAACAAGTCCACACTAACCCTCCATAGAGCAAACCACCCAGAACCATTCCCCTGCATTTACCCCTTCATCTAACACGACATCTTCACCCAATCTGCACATTTTTGGATTATGGGAGGAAACAGGAGCGCCCAGAGGAAACCCAAGGGGAAAATGGCAAACTCCACACAGACAGTTCCCTGAAGTGGGAATTGAACCCGGTTTTCTGGCGCTGTGAGGTAGCAGTGCTAACCACTGCGCCACTGTGCCGCCCCTAAAGATTGTTAAACGTTCTAAACCCTGGAACATCGAACAACCATCCCTGTCCCTGTGAAACCTACGTCTCCGTTATGGCCACGACATCGTAGCCCCAAGTACTGACCCATGCTCTAAGTTTGTCACTCTTAATTCGGACATTCCTTGCATTAAAGCAGACGCACTTTACCTGATCCCTTTGTTTCATCGCGTGAGAAACCTTCCTGCTAGATTCAATCTATCCCTGTCACTGTCCCGTCTGCAACTAACCCCCTCTCAGACATGTAGTCTTATTCCTACCCCCCAGCCAAACTAGTTTAAACCCACCGGAATCACACAAGCAAACCTCCCAAACAGGCCATTTGTGCCCCTCCAGTTCAGGTGCAACCCGTCCTTCATGTACAGGACCCACCTTACCCAGAAGATATCCCGATGGCCTAGGAATCTGAAGCTCTCCCTCCTGCACCAGCCACGCAGTCACATGCAAAGCTGCATTCGCTGACTGTTCCTCATCTCACCAGTTCGTGACACTGGTAGCAAACCTGAGATCACTGCTCTACTCATCCTGCTCTTCAGCTTCCGAACGAACTCTCCGTAGTCACTTTTCAGATCCTCAGTCCCTTTACTGGCTATATCGCTGGTGTCAAATGATCTGGTTTCCACAGCCTTCTGTGGTAAGGACTTCCACAATTTCACCACGCTCTGGCTAAAGACGTTTCATCTTATCTTCATTCTAAACGATTTTCCCTTTGCTCTAAGCCCGCGCCCTCCTACCAGTGCAAACGTCCTCCCAATTTTGTCTGTATCCAGGTCATTCAGTATTCTGTAGGTTTCAACTGGACCCCCCCTCATCCTTCTAATCTCCATCGACTATAAACCCAGGATCCTCCAACGTTCCTCATGTGTTAAGCTTTTCATTTCTGGTGAACCTTCTCTTGACACATACCAAGGCTAATACATGCTTCCTGATGTATGAGACACAAAATACTGGAAATGTGGTCTGACCAGAGCTTAGAAAGCCTCAGAATCCCCACCAGTATATCCTACTCCTCTCGAGATGAATGAAAACATTGTATCTGCCTTCTTAACTGACTCAACCTGCAAGTTTATCTAAGGCGAATCCTGCGCTTGGAATCCCAAGTCCCTTTGTTACTCAGATTTATGATTTCTTTTTCCATTTAGTAAATAGTCCATGCCTGTATTCTTCATACCAAAGTGCATGACCTCACACTTTCCCACATTGTGTTCCATCTGCTACTCCTTTACCCACTCTCCTAAACTGTCAAAATCTTTCTGCAGGCTCCCTGCCTCCTCAATACTACATGTCCCTCCACCTATCTTTGCATCATCTGCAAACGTAGCCAGAATGCCTTCTGCCCCCCCACCCCACCCCGCCACACACACACTCAGATAATTAACCTACAAAGTGAAATGTTGTGGTCCCAACATTGGCTCTTGTGGAACACTGGTAGGCACCGGCTGCCGTCCTGAGAGGGGCAATTTTATTCTCACTCTGCATACTGCCAGAGAACCAACCTTTTATCAATCCTAGTACCTGGCCTCTGACGCCATGGGTCCTTATCTTACTCTGCAGCCTCCTGTGCGATACCATATCAGAGGCCTTCTGGAAGTTCAGATAGGTAACTCTCTCTGGTCCAAACCATCATTAACTCCTCAACGAATTCTCATAATCGTGAGAGCAATGTGGCTTGTTGAAATGGGGAGCAATCAGAAGGCCAGCGTCATTTCTACAGACAGAGTGGAGATGTTCCTCAAAGCAGTTTCTCTTTGGCTCACTAGTGTAAAGGAGACTGCATTGTGAGCAGCAATGACAGGAGCCTGGATTGAAAGTGTACAAGTGAAATACTGCTTTACCTGGAAGGTGTGTTTAGGGCCTTGGACATGAGGAGGGAAGAGGTGAATGGGCAAATGTTGCAGCTTCTGCATTTACATGGGAAGGTGCCATGGGCGTGTGGGGAAGTGTTCGGGTTTGGACGGTGTCACAGAGGGGATTGCCCCGTGAAATACTGACAGTGGACGGGAGGGGAAGATGTGTTTGATGGTGCTGTCTTGCTGGAGGTGATGGAAGCGGCGGAGGATGATTCAGTGAATGTAGATTCTAGTGCAGTAGGAAGTGAGGACAAGGGAGATCTATCATTGTTCTGCGAATGAGGAGACGGAGTGAGGGCAGAAATGAGGGAGACGGGACAGACACAGCTGAAAGCTCAGTCCATCAGTGTGAAGGGATTTCTCGTTTGAATGAAAAGAATGACATGTATGAAGCTTCCCAAAGGAATGCATCATCATCTTACAGAAATGAGAGAGGCAGGGAAGCTGGGAGAATGGAGACACCATCAGCTGATCATGTGTTCAGCCACATACGTAGGTTCCCCCTCAATAATTGAAAAGAGCCAGGTATTTCAAATGCAGATTTATGTCATGTATCTGGTCAAATACGGAGTGTGAAAACAGACTTAGGTGAAGGTCAGCAGATGTGTGTGTGTGTGGGGGGGGGGAGCATTAAAGCAGATACTGCTTAATAATGCTCAGTAATGATAGACTCTGGTCAAAAAGAAGATGATATGAAGATGTGAAGATGAACCACCCATAATGCACAAAGACTGTGAAGTTTGCTAATCAATCACAAACTGAAGAATTCAGATTGGGGCGCTCTGGCGTCGGCCACATTTGGGAAGTTTACTTTTGAAACCAGACGCAGATTGTATAAAACAAAATACAAAGAAAAATATTCCAAAACAGGCAAGATATATGAAAAGACACTAACCGCAAGAGTTTTCCCATATCAAATAAAAAAAGTTCATGATCTATGTGTGACCCTTCGAAGAAAGGCAGGAAAGCATATGTGGGACATCGGGAGGATGTGACTGGGAACTGGTTTCAGGGAACAGGCAGAGAATTTAAAACAGTATTTTACATCGTTCCTCACAGGGTAGGCACAAAGAGATTCAACATTATAAATAAAAATTGTAGTCAGACGCAAGTTTTGCATAGTCTCTAACAAAACAAACAAAGCCTTTCTCAAACAGAAAGTCCAAGGGTAAACAACTCATCAGCAATTCATAGCTTGCTTTAAAAGAAGTGGTTACAGAGTGACTGGTGGCACTGTGTGAAATATTACATAACTCTCGAGATTACAGGCGTATAGCAGTGAAACTGGCGAAACTCCAATGTGGCGCCTGTCTTCAAGAAGAGAGGGAGTCTTCAAGTGTTTAGTTGCTGCCTTTGTCTGAATTATGGAGCATATTTGAGAGGCTTAATGGCCTCATGAGGCACTTTCAACATGATTGATTTTGAAAAAAGTAAAACTGCTCCTTCCTCTGATGCGTTACATACAGGAAGATGAACATTTTGCTAACGTTGAATTATTTTGAAAATTATCTGGAACATTGTACAAACGACATCATCCAGAGAATTCTAGAAACAGCACTCATAAGAACATTTTATAACCACGTGGGGGTATTGCGTAGGTGAGAGAGAGGGAGAGAGAAGGTGCTGCATTGCAGTGGTGAGAGTGCTGGAGCCTTATTCTGGGTAAGGCGCTAACAGGTATACAGCGAGTGTGAGAGAGTAGAGAGAATATGGTGACTCTTATCCTGACAGAGCGGGGAAGGTTATTGATGATTTTACTGTATTGCTGGATTTTTCTTCGGACCGCAGATACTGTGCTCAGCTGAGTGGTGTGCTCAGATCATGCTTGATGAGTCTGGTGGTGCGGCTCCCTCTGGGAAGAGAATGGTCCCGCTCTATACTAGACAATTCACCAGGACTTCCGTGCCCCTGTCGACAAGCTGTGGTGTAATTTCCCTAATCTGCCATGCTCGGGGTAAACTGTGCAGGGCAGCTCCAAACTGAGAAAGCTCAACCGTGTGCCCATTGGCCTTTTAACGATGACAGCAGTGCCACGGAACACTGAATATCCAGGGGTACCCGAGCGATTGTGTTTAACTCCAGCCATGATGTGTGGGAAAATCGGGCTGGTATTTAATGAGGGGTTACCATGGGGTGGGGTGGGTAGGTATTGAGGTGAGTTCGATAAGATAGCTCCAGGAAACTAGCTCTGCCTCGTGCAGACATTCCTTCAGTCACACTCAATGAAAATGGCACTGAGACAAATTATTGTTCTATTCAGCCCAATGAGTCGAAGAATTTGCTGATCCCACTCCCAGTTACAACACCGCAGGGCAAATGCTTATCGAAAACTCTCCATCATCTTAACTCACACAAATATCCTGTTCACCCATCATTCCTGGAAACAGTGACCTATATTGCAAGATGCTATCGAAATGTTCTCATTTCACAATTTTTTAAACCTACCATCAGATCCTTCTCTGAAATTCTCTCTCAATCTCTTCCTCTCTTTTAACCAAGCTCCTCCGATTTGTTGGTATGTAAACTGATTCCTCTGCCATCTCTCTCTGGCAGTGAGTTTCACATCCACAGCACCCCACAATGTAGATATGGAGCTGTAAATGGAGGAAGCTGCATATCCTGTCATTTGCAGCATGAGCTGCAAGTTTCCTCACGCTGGGCAGTGATCTAACACTTGTTACGCAGCAATGCAGTGATTGGTGTACATAGCTGTGTATGCTGGGAAGATAACTGCTCCACATTAATAGATAAATTCACTGCTATTCACTGCACATCTCCCCATGCTGCACAGATATCCAGTCCGTGTGTATAGAACAATGCCTTTGTGTGTTCTGCACAGCGCCCTGTGCTGAAAAGATTTTCTAGTCCAAGTTTATAGATCAGTGCCATGTTGGACAGATAACTCGTGAACTGGTGAGTTCTAAACAGTGTTAGATCCTGGACGGATTGCTGAGCAGTACACCAGCCTGGTCTACGCGGTATTTCATGCTAAGCAGGTAACTCATCAGGACTAATACGTATCCGGGCTGGATCTGAGAGGTGGATTCAGTATCCGATATAATTCCTTACATGATTATCACTCCTCCAGCTCGGCCCATTCCGCTGGTAAATGTGAGATGATGTGTTTCAGATAGAATTGACTTGGTAAAAATATTCGACATTAAGCAAAACACTATTTATTCGAATACTGTCGAAAATAGTCAACAAAAGGAAGAGGAACTTGCAATAACTTAATTATGTTGGAAAACTTAGCAGAATAATAGTTTTCTTAATAGCTATACAGTAACTGCTCCAATATAGTATCGTCCAATAAGCACACAAATGTCAAAAAACAAATGCAGGAAACAGATTGTCTCACATGCAGTTCTCCAATCCAGGAGGAAAGAACTTCAAAAGACAGTTCCGAGAGAAATCACAGAGAGAGTGTGTAGTACCCGGGAGAGATTCACTGCCTTCCAACTCTGCTGAGACTACAGTAATAACTACCGGAAGGTAAAACTATGAATCCTGGTTCTGTGAGAGTTCGACCATCACTTCACAGGACCAGGCAGCGGCTGCAAGAAAACAAGGAATGGACTGTATCTACGTCGTCTATGGCTCTGTAGGTGTCTCTCAAAAATGCCTAAACCCACCTCAGCATTAAATGCTGGAGAGACAAAAGTCAAAGTTAAACATAAATAAATAAAATGAAAAGATGCAGCAGGCCTGGTGATCAGACACAGACGGCCTCGGGAGCCCAGCAATTCCTATACTGCCAAAACACAGCAGAATCATCAAGCTTGTGAAGAGAAAGAATTATCTTGCTCCCCCACCTCTATGTTTACAACTGGAGATATGCCATTAGACCAATAATCATCGATATCAAAATCCCACCCGCACCAATTATTGTGATACATCGGAGTTGCCGTGAAATGGGTTAACTGGAGCTGTTTGTTCTGTGACTGTGATTAATAGCAGCTGAAAATGTGTTGCTGGAAAAGCGCAGCAGGTCAGGCAGCATCCAAGGAACAGGAGAATCGCCTTTTCTGGCATCAGCCCTTCTTCAGAAAAAGGGCTCCTGAAGAAGGGCTGATGATCGAATCGTCGATTCTCCTGTTCCTTGGATGCTGCCTGACCTACTGCGCTTTTCCAGCAACACAATTTCAGGTCTGATCTCCAGCATCTGCAGTCTTCACTTTCTCCTCTGTGATTAATAGCAGTCTTCCTGGACCTAACTGGGTCACTGGAGGCTTTCCCTCTTCCATAATGAGGGACTTCTTTCAACTTATTATGCCATAGTATTCGGCGCAGAGTCAATCTCAACAAGATTGGGATCAGCAGCTACAGAGAAAGACAGAGAAACCAGAATCTGAGAACATTAGAATGTTCCAACAATGGATTTGAATTTGAGAATATTAGGCTGGAATGTTACAACAATGAATCAGAATCTGGGAACATTAGACTGGAATGTTAGAACAGTGGACAGGAGTTTATCCTGGGGTCTTTATTGGCTTTCTCAGGATTGGCCACGGTTAGAGTTGCGGACACAAGCCGTACTGATGATTATTCAATCTGCGTACTATCCCATCCTTGCTATTGTTGGTGTTGCTGGTAAGTCTATCTCTGTCGATTCTATAAATGATGCTGAATGTTATTGCTATTCTGGTTGATTATATTTAACAAATACATAAACTTTCAGTCACAAACACCACTTCCTTCTCATGCATTTCCAAACTACTTACTCATAAACATCTGAGAACATAGAACATAGAACAATATAGCACAGAACAGGCCCTTCGGCCCACGAACTTCTAACCTAGATTAAGAACCCATCCATGTACCTATCCAAATGCCGCTTAAAGGTCGCCAATGATTCTGACTCTACCAGTTCCACGGGCAGCGCATTCCATGCCCCCACCACTCTCTGGGTAAAGAACCCACCCCTGACATCTCCCCTATACCTTCCACCCTTCACCTTAAATTTATGTCCCCTTGTAACACTCTGTTGTACCCGGGGAAAAAGTTTCTGACTGTCTACTCTATCTATTCCTCTGATCATCTTATAAACCTCTATCTAGTCACCCCTCATCCTTCGCCGTTCCAACGAGAAAACGCCGAGAACTCTCAACCTATCCTCATATGACCTACGCTCCATTCCAGGCAACATCCTGGTAAATCTTCTCTGCACCCTCTCCAAAGCTTCCACATCTTTCCTAAAGTGAGGCGACCAGAACTGCACACAGTACTCCAACTGTGGCCTAACCAAAGTCCTGTACAGCTGCAACATCACTTCACAACTCTTGAATTCAATCCCTCTGCTAATGAACGATAATACTCCATAGGCCTTCTTACAAACTCTATCCACCTGAGTGGCAACCTTCAAAGATCTATGTACATAGACCCCAAGATCCCTCTGTTCCTCCACCTGACTAAGAACCCTACCATTAACCCTGTATTCCGCATTCTTATTTGTTCTTCCAAAATGGACAACCTCACACTTGGCAGGGTTGAACTCCATCTGCCACTCCTCAGCCCAGCTCTGCATCATATCTAAGTCCCTCTGCAACCGACAACAGCCCTCCTCACTGTCCACAACTCCACCTATCTTCGTATCATCTGCAAATTTACTGACCCACCCTTCGACTCCCTCATCTAAGTCATTAATAAAAATTACAAACAGCAGAGGACCCAGAACTGATCCCTGCGGAACTCCACTTGTAACTGGGCTCCAGGCTGAATATTTACCACCTACCACCACTCTCTGCCTTCGACCGATTAGCCAGTTTTCTATCCAATTGGCCAAATTTCCCTCTATCCCATGCCACCTGACTTTCCGCATAAGCCTACCATGGGGAACCTTATCAAATGCCTTACTAAAATCCATGTACACTACATCCACTGCTCTACCCTCATCCACATGCTTGGTCACCTCCTCGAAGAATTCAATAAGACTTGTAAGGCAAGACCTACCCTTCACAAATCCGTGCTGGCTGTCCCTAATCAAGTAGTGTCTTACCAGATACTCGTAAATCCTATCCCTCAGTACCCTTTCCATTACTTTGCCTACCACAGAAGTAAGAGTAACTGGCCTGTAATTCCCGGGGTTATCCCTATTCCCTTTTTTGAACAGGGACACAACATTCGCTACTCTCCAGTCCCCTGGTACCACCCCCGTTGCCAGTGAAGACGAGAAGATCATTGCCAACGGTACTGCAATTTCCTCTCTTGCTTTCCACATAATCCTCGGATATATCCCGTCAGGCCCGGGGGACTTGTCTATCCTCAAGTTGTTCAAAATGTCCAACACATCTTCCTTCCTAACAGGTATCTCTTCTAGCTTATCAGTCTGTTTCACACTCTCCTCTTCAACAATATGGTCCCTCTCGTTCGTAAATACTGAAGAGAAGTACTTGTTCAAGACCTCTCCTATCTCTTCCGACTCAATACACAGTCTCCCACTACTGTCCTTGATCGGACCTACCCTCGTTCTCGTCATTCTCAGGTTTCTCACATACGCATAGAATGCCTTGGGGTTATCCTTGATCCTATCCGCCAAGGATTTTTCATGCCCTCTCTTAGCTCTCCTAATCCCTTTCTTCAGGTCCCTTCTGGCTATCCTGTATCCCTCCACTGCTCTGTCTGAACCCTGTTTCCTCAACCTTATGAAAGCCTCCTTCTTCCTCTTTACTAGACATTCAACCTCCCTCGTCAACCAAGGCTCCCTCACACGACCATTTCTTTCCTGCCTGATCGGTACATACATATCAAGGACACGTCGTATCTGCTCCTTGAAAAAGTTCCACATTTCCACCACATCCTTCCCTGACAGCCTATGCTCCCAACATATGCTCCTCAAATCCTGTCTTACAGCATCGTAATTTCCCTTCCCCCAATTGTAAAATCTTCCTTGTTGTGCGCACCTATCTCTCTCCATAACCAAGGTGAAAGTCACAGAATTGTGGTCACCATCACCAAAATGTTCACCCACTAACAAGACCACCACTTGTCCCGGTTCATTACCGAGTACCAAATCCAATATGGCCTCCCCTCTGGTTGGACACTCTACATACTGCGTCAGAAAAGCTTCCTGGACACACTGCACAAACACCGCCCCATCCAATCTACTTGATCTAAAGAGCTTCCAATCAATATTTGGGAAGTTGAAGTCGCCCATGACTACGACCCTGTGGCTTCTGCACCTTTCCAAAATCTGTTTCCCAATCTGTTTCTCCACATCTCTGCTGCTATTGGGGGGCCTATAATAAACACCCAACAAGGTGACTGCACCTTTCCTATTTCTGACTTCAGCCCATACTACCTCCAGAGGCAGATCCCCCTCAAACTTCCTTTCTGCAGCCGTTATACCATTTCTAATTAGCAATGCCACCCCCCCTCCTTTTTTACCACCCTCCCTAATCTTACTGAAACATCTGTAACCAGGAACCTCCAACAGCCATTCCTGTCCCTCATCTATCCATGTTTCCGTGATGGCCACAACATCGTAGTCCCAGGTACCGATCCACGCCTTAAGTTCACCCACCTTATTTCTGATACTCCTTGCGTTGAAGTATACGCACTTGAGCCCATCTCTGTGTCCGCAAGTAGTCCCTGTCAGTGCTACCTTCTCCACAGCCTCCCTACAGTCTTGGGCATCCTGACACACAGCTAGCTTACTTGCTGGACTACAAGTCCGGATCCCATCCCCCTGCCAAATTAGTTTAAACCCCCCCGAGGTGTGCTAGCAAACCTACCTCCCAGGATATTGGTGCCCTTCTGGTTCAGGTGCAACCCGTCCTGTTTATACAGGTCCCACCTTCCCCAGAATGCAGTCCAATTGTCCAAATATTGGAAACCCTCCCTCAGACACCATCCTTGCAGCCACGTGTTCAACTGCACTCTCTCCCTATTCTTTGCCTCTCTGTCACGTGGCACCGGCAACAACCCAGAGATGACGACTCTGTCTGTCCTAGCTTTTAGCTTCCAGCCTAACTCCTTGAGCTCTTGAATGACCTCCCCACCCCTCTTCCTACCTATGTCGTTGGTGCCAATGTGTACCACGACTTCTGGCTGCACACCCTCCCCCTTAAGGATTCTGAAGACACGGTCCGAGACGTCTCGGACCCTAGCACCTGGGAGGCAACAAACCATCCGAGAGTCTCGCCCATGTCCACAGAACCGCCTGTCCGTCCCTCTAACTAGAGAGTCCCCTATAACTAGCGCTCTCCTCTCCTCCCCCTTTCCCTTCTGAGTCTCAGAGCCACAGACCCCTTCACTGCAGCTTACACCTGCAAGGCTGTCCCCCCCAACAGTTTCCAAAGCTGTGTACTTATTTTTTAGGGAAACGACCACAGGGGAACCCTGCACTGCCTGCTTCTTCCCCTTCCCACCTCTAACTGTTACCCAGCTACCTCTGTTCTCCGGCGTAACTACGTCCCTGTAGCTTCTATCGATCACCCTCTCAGCCTCTCGAATAATCCTCAGCTCATCCAGCTCCAGTTCCAGTTCCCTAACTCGTTCGGTGAGGATCAGGATCTGACTGCATTTCCTGCAGACGAAGTCGGCAGGAGTATCGGTGGTCACCCCTACCTCAAACATCCTGCAGGAGGAACATTCCACCGCCTGCGCTGCCATGACTGTACACTTTGTCTCCAAAAACAAGAACACTGAGTTAATAACCTGTGGACTTTAAAGTTAGGTTCGAGGAGGAGGGTGGGAGGGAGGCCCTACGAAAGTAGGACCTGGGGTCTAGAACACACCCACTCAAATACTAATCACTTACCTTCCCGCCCAGCTATGCGTCCAACCTCACTTCCGCTGCCCGCTTCAGGTAAGTAATTTTGAAACAAACTGTCTTACCTGAGCTGTAGTCACCCGGGTTCGCTTTTCCTCGGCCGCTGCTCCCACTCAAATGACCGTTGGTGATTAAAGGGTGAGTATTTATACTCACAGTTCTCCTTCCCGGCTGCCCCTCTGTTTGCCGTCACTTCCTCTGCTGCTCCCTCACACTGTCACTCAGTAACACCTCTCCCCGCCAGTGCCCTGTATTACTGACTGTATCCCTACTGAGAAGGAACAAGACTGTTCGGAAACTAGAGTCCCTTTTTACCATTAACTGTTTTATGTCTCCATATTCTCTCTGTGCTCAAACCTGCTGAGACCCCCTTCATATTATCCCCAATTTCCAGCTCTGCCTGAGTTCTGTTGCTGACTTCGCCATCATCTACCCCTTTGTTCACGACAGATTTTATGGCTCCAGTTCTCTTCTGACCTCTCTTCCAGTTACAAATAGCTTTATCACAAACTTGTTCTTGTCTCTACAGTTACTTCACAACAAGAAATCTTAAACAGAGTAATAATGTCACTGACTGTGTAATTCAGAGGCACGGGTTATGACTCTAAAACCATTGTCTGAAATCCTACCACAATCGATGACTAAATTTAAATTCCAATGACAAAAACTGGAATGAAACCTAATTTCACTCATGGCAACTATAAACCATCAGGATTTCTTTTCTTAGTTTATTAGTTTACCTTTGGTAAAGAAACCTAACATGTTTGCCTTGTCTGAACTAAGTGTTACCTCAGATCCACAACAATATGGTTGCCTCCGTATTGCCTTGACAGACGGCCGCATGGTCAAGGGCAGTTAGGATGGACAACAAATGCTGCCCTTGCCAGTGATGCTGGCATCCCGCGAAACAACAATATTCAAGGTGAAATAACCAAGGAAATGCGGATGCTGGCGATCTGAAATAAAATTCTCCACCGTTTGAAAGAATGTTGGAGAATCTCAGCAGGTATGGCAGCCTGTCAGAAGAAACACAAATAGCGTTTCTAGTTCAGTGAACCTATGAAAACTGCATGCAACTGAGAAATAATATTATTATATCAGGGATGGTTGGAAGGGTGAGTGGGAGGTTTGTGTTGAGTGGATGATGTCCAGCAAGAGAGACAGAGAGAGAAAGGAAAAGCAAGCAAAATGATTGCTGATGATGGACTGGAAGGAAAACAGAATGGGATGTTATCCTAACAATTCCCCTTTTCACATATTCCTGAATATCATATTTATTACGGGATGTCCCTGCTTACCGTGAGTTATGATCCTCTATCTCTCGTCACTGAGTGTGGTGATCAACTTCATCAGCAATACTTATAGTCGCTGAGATAGAGAGAAATGTAATGTTCCATTGTCAACTGCTTCTCTGGAGAGAGGAACTGTTACTGTGCGACTGTGTGGAGATGTAACAGCTTTCTCAGCCAGGAAGCGAAACTGAGGAGACCGAGGCATTTTCAACACTGAATGGATGCACTTTGGTTGTGGGGAACTGCCTTGCTGCTGTCATCTATAAAGTCAGTGGAAGTTCTGTGGGTTGTGTTCTCAGGATAGTGATGTCAGCTACTGGGTTCATTCAGGAAGCCCTGAGGGTCTGGGGACCCCACTCTGAATACTGCATTTACAGTGTGGCTGGGTCCATGATAAACAAAAGGAGCTGAGACTACAAAGAAGGGAAGCTGTGTAAACTGGGAGGAACAGGGCATTTTACTGTACTCTCTGGGATTTCCAGGAAGATTTGTCAAAGCTGCACCCATTCCGGTGTAAAGTGTAAAACCAGCTTGTCTCAAAATTGAGGTCGTCATTGAGCTGTATCACCTCCTTCCATATAACCTGTCGTCTCACACCAGGGACAGGACTGTGCAGACACTCACGATGAATTAAACTGGATTTAATCTGGAACTTTGCAAGCATCAGTGGGTAATATATCCACCATCTCTGAAGTGAAGTCGTCCAATGTATTCACAAGCTGTCAGAAACCAACTGCCTGATGAGAGGAATGCATTGGTTCCATCTCCACAGGGGAAGGTACAGAAACTAACTTGCAGAAATATTAGGGAACAGAGTGATTGGTAAAAATTGAAAACTGCAGGAAATCAGAATTAATGAAGTGTATGTTATTGGAAATCTAATTGAATGGAAGTTTCATAAGTTGCTGCATCTGATGAGCTCCATCCCAGAGTGATGCAGATGAGAACAGAGCTAGTGAAAGAATTACTGATTATTCTTCAAAGCGAGTTAGATTCTGGAAAGAATGCTGCAGACTGGAAAACAACTATTGAAAACTTAAATTTTTGAAACAAGATGGAGAGTGAAAACGGAAAACTAAATAGCTTGATCTCCGCTCTGAGAAAAAATATTGGAACCTTTTATAAGGAACGGGGCAATTAGATACTTGGAGAATAATGATACTTGGTATATTCGTCCTATGTTCAGGAAAGGGAAATGGTCTTTGATAAACCTGTTTGTGGAGACTATCCGTTGTGTCATCGATAGTTGAGAACCAATGGGAGTGGAGTATTTGTATTTTTAGAAGAAGTTTGAATAGAGGTGAATGGGGAATGTTAGAGTCCATGGGTAGATAGGGGTGGAATATATACCACATGGATTAAAATTTGGGGACACGAGAAAAATACTGTTTTTTTCTGGACTGAAGGATTGATGGGTGGCAGCAAGATCAGTGTTTGGGCAATAGCTGTTCAGAGGGTGTAAACATGATTTAGATGTGAACCACAAATACCATCATGTACATTTATATTTATTAAATGGTAGAGAGGTTGGAGAGTGCTTTTTTTGAAAAGGATCTGGATGTCCTTGGTCATAAGTCATTGGCAGAATTCATGCAGGGGCAGTAAGTAAATGATATGTGGTTCTTCATACAAAATGATTGAAGTACAAAAGTTAGAATATCTTTCCCACTGATCGTTTTTTGTTGAGATAGTATTTTGTGCATTGTGTAAAGGTTTGGTCTGCTTTATAAACAATGATCCCCTTGTCACTGAGAGAGTGCACAGTAGTTCGACCAGACTAAACACTAGCATGATGTTATCATCAGATGAGAGTGCAGTAACTACGTGTTTAATCTGTAGCGCTGTGAGAGAATAAGAAGTTGAAGCTTGATGGGTATGGACAGAAACTTATTATGTCCCAAACAGCTGAATAGGGTGCAAATTTCATACTTTTCATTGGATGTTTGATTCACGACAGTTTACACGCATCTGCAGAACCTCCCATGTCGATTGACAAAGAGGTACAGGCGCTGAATAAACTCTGAACTCTTGAATGCAGTTACTGTGTGCCACTGCATTGAATGTCACTTTGTACACAATCCTGTCAGCAGCCAAATTACCTTCTTTCTGAAACAGTTAGTTATTTCCCAACGGCTTCTGACCTCCACGGAGGCAATGGGTCTGCCTTCTTGGAGATGGAAGATAACTTGGAGAATGGCTAAAAAGGTTGGTTTCATTCCGACTGCTAGAAAACCATGTTGAAGTAACATATATGTACCATGAGTGATGAAGCCATGTGGATCAATTTGGAGCAGTCTGTCTGTGCAGCCCCTGCTCCATTTGTTTGTGATGTTGGAGCATCTCTGACACCTTCCTGTTCCTGTGCTAGTTGCTTGAGAAGCTGAATAACCTCTGCCTGTTCCTTTGTAAGTGACTACGGGTGTGAAATGGTTCTTTCTGATCCCATGTAAGTCAATGTGGGAGACAGCAGACTCCCTGTCTTCCTGTGCAACAGGCAGGAGGGACTGAACGGGCTGTCCATCTTCTTGCCCAGTAGTTTTGATGGGATGAATGGCTTCCCCACATTCTTGTGAAACCAAATTGTGGTGCTGAATGAACTCTTTCTTTTACTGTAGAAATGTACTCTGCTGTTACATAAATGTTACCCAGACTTTAACAGCACGATCTTGAATATTGTCCAGATCTTGCTGCACATGGTCACAGGCTGTTTCAAGAGCTGAAGAGGGACAACTTGTTCTGAAAATTTTGTAAACTTCAGTGAAAGCTCCCTCTTCTACTGGCATGGTGCCTCAGTAGCTGACAGTGTTACCTCACAGCACCAGGGTCCCAGGTTGGATTCCGGCCGTGGACAACTGTCTGTGTGGAGTTTGCACATTCCCCACTGGCCTGCAGTGTTTCCTCCGAGTGCTCCAGTTTCCTTCCACAGTCTAAAGATGTGCACGCCAGGTGAATTGGCCATGCTAAATTGTCCATTATGTTAGGTGCATTCGTCAGAAGGAATTATATCTGGATGGGTTATTCTTTGGAGGGTCGGTATGGGCTGGTTGGGCCGATGGGCCTGTTTCCACGCTGTAGGGAATCTAATCTGCTCAGTGTAGACTCAATGGGCTGAATATCCTCCTTTCACACTTTTGGGATTCTATGAAGACAAACTGGAGATACCTGGGCTGAGGAAGCTACGCTGAGGATCTCCTGCAGATGTGTCCCACGGCTGAGATGATTGATACCCACCAATGATAATCATCTTCCCTTGTGCCGTGAATGACTCCAAAAAGTGTAGACATCATAATTAATTCTCATTAAGTGCGATTTTGTTCAGGCTCCTCGATGTCATCCTCAGTCAAATACTGCCTTGAGTTCAGGGCCAGTCTCTCTTACCTGAGCCCCTGCGTTACCTCTTTTGTTCATATCATTAGGTCATGGTGTAGAAGCAGACGACGTTTTCTTCAAACAGAGGGTAGTGAATGTCAAGAATTCTCTTATGCGGAGAGTTAGGGAAGCTAAATCACTGAAAGGGATCAGTGGTATCCCGCAGAGACCAGTCCTGGGACGACTGCTGTTTGTTACTTTTATAGATGACTTGGATATGGGTGTTGAAGATTGGGCTCGTAACTCTGCCGATGACACAAAGGTGGTCGGAGTGGTACAGAATGTGGAGGGCTATTGTAGATTGCAACGGAACATAGACAAGTTGCAGAGCTGGGCTGAGAAGTGGCAGATGGAGTTCGAACTGAAGTGATTCACCTTGCAAGCTCGAATGTGAATGTAGAATACATGGTTAAAGTGTGGACGAACAGAGGGATCTTGGGGTCAGTGTCCACGGATCCCTCAAAGTTGCTACCCAAGTTGATTGGGTTGTTAAGAAGACGTATGGTGTGTTGGCTATCAGTTGCAGAGGGATTGAGTTTAAGAGCCGCGAGGTTATGCTGCAGCTCGATAGAGCCCTGCTCAAACCGCACAGGGAATATTGTGTTCAGTTCTGGTCTCTGCATTATAGGAAGGATAAGGAAGCTTTATAGAGGGCAAAGAGGTTTACCAGGTTGCTACCTGGACTGGAGGGCAGGTCTTATGAAGAAACCGTGAGGGAGCGAGGGCTTTTCTCACTGGAAGAAAATAGATGAGAGGTGACTTGATGGAGGTGTACAAGATGATGAGAGCCATAGAGAGTGAATAGCCAAAAACATTTTACCAGAAATGTCTGTCATGAGGGTGGCATAATTTAAAGTTAATTGGAGGAAGGTTTAGGGGAGATATCAGAGGTAGATTCTTTACACCGAGAGTGATGGGTGTGTTGAATGCACTGCCAGCGGTGGTAGTAGAGTCAAATGTGTGAGGAAAAATTATCAGACTCTTGGATAGCACACGGAACAAAGTGAATGGAAGCATGTAGGTTAGTCTGACCTTGGAGTAGGATAAACGGCGCAACGTCGAGGGCTGAAGATCCTAACTGCATGCATTCATGTAGAACTCTGAGCTCATACTCTGCATGAATTCATGTAAAACTCCGTTATCTCGCTTTTTAGATTAGAATCAATCTAAACATCATGGCATAGACAGAGAACACAGAGGGCCAACACCTTCAACATATTGTCTAGTTATCACCATTATTACCAGCTAACCTGAGAATGCAACTTATTTTTAAAAAAATTGTGATTTACATATGAAAGAAGTGAAACTATCATGGTATTCTAACAGATGAAAGACTTAACAGACAGTTAATTTTTCAAAGTATAATTTCAGTTAAATCACACTGCAAATTTCTGCTATAAATTCTGTATTAGGATTTAGCCGTCCACTATCACCTCATGAAGGAGCGACGCTCCAAAAGCTAATGTGCTTCCAATTAAATCTGGTGGACTATAGCCTGGTGTTGTATTAACTTTAACTTTGTACACCCCAGGCCAACACCAGCATCTCCACATCAGTACTCTTCTTTGTTCTGTGTTCTATGGAAATTCTCAAGAAGACTTGGACATTAAGGAAGTTTAAGACTTGGAGCAAGTCAGCCTTGATCTTAGTGAAGGGCAATGCAGGCTTGGGATGTGAATGACCTGCCCCAGTTTCTGATGTTCTCCCACTCTGTTATTGGGAAGTTAGTAGGTGTTATTTTCCTGGAAGGTCTTTTATGGAATGTTGCAATCAGGGAGATCAGCGGATTTTGTGAGCCATCACTGGGTGAGATTTGGGGACTGTTTTCATAGTGAATCTTGGTCTACAGAATGATCAACAATGAAGCACAAGTTACAGAGAGGGGAAGCTCTGAAAAGAGAGATGAGCGACATCTTTCATATCCCGCCTGGGTCTTCCAATTTCATTTTCCAAATCTCCCAAACCGCGTGGGACAGTCACGAGGGTCGAAATGGTCTCCTCTGTTTCTGTGCAACATACTATAACAGTAAGTGGACTCCAACTGCTCCTGTCTAGCAGGTTTTAGGGGTTGAATGGAGGACAGAAACATGGGACTGAGGAGCAGGAGTGGGTCGTTGGAGAATTTGAGCCTTCTCCACCAGGCATTAAGATTGTGGCTGATCAGATTGTGGGTCTCAGCCTCATCTTCCTGTCTGTGTCCCATTATCTGTTACTCACTTCTCTGTCAAATCTTTAACTAACTCAGCTATGAATACTTGTAATCAGAGAAGCACCACAAATTTCTGGGGAAGAGAATTCCCATTCGAATGGCCCTTTTAGAATTCTTCCTCATCCCACTGTGAGAATAAGAGAGTCATACAGGGTGGTAAGACGTCCTTTTGTTCAAATTGTAAATGCCAGTCAGGCATCTTAATCAGATCTCGTCCCACTTGCCAGCATTTGGCCCACATCCCTCTGATCCACTCCCATTTATGTACCTATCGAGTTACATTTTAAACGTGTAATTATACCCGCTTTCACCACTTCCTCTGACAGTACACCCACCAGCCTCTGTATGACAAATGTTCCCCTCAGGTCCCTTCTAAGTCTTTGCCCTGTCACCTTCACCCTCTGCCGTCTAGTTCTGGACGCCCCTATACTGGGAAAAAGATCTTGCTCATTCAGACTATCCATGCCACTCAAGACTTTTTAAAACCTCTGTCATGTCACCATTCAGCCTCTGACAATTCACGGGGAAAAGCCTCAACCTGTTCATCATCTTCCTGTAGTTCAAACTCTCAGGTTCCAGAAAACCCTTGTAAATCTTTTCTGCACCCGTTCAAGCTTAACAACATCCATCCTTTAGCAGAGTCAAATGACATGTACGCTGTATTCTTAAAGTAGCCTCACCTACGTCCTGTACAAGCGCAACACCCTACCCCAATTCCTGTACTCAATGTTTTGACCGATTAAGGCAAGCATGCCAACCACGTTCCTCACAACTCTACCGACCTAAACTCCACTTTCAAGGAACTATGAATCTTCACCCGTAGGTCTCTTTGTTCAGTAACATTCCCCAGGGCACTACCCTGCTTTAATTTAGCAAAATGCAAAATCTCACAAATACCTAAATTAAACTCCATCTGCCAGTCCTTGGCTCATTGATGTTCAAGGATCCCGTTATATTCTGACATAATATTCTTCACTGTCCACTGCACCACTTTGTTAATGGCGTCTGTAAACTTACTAACCATGCCTCCGATAATCACATCAAAGTTGTTTATGTCCGTGATGAAAAGCAGTGAGCTCAGCACTGATTCTTTCAGCACACTGCTGGCCACAGGTCTTCAGTCTGGAAAACAATCCATTACTTTCAATCCAATTTTGTATCCAACTGGTTAGCTTTTCCGAGATTAAACATAATTTAACCTTAGTAATCTGTCTATGATGGGGAACCTTACTAAATGTCTTGCTGAAGTCTGTGTAAACAATGTACACCACTGTGTTTTCTTCAATCTTCTTTGTCACCTCTGCATAATACTCAATCACATTAATTAGACATGGTTTGCATCACACAAATCCATATTGAATATCCCTAATCAGTCCTTGTCTTTCTAAATCGATGTAAATCCTATCCCTCAGAATCCCCTCCCAGGAACTCATCGGCACTGATTGAGTAGATAATTCCCTGTGTTGTTTTTCTCGCCCCACTCCTCCACTGGCCACAAAAAATAATGATAACTATGTTGGTGATATGGCCAATGATATTGTTCTCAGAGTGTGTCAGGGTCAGTGTTAGGAACAAGTCAGGGAGATTGCTGTACTCTGTTAAAACAACACATCCATGACCAAAACAAAGTTTAGATTACTTACAGTGTGGAAACAGGCCCTTCGGACAAACAAGTTCACACCACCCCGCTGAAGCGCAACCCACCCACACATTTACCCATGACCGAACACTACAGGTAATTTAGCACGGTCTGACCTGCACATCTGTGAACTGTAGGAGGAAACCGGAGCAAACCCGCGCAGACACGCTGAGAACGTGCAAACTCCACACAGTCAGTCGCCTGAGGCAGGAATTGAACCCGGGTCTCTGGCACTGTGAGACAGCAGTGCTAACCACTGTGCCACCGTGCCGCCCACCATGCTCAAGCTATGATGGAAAGAGGAATGACAAGAGGATATTACAAATATGTACATTGATACTTCCCTTTGAAAAATACTGAGAAATACACACACACACACACACACACACACACACACACACACACACACACACACACAGAGAGTGGAAACCAAAATATCTGCAAAGAACATTGTCCAAATATGATTCGAACTCATGACCAAAGGATAAATGAGAGTGTGACCCAAATGCTGTTCTATTTGTAGAGTCATCAAGTCCTACAGCATGGAGTATAAATTCCCTTCTGTTCACGATGACTATGGAGCTTCCCCCCCAACCCCCCGAGAAAACCTCAAAAAAGACAAAAACATCGTTATATTACCTGCAGACAAGGGTTGGCTCACAGTCATCCTGAACAGAAGGGACGATATAGAGAAAGCCAATGCACTACCCGCAGTCACCAACACCTACAAACAGGTGGCGGTAGACCCGACCCCACAACTAGGAAACAAAATTTCATATCTCCTAAGAAAATTACACAATTCAGGACAAATAAGCAAGACGGAATTCCAGAAAATGCAACCAGACGGGACCAACACCCCACGATTCTATGGACTAGCAAAAATCCATAAACCAGGAGCCGCCACCCCCCCCCCCCCCCCCCCCCCCAGACCCATATGCTCCCACCAACTTACAGATTGGCCAAAGAACGACACGCAAGACTGAAATACCAAGCAGAAGAGTCACAGCACTTCATCCACTCCACCCAGGAATTCCTGAAAATCATGAAAAACACCAAAATAGAGGAAGACGAAACAATGATCGACGTAACAGCACTGTTCACATCCATCAACATCGACCTGGCAAAGGAACTTACCACACGTTTAGAAGAGACCGTCACACATACCCCAACCACCATCAATCACATTACCAACGAAAACATCATGAAGCTAGTGGACCTGTGCCTCACCACCCACTTCACCTTCAACAACATAATCTACAAACAAACCAACGGCACACCCATGGGATCTCCGCTATCAGGATTCATAGCAGAAGCAGTAATGCAAAGACTAGAACAAACAGCCCTACCAACCATCAAACCAAAAATCTGGTTCCGCTACGTAGATGACACCTTTGTCGTCACAAAACGAAACAAGATAGAAGAGACATTTAACATCATCAACAACACCCTCACAGGCATAAAGTTCACCAAGGAGGAAGAAACCGACAACAAACACGCATTCCTGGACGTCACAGTCGAAAGAAAGGACAACGTAGAACTACAAACCTGCGTATACAGAAAACCGACAAACACTGACCAAATATTTAACTGCACCAGCAACCATCCAACACACACAAACGAAGCTGTATCAGAACACTATTTCAACGAGCCACCACACACTGCAGCAAAGATGAACTTCGGGAAACAGAGGAGAACCACCTATACAATGTATTCAAGAAGAACAGATACTCAAAAAAATACAGTCCGTAGATTCCTCAAGAACAAACCACGACAATCAGACCAAACACAGCCAGAAACCCGAACCACCTTACCATACATCAAAGATGTTTCAGAAATGACAGCCAGACTACTAAGACCCCTAGGAATCCTAGTAGCACACAAACCTACCAACCCTCTCAAACAAAAACTAACAAACTTAAAAGACCCAGTACAACCCATGGACAAATCCAACGTCATCTACAAAATTCCATGCAAGGACTGCCGCAAATACTACGGAGGACAAACAGGAAGAAAGTTATACACTTATAAACAGGATACACGAACACCAGCTCGCCACAAAAAGACACGATCCTCTCTCCCTCGTAGCCCTACACACGGATGAAAAAAAACACCAATTCGACTGGGACAACACATCTATCCTGGGACAGGCTAAGCAAAGACATGCCAGAGAATTCCTAGAAGCCTGGCACTTCAACCACAATGCCATAAACAAACACATAGATCTATATACCATCTATCAACCCCTCAGAAAACGAACAGGAAATGACATTAACAAAAACCCCAGGAACCCCATCAAGGGCAAACATGTAAATAGAATACAGGAGACAACAGCTTCTCTTCACTTGGAGGTCGCCACTGATGATGTTACCTAATCAGGTAATGAAATGTCTGGATATCAAACCGACAGCTCGGTGAGCAAACCTACACCCTAAACCTCAACCTGAGCTACTAACCTTCACAAACTTTGCACTAACCTCATTTCCCAGCACTTTGATCATAGCATTCTCGTCCTTCCCTGTCCATGTACTTGCCCAAATACCGTTTACACATCGTTAATATAAATGTTTCAACCACTTCCGTTGGCAGCTCATTCCCTTTGTGTACCACTCCCTGTGTAAAACAGTTTCCATCAGTTTCCCTTTTATTCTTTCCCCTCTCACCTTAAAGTGATGCCCTCTCCTCCTTGATTTCCCAACTCTAGGGAAAAAAGGCAGGGTCCATTCACCATATCCATGCAAATTATATAAGATCCCTCTCAGTCTCCCATGCTCTAAAGAAAAATGTCCTCTTTTGTCCAACCTCTCCCTATAATTCATACTGTTGAGTCCTGGCAACATTTATGTAAATTCCGTCTGTACACATGCCAAATTAAAAACATACTTTTGATTGCAATGTGACTAAAACTGAACACAACACTGCAAGTGTAGCCTCACCAACATCCTGGATAACTGCAACATAACTTCCCAACTGCTCTCCTCCATTTCCTGACCGATGCATGCTAGTATGGCAAAAGCCTTCTTCACTACCATGTCTAAATACGACCCCACTTTCAGAGAATGGTCCATCTCATCAACTACATTCCTTAAGGTTCTACCAATCACCATGTAACTCCTACCTTGATCTAACGTTACCAAAATATTCCTCGGCCCACTTCTCCAGTTGATCTAGGTCCTGCTGCAATGTCTGATATACTTCCTCACTGTACACGATACCACCTATTTTAGTGTCATCTTCCAGTTTCCTAATCATGCCTTGTACATTCGCAAGAATATCATTGATACAGATAACAAACAGCAATGGGCCCAGCAGCGACCCCTGAGGCACTTCATGTGTCACAGACGTCCAGTCCGAGAGCATCCTTCCACTATTACACTCTGCTTAGTACCATGAAGCCAATTGTGTGTCCAATTTGCCATGTCCAATTGTCATGTTTTCCTAACCTTCCAGACCAGCCCATCAATGGCAACCTTGTCAAAGACATCACTGAAAACAAGACAGACTGCCCTTATCAACATTCCTGGTCACTTCATCAATGAACTCAAACAAATTTGAGAGGCATGATCTGCCACTCACAAAGCCATGCAATCTTTCCAGTCTAAAATCAACTCGTAATAATAATTGTTAAAATTAACAATATCAAACTAATAAATAATAATAAGGTGACATTTTCAGTGGAGAATAAGTTATCCATGTTATGTGATACTGGAACGTACATCATGGGTGAAGGGCAGAATAGATTTTGTCCCTGTGTCATTGAACTGTGTTGAAAAAAAGCAAGGGTGGCATGGTGGTTCAGTGGTTAAGACTGATGCCTCATAGTGCCATGGATCCGGGTTTGGTTCCCGCTTCGAGTGACTGTGTGGAGTTTGCACATTCTCACTGTGTTTGTGTGTGTTTCCTCTGGGTGCTCCATTTTCCTCCCACAATCCAAAGATGTATAGATCAGGTGAATTGGCCGTGCTAAGTTACCATAGTGTTCTGCATTCGTCAGGAGGGAATATAGGGTCGGGAATGGGATTGCGTGTGTTCCTGTTTGGAGGTTCGGTGTGGTCTTGTTGGGCCAAGTGGCCTGTTTCCATAATGTAGGGAATCTGAAAAAAAATTCTAAACAAACCCTACCTTTCCAAATGCATGAATATCTCACCCCCCAGAGTCTTCTCAAGTAACCTACCTACCATAGATGTTAGGTTTCCTGGTCTTTAGATCCCAGATTTTTCTTTGCTTCCCTACTTGAATAATGGCACAACAATTGCTACCCTCCATTATTCTGGACCCTAACCTGTGGCTAACGATGATGCAAAAATATCAACCAGGATCCCCGTATTTTCTTCTGTAGTCTCTTGCAGTGTTCTTGGATGCATCTGTTTAGGACCAGGACATTTATCCACCCTCATACATTCTAATGCATCCACCACGTCTTCTCCTGTGATATTGACTCAACCCAAGATAACACCATGACCTTTGTTAACCTCTCAAGTATTCAGGTATTGCTCCACGGTAAAGACACAGGAGAAATATTCATTGAGAATCTCGCAACTCTCCTACGGTTCTAGACATGCATCTCCACTTTGGACCTTGAGGGGTCATATTCTCATTTAGTTATTCTTTTTACTTTAATATACTTAAATAACCTCTCTGGATTCACCCTATTCTTCTCAGCCAAGGCTATCTTGTGCTCCCTTGATCTCCTTCTTCATTAAACTACTGTATCCCCTGTATACCTCCTCGATCCCAGGGGTCTGGATCTGAGCCACATCTCCTTTTAGCTGGTCAAAGCCTCAGTATCTCCTGACATCCAAGGTTCCCTCTTCCTACCAAACTTGCCTCTTACCCTCATAGGAACATATAGATCTTGAACTGTAAACATTTCACTTTTAAAGGCCTCCCACTTGCAAGAGGACCCTTCGCCTGCAAACAAACCCCTCCAACCAACCCCTCCAAGCTCCTGTCTAATTCCATCAAAATTCGCCTTGCCCCAAGTTTGAACTTGAACATGTGGACCAGTTTTGTCCTCCTATTCTGAACACACCTAATAGATGCACACCATCTCAGTCCTTAATTCTATGTCATTCCCACTCTATGGTCGGAAAATGAAAATCTCCTACTAATGCAATCCTATCGGCCCTGCAAGTCTCCCCAGTCTGTCTACATATTTTTGTTTGCCTAATTCCTCGTTTACTTTTTGGGGCCTATTGTACAATCAAAATCCTCTCACCATTCCCTTCTTATTTCTTACGTCCCACGACAAATCCTCACTGGATGATCCATCAGTTATTTTATCCCTGATTGCTGCTGTGATACTCGCCTTAATCAAAAATAAAACTCCCCGTCCCCTCATTCCACCATCTCTGTCCCGCATTAAGCACCTGTATCCTGGTACATTAAGATGCCAGTGCTGTCCTTCCCTTAGCCATGTATATGTAATGGCTATAATATTCCAGTTCCACGTACCCGTCCAAGCCGTGAGTTCATCGGCCTTACCTGTCAGCCATATTGGATTGAAACAGTTTCAATTTAATCCAACAGGCATTCCTTGCTCCCATTCGTGTTCCAGCCTCACCTGTCTCTACACTTTACTGTTTCTGATTACTGTATCTCCTTCCAGCCTCGCACTTGTGTCCCTGCTGTTGATGATCCCACCCTTCCCCAACCCCAGCCAATCTAGTTGAAACCCTCCCTTGTCCCAGTAGCAAACCTGCCTGCTTGGATATTGGGCCCCATCCAGTTCAAGTACAACCCGTCCTTCCTGAACACGTCACCTCTGCCCCACAAAAGATCCTAGTGATCGAAAAATCTCTGCTCCCTGCACCAATCCTTCAGCCACCCCTTCAACTGCCATATCCTCCTGTTCTTACCCTCACTAGCACAGAGCACTGGAATTAAACTGGATAGTACCACTGTCATGGTCCTGTCTTTTATCCTTCTCCCTATGTCTATACATTCACTCTACATTCACCATTCTGTTTCATGCAAGGGGTGTTGGCTATGAGCTTAGCCATTTTTTTTGCATCAGTACAGGGCATTGCTGAGATCACATCTGATATACTGTGTCTAGTATATTTCACTCTACAGGATGTCATCACTATTTCTACCTGTGTCACTCTGTCCTTTGTACCAATGTGCACAATTACCTCTGGCTGCTTCACCACTCCCCCCCCACCCCCACCCCCGTTGAGAACGTTCTGCAGCCACTCTGAGACATCCTGGACCTTGGCATGTGTGAGGCTACACACCATTCCGAATTTCTATTTGCAGCCACAGAATCTCCTATCTTTTCCCCTCACTATCGAGTCGGATAATTACTTCTGTAGTTATTCTGCTCGCACAACCTTGTGACAATGGGATTTCTTCCTGAAACAGTTGAAGTTTGCTTCAGGCAGTGGGGAGATTCTAATGAATCCTCATCAGGAATAAGAAAGAAGACTGGTCTTTTTTCCACTCCCACACGTTAATGTGATGAGCGACAGGGAAACAGGAAGAGAGAAATAGACTATTCTTCTACAGATCGGATACATTTTCTATCTGTAAGTTAAATCAGTTACATTATCAGTCCCACACTGGGCTCTGTGAGCTCTTCTTGAACATTGTCTGAACTAACTGACTCCATCACATTCTCGACTCCAGGTCAGTGCGTTATTGCAGAATCAATTCATTACCAATAAATGGTCCTACTTGTTTTGAAGATGTGTTAATATGTGCTTGCATAATGTAAACATAAGCGTTTCATGTCTTCACAATATCTGTGTTAAAATAAATATTCTTAAACATATACAGTAATTGCTGGAAAAGCTCTGTCTGTCTGTCAGCATGTAGGAAAAGAATTCATAGTTCGATGTTTCGGTCCAATGACCTTTTCTTTGAAACTGACTTATTCTTAAAGTATTTCCCCAGTTTTATTCTCCCACACAAGAAGAAATATCCATCCGGTATTCACTAACTACACTCTTCTCAAGATCTTACATGGTCAACAAAACATCCCTCATTCGCAGGCCCAACTGTTAATTCTTCATAACGTAATGCCTTCATCCCAAGAACGAATAAAGAGAAACATCTTTGAAACGTTTCGAAAGCATTTGCTTTTTCAGTTTCGGCAATTATAACTAGACATAGTATATCAGATGTGATCTCAGCAATGCCCTGTACTGATGCAAAAAAAAATGGCTAAGCTCATAGCCAACACCCCTTGCATGAAACAGAATTATTCCATTTCCCTTCCAAATCACTTGCATCACCATCAGAGTAATTTGATGTGAATCATGTACCAAAACACACAAATTCCCCTGTACCACTGAGTTCTGCATTCTCCTTGCATTTAAATAATTTTCTGCTGTTTTGTCTTTTCCATCACCTACATTGTGCTCATTTATTTTTTGCTGAAGATTTGCTCACTGCCGTCCTCTGACTGTGTGTCATTGCAGATGCGCTGCTCTCCCCCTCTCTGCATCCCATTGTAGACGCTATGCCGCCCCCTGTCTGTATCTCATTGCAGACAGGCTGCCCTTCCCCTGTCTGTATCCCATTTTAGACTCTCTGGCGCCCACTGTCTGTATCCCATTGTAGATGATCTGCCATCCCCTGTCTATATCCCATTCCAGACACTCTGCCCTCCCCCTGTCTGTCTCCCACTGCAGACGCTATGCCCTCCAATGTCTATATCCCATTGCAGACGCTCTTCCCTCCCTTTGTCTGTCTCCCATTGCAGACGTTGCGCCCTCCCCCGTCTGTATTCCATTCCAGACACTCTGCCCTACCCCTGTCTGTATCCTATTGCAGAAGCCCTCACCTCCCCTGTCTGTATCCAATGGCAGATGCTCTGCCCTCTCCCTGTCTCTCTCCCATTGCAGACATTCTGCCTTACCCTGTTTGTATCCCATTGCAGACGCTTTGCCTTCCCCCATCTGTATTTCATTGCAGATGCTCTGTCTTCCTCTGCCTGTATCCCATTGTAGAAGTTCTTCCCTCCCTCTGTCTGTATTCCATTGCAGACGGCCTGCCCGCCCCCGTCTGTATCCCATTTCAGACGCTCTGCCCTCCGTTGGCTGTGTCCTATTGTAGAGGCTCTTCCCTTCCCCCTGTCTGTATCCCATTGCAGACGCTCTGTCTCCATTTGACATCTTATTAAATGACTATCCTGGTGCAAGAGCTAACTGACTTCCATCCCCTTCATCCAATTCATTGGTTGGATTGTAATATTTGATGACCTCACACAGATCCCAGAAGAATTCTACTAGTTACAGCTTTCCAAACACAAAATCAGTAATGATCTCTACTCTGTCTTCCTGACAGCTACCCAGGGCGCCCCTGCTCCTGCGTAACAGCCTGGGATGGTTATATGGCGTCCTGCCGTGCTGTGTAATTTAGTGAAATGACTGAATATTTCATTCTATTCCTGTCTAACCCCATGGAGGGTAATTATGGCCACCCCCTGCTGCGTTGTCACGATGCTGACTAGCTGAATGGGATCATTCTCTCTCTGTGTAACAGCCTCGAAGGATGAATTGACAGAACAATGTGTGAGTTAGGACCAGCAGTTGGCCATTCGGACCCTCAAGCCTGCTGCTCAATTTAGAAACATCATGGTTGGACTGACTGTAGCTGACCACGCCCTCTCCTGTTTGTTCCCAATGAACATTTACACCCCTGTCCTTCAAAGGTCAGTCAATGTCAGCCTTGAATATCGTCAATAACCTAGGCTTCACTGTTCTCGGGGGATGAGAACGCCACAGATCACACAATCCAAAGGAGAAAGGAACAACGTTATCTCAAATGGAAATGGGAAACCCCATTTATTTTAAACTGTGTTAACCTCACAGCAAGTTAGCTCCTCTTTTCAGAAACAAGGACACAGCAAATAGGAACAAACATAGAACATTCAGACCCTCAAAACTATCCCATAGTCCCATTGACTGTTTGGTGAAGTATTCATCAAACTTGGCTTCTACTGCACCCTTGGCAAAATATTCCTGACACTTTAAGGCCACACAGCATAGGAAATTGGAATTAGGCCATTTGGCCCATCAAGGATGCTTTGCTGTTTAATCCTGTCTGGTGTGTTTCTCAACACAATTTTCCAGCCTTCTCACTTGTTTGTTATTTTCATCTAACCTTTGTCTTAAAGGCATGGTTGCGTCTGTGTCTCTATATGTATATTTGTGTGATTGTGTGTGTGATTATGTTTGTGATTGTGTGTGTGTATCTGTTTAATGGCAGGACATAGGGTGGTGGTGGATGGTTGATTTTCTAACTGGAAGCCTGTGAGCAACGATGATCCACAGGCAAAATTGTTGGGTCCACTTTTGTTGGTTATTTATATAAATGATTTAGATGAGAATTATAGAAGGTATACGTCGCAAATTTGCGGATGACATCAAGTTTGGGTGTATAGTGGACAGTATTTATATAATGGTGAACAATTGAAGATTACAAAGAGATCTTCATTAATTAAGTCAATGATTCATAGAGATGTACATCAGGGAAACAGACCCTTCAACTAGCTCATGCCATCCAAATATTCGAAATTAATCTCGTCCCATTTACCAGCACTTGGCCCACATCCTACTAATAATAAAGCAACCCAGTTGCCTTTTAAATGCTGTAATTGTTCCAGCCCCCTTCACTTTCTCTGGCAGCTTATTCCATAGAAGCACCACCCTCTGCAGGAAAAAAAGTTGCTCTTCATTGTCTTTCAAATATTTATTTTCCCAAATTAAACCTATACGTTCTCGTTATATAATCTCCTACCCTGGGAGAAAGGAACCTTGACCACTCACCCTATCCATGCCCTTCATAATTTTATAAACCTCTAGAAAGTGTAAATGTGACTCCAATCAAGACGGTTGGCTGTGCTTTCAGTCACTGGATTAGTGGTGCTGTAAGAGCACAGCAGTTCAGGCAGCATCCGAGGAGCAGCGAAATCAACGTTTCGGGCAAAAGCCCTTCATCAGGAATAAAGGCAGTGAGCCTGCAGCATGGAGAGATAAGCTAGAGGAGGGTGGGGGTGGGGAGAGATTAGCATAGAGTACAATGGGTGAGTGGGGCAGGAGATGAAGGTGATAGGTCAAGGAGGAGAGGGTGGAGTTGATAGGTGGAAAAGAAGATAGGCAGGTCGGACAAGTCAAGGAGACAGTAACTGAGCTGGAAGTTTGAATCTAGGATGAGGTGGGGGAAGGGGAAATGAGGAAGCTGTTGAAGTCCACGTTGATGCCCTGGGGTTGAAGTGTTCCGAGGCGGAAGATGTTACGGAGGCAGGCACTGAGGAAGCAAATGTGGCTGTGGTACCGAGTTTGTTTCACAACATGGTTGAAGAGCTTCAGAGCAGAGGAAATGACCTGGGAGTTGCAGTGGGAGAAGGACTCCCTGAGATTCTTGTAGAGAGAGGAGGAAAACTTCTTCAAGGCAGGCATCCTTTCAAGAGGATTCGCAGTAGGGTTAAAATCAACAAGGTAAAAACAATGACTGCAGATGCTGAAAATCAAATACTGGATTAGTGGTGCTGGAAGAGCACAGCAGTTCAGGCAGCATCCAACGAGCAGCGAAATCAACGTTTCGGGCAAAAGCCCTTCATCAGGAATAAAGGCAGTGAGCCTGCAACATGGAGAGATAAGCTAGAGGAGGGTGGGGGTGGGGAGAGAGTAGCATAGAGTACAATGGGTGAGTGGGGGAGGAGATGAAGGTGATAGGTCAAGGAGGAGAGAGTGGAGTGGATAGGTGGAAAAGAAGATAGGCAGGTCGGACAAGTCAAGGAGACAGTAACTGAGCTGGAAATTTGAAACTAGGATGAGGTGGTAACCTAGACAGGGGACGAAACGTTTGCCAGACAAATTCCCAGCTCAGCAAACAGAACCACAACAACCTCTTCCCCCTCCCCAGTCATGAAGAAGGGTCCTGACTGAAAAGTTGACTCTCTTGCTCCTCGGTTGTTGGCTGACCAGCCGGGTCATTTCCACCACCACACTTTATCTACACTGAATTCTCCAGCATCTGCAGTCCCCATTGTCTCTTAGGTACAATTATCTGTTAAGATAATGTCGTTGTCTGTTGTAAACGCAAATAGTCTCAGGGACATTTTCTTCAAGATCATGGATGATAGAAGTTCTCTCAATGTTTTATTGATATTGTCATGCCTGAGCAGCAGTTACAGGATTTATAAACAGGGAAGCATATTCATGTTCCGATAAATCTCCAGCATTACACCTATATCCAAGCCAGATCGAATTGAGTTGACTTACCAGCCCGAACATTCGTTTCCTTAGTCCCCTTCACATATCCCTATCAGAGTGTGTAAATATTAATCATTATTTCGCACATTTAAACAATATAGTATTGAAATGAAATGGGGGTTAACTGGAGCTATTAGTTCAGCGAATGTTATTGATGGCAGTCTCCGTGGATCCTAAATGTGTCATGGGATGATTTGCCATTTCTATTAATTAAGGATTTGGTTCAAAGTGTTATCACATAGTATGAGCAGGAGCTCACCGACAGCACTAACAGGGATGAGGTGCTCCAGAGTGAGGGGGAGGAGAGACCATAATCTGAGAACATAAGACTTGAATGTTCAAACAATGGATCAGAATCTGAGAACATTAGACTGTAATGTTCCAATAATGGATCAGAATCTGGGAACCTTAGACTAGAATGTTCCAAAAATGGATCAGAATCTGAGAACATTAGACTGGAATGTTCCAACAATTGATCAGAATCTGATAACATTAGACTGGAATGATCCAACAATGGACAGGAGTTTGTCGTATGGTCTTTACTGTATTTCCCAGCCTGGGATATCATTAGCATGGTGGATGTATAATGTTCTGCTGGTTATTCAAGGTGGTTACTATCCCTTCCTCACTATAGTTGGTGTTCCCGGTAAGTAATTCTATCTGTTCATAAAGCCAGGTTAAACTGAATTGTAGCTCATATTATTTAAAATTTAGAAAGGTGGACGTCAACATTTTCAATTCCAATGAAATATTCCATTTCACCAAATTATAACGAGCAAATTACTCATGACAAATTACTCACCAATATGCGAGGAGGAGCCAGACTGTTCTCAAAGTCCATAATCCATCTAGCCCTGCACAGATGTACATTTCCATATCTTCCCCACTCACTAATATTGTCCAATCCCACCATCATGATATCCCCGTCTACTCCTCCGCCTCAGTGCATCTTTTGAATAAACCATCAATTGTGCTTTTGTTAAATCTGAACACACGTTATCAAGTCCCTTCTAACCACATGTTAATTACAGGATAATTGCTCTTGAGTATATTGAACTTGTTCACTGCATAGAGTCCGTCAGACAGACAGGCACTGCATGCTGCTTAAGACATTGCACGTAATCTAGAAGCACAGAATAATAATCTGTTGATATCGCATGAAGGAAATTGATGTAATTGAAATTAAGCTGTCATCATTTGTGAGAAAAAGCCCATCTGCTTGCATCATGTCCTTTAAAGAAATCAATGAGTTATCCTTTCCCAGTCAGGTCTGTGCAAACTCACAGCAATGTGTTTTACTCTTTACTGTCCTGTGGAATAACTGAACCAGTTACTCAGTTCAAGATCCGTATAAAAGGCCGGTCTGGCCAAGGCTGCACACATCCCATGAGAGAAGAAAAAAGGTGCCTGTTTTCCTTAATCCTACACTTCATTTTCATTCAGGTAGGTGTCCATTCCCTATTTCAAGTGCAATCTTTCTGAGTCTCTCCCCAACAGTGATGGTCATCTCCACCGGCACCTCTGGTGCTGGCTTTCCTGATGCTGACATATCGATGCAAGGAACTTTTAAATTCCACATCAGTGGCAGTGCATATAAAGTCATGAGTTTTATGTCATAATAAAGATACGGAGACCGGGAAGTAAGGGAAAGTAAATATTGTGATCATCGCTGAGAGTGTTGTTGAGGCAGTATTTGGGATACTGTGGATAGATTTTCACTCCTTTAAAAGGAATGATCTCATTGAGACAGTGTAAAGAAATTACACCAGAGTAATCCCTGGGCTGATGGGAAAGAGAAGTGAGTGAAGGTTAATCTGTAGCACTGTCAGAGAATAAGAGGCCATTGCATTGAAACTTGACGGTGATGGACAATCACCTGTTAGGTTCTACACAGACACTGAGCAGGTGATAAATTCCATGGCTTGTATTTTATTTTTATTTAAACGGGATGCATGATTCTGGATATTTAAATGCCTCTGAGGATAAAATCTTCAGTCAAATCCTGCTCTGATACCCGGGATAATCCCTCATACCTGAGCAGATCAGTTAATGTTAATAGGATGGTGTCTGTGTGGAGAGTGTTTTCTTCTCACAGAGGGTAGTGAATGTCAGCAATTCTCAGGTCGAGAAAGTTAGGGGAGCGAGATCACTGCAAGTATTTAAAGAGGAGATAGATGGATTTTTGACCTGTCGGAGAGCTGAGAGGTTTGAAGAATTGGGTATTAAAAGGAGTTAATGCCAACAGTAGGTCAGACCTGATCACATACAATGGTGTGGGCATCCGAATTACCTACTCTTCTTTCTTATGTTCTCATATTCTGTCTTTGGAAAGTGAATGGTCTCCATAGCACTTTGCTGTCGGTCCACAATTTTCCTCCATTCACGTCTGTCAAATGTTGAATTAACTCAACTTTGAATAAATGCAAATATCTAAACAATACTAGGAAACTGCACAAAGTCAAAGTACACAGGGAGCACCGTTCAGGCAGGCAACATGCATTTATCTATCAGTCTTGTTCCAATCCAATTATTTCTGCTGCTGTTTATCATTTTTGATTTGTTCATGGAATGTGGCTGTTGTTGATATGCCAACATTTATTATTACGCTGGAACTGGTGATGTTGAACTGCCATCTTGGGATGAAATTTCTGGGGAACAGAATTCCCATTTGAAGTTTTTGTTCCTGCAGCATAAACCATGGACAACAAGTGGAAGTGGTGTGTTTGGATTTTCAAAAGTCTTTCTGTGAGAAATCGCATAGTGAGTTCGTAAATGCAATTAACGTGAATAGTATTTGGAAGAATACATGTAATTGGAAAGTTAAAGTTAGGTTGGAGCTTGTTTACGGGAATCTGAATATAAATGTAAAGACATCATGAGGCAGTTGCATAGATTATTGGTGAGAGAGTACCTCGAGTATTGTGTACAGCGTTGGTAACCCAATCTAAGAAAGAGTATACTGATCACAAAGGATGTGAAATGGACATTCTCCAGATTAATCTCTCAGATGACAAGATTTTCTGATTGGGAGACTTTTATTGTGATGTCACCAGTTTCAAAGAACAGTGACATTTAGAAAATCTACGAAACATGTGACAAGGTGGAAGTAAACAAGATGTTTCTCTGGCTGTCTACTCTACATTTAAGACAAATAATTGCAGGGTAATGGACAGGTCATTTAAGACCGTAATAAGGAGGACATTCTTCACTCGGAGGGGACTGACTAACACAGGTGCATGGAAACCTGCTGGCAGGGCAAGAGTAGGGAGAATCCCCAGATATTCTACAGGTACCTCAAGTGGAACAGAATAACCAGTGAACAGGTCGGACCTATTAGTGACTTATCAAGTTACATCCAAAATCAGCTTCGTGGTAGAAGGCTGTTTGTGTGACTGGTGACTAATTTCCCTGGTGTACCACAGAGATTAGTGCTGTGTCCCTTTTTATTTGTGGTATTCATAAGTGGTATGAATGTGAAGTGGGTAGGGGGGTGTAATAAGCAAGTTTGTGTTTGACATAAAGATTGGTCGGGTGATTGGCAGTGTGGTGGGAGGTCTTATGTTACAGGAAGATATACATGGAATGGTTAGATGGGCAGGTAAGTGGCAGTTGGAATGTAACCCTGATAAATATGAGGTGATGCACTTTGGAAGAAGAAACCAGATAGGGGAGGAGTCCATGTATGGCAGCACACGAGGAAGCTCAACCGGTGCTTCTCCACACATCCCTGAATGTGACTGAATATGATCATTGATTTGTTAAGCAGGACCATAGATAAAGCCTTTATTCATTGACCTAAAGATTGTAAGAGTTTATATAGCACTTTGGTAAGGCCAAATTAATTACTGTGTGCAGTTCTGGGAGCCAAATTACAGGAAGGATGTGATTGTACGGGATGAGGTGCAGAGAAGTTGCACCAGGATGTTCCCCGGGATGAAGCATATCAGCTGTGGAGTGAGGCTGGATAAGCTTGAGTTGTTTAGTTTGGAGCAGAGAAAGTTGAGTGGGTAAGTAATTCAGGTTTAAGATTACAAGGGGCATGGACAGGGTGAACAGAAAACAGCTGGTTTTTTTTCTAGTCAAGGTGTCAGCTTCCATCTAGTCTGAAACCAGGGAATGGAGAATGGAGAACAGAGAAACATGACACAACAACTTCACTTTTGTCTTCACAGCAAACGACATAAACAAAGCCTTCCCAGCAATAGGAGAAAAGGATATGGATGATGAGAAAAGGATATGGAATGAAATTGCTAAATAAACTAATTTGGAGAAAGTATTGGAACGAAAATAATGTGCATACATATTGATGAAATGGAAAACATATTTGTGAAGCTGACTGGTAGATTAATTACTTTAAAGCAATAGAGGCACCGAACTTGGATTTTCAGCAAGAGTTTTAATAGAGTCCCAAGCAACGTGTGCAAAGTAAAAGCAGTTGGGATAGGGGATAATATATGGACACGGTGTTACAATGGGAGAGCTGACAGGAACCAGTGAGTAGGAATAAATGAATAGTTTTTAGTTTGGAAGGCTCGTGTGGCATTGCAATGATTGGTGCTTGAGCCGCAGACATTCACAATACATCTCAAACACCTGCTTGAGGGAATCAAATGCAAAGTTTCCAAGTCTGCTGAGGGAAACTAGGATCTTGAAAAGTGAGGAGGATGTGAAAAAAAATCTTCAAGGTGGTTAAGACAAATGGAGTGAAAGAGTAAATATGTGGCAGGTGAAGAGCAGCGTGGATAGATGTGATGTTGACTGCTTTGTTGGGAACAATAGAATGCCAGAGTAACATTTGAAAAGGGAGTGGTCGATCTATAAAGGGAACTACACTTGTTTTGTTTTGTTTTTGTTTGGACAGAACTCCGAGTTCCATGCAGAGCAGTGAGGTCTGAAGAAAGGAGCCAATACTGGGAATGCATTGGCACACAGACCAGTGTACATAGACCCACCAAGTGGGGAGCTGTAACATTGTAAATGGTCTGAGACCTCCCTGTATACCAGTCACTGGAAGCAATATTGCAGGAACAGAAAGCAATTAGGAAGATAAATGGTGTGATCACCTTCATAACAGGAGGATGTGTGTCTAGGAGGAAGGGTGCCTTACTGCAGATGGACAGGGCCTTGGTGAGACCCCACCTCGAATATTGTGAAGTGTTGTGTGCAGATTTGGTCTCCTTACCTAATAAACGACAAACCTGACATTGAGGAAGAGCAGTGAAAAATGACCAGACTGATGTCTGGGATGACAGATTTGTTGTGGGAGCAACGTTTGGGGCAACTGAGCCTGTATTCCATGGGGTTTAGGAAAGTGAATGGAGATCTCAGTGAAATATATAAAACACTGTCAGGGCGAGACAGATTGGAAGCAGGGATGATACTTCCCCAGGCTGGGACATCTAAGACAAGGGGCCACGGTATTAGGTATAGGCAGGTCACACTGTATTAAGACGAGAATAAAAGTGTGCACTCAGAGACTGGTGAACCTGGGGAATTCTCTCTACGTAAGGCTGTGAAAGACAAGGCACTAAAGACTAATAAGGATGTCTGGACACTGAAGGCTGGGGGAGAGAGCAGGAGTATGGTGTGGAAATAAAGGGTCAGCCATCATTATATTGAATAGGTTAGCAAACTTGACAGACCAAAGGGACTATTGCAGTTCCACTTTATAGCTTCACAAGGTTAATCACATTAAGGGATGTGTACAGTATGTGGGGAAAATGCATTGAGGAGGTGTTCAGACATGAACTAGAATGGGGGAGGCTTAATGTACTGTAAGGCCTATTCCACTCCCTTTGTTTCTGTGCAGTCTGTGGGAAAGCTCTGTAGATGTTGTCACAAGTTCTCAGATGTTAGGAAGGAGTTCTCTGCAGGGTCGACAGGACTGTGCTTCCCATTCCTTTTTCCGATACCAAGTCTGGGGCCTGGTGTTCGGTACGGGTTTATCCTTCAAGACCTCGCTCGGAGCAGTTTGATACATTTGAGTGTCTTGCTTGGCCGTTTCAGGGATCATTCAAGAGTTTATCACATGGCTGTGTGTCTGGAGTAACCTTTAGGCCAGACCAGGAAAGCGCAGGAGATTTGCTTCCTGAAAGTACATCAGAGAAGCACATTGGTGTGTACAATCGACATTGGCTTCATGGTCACTGTTACTTACACCAGATTTGAGACCTCGATACTTTATTAATAGTTTTTATCTTCCACCAACTGCCAGCGCATTAGCCTGGTCTGGATTAGTAATCCAATGACATTTCCACAATAGCACCATCTCCCCATGGGGACTGATCAGAACCCACATTGAGCTGGTGACCTCTGTGCTGCTTGACAGTTCTGTCAAAAATAGCTCCCACCAATTTGACTGTCCTGATAGGACTGATGGAGGGGTAATTTGTCAGATTGTAATTATTCGCCTTTTAGAAACTGGACATAGTTGAGTAATTTTCCACATTGCCAGGGAGATGTCAGAATTGGAGCTGGAATGAAACAGCTTCCCCAGGGACACGGCTTGTTGTGCAGTACAAGTCTTCAGTCCCATAACAGGAATGGTGTCATGGCCCATTACCTTTGTCGTATCTACTGTGTTAATCTGTTTCTTCATGTCACGTGCAGCGAATCGAATTGTTTGAAGACTGGCATGTCTGATTCTGTGGGCATCTTGATGAGGGTGAGGTGGATCATCGACTCAACATTCCTGTCTGAGGATGGTACAGAGACTATTTCCTTGTTTTTACATTGATGTGCAGAGCTGATCCATTGATAGGAAATGGATAATTGTGGTGTCCTCTCCATCAGTTGGCTGTTTAATCGTCAATCATAACTTTTGGCTGGATGCGGCAGAGCTTCGATCTGGGTCTGTTGACCTTGTGAGAATTTCTCCCTCTCGATCATACGATTTGGTTTAATTTGATTTGATAGGGTTTATTCTCGCATATATCTAAGTAGAGTAAAGCTCTTTGTTTATACACAGTTCTGGCAGATCATAGTGAGAGTTGGAGCTGCCTTTTTATTTAGAGACATGGAGTGGCTGAAGTTTAAAAGTCTACTTCAACTGTCTGTTTTTGAAGAGCCACAAAATAGCCAGAATTTAAATTAGATTACTTCAGCATAAGTGAAAAAAAGATCTTTGAGAAGAGAATTATTCCAAACAAAAGAAAGGATAACCTGATTCCCAAGATTCTGAAACATGCTAATATTGTGATAAAGAAGGTTCTTCTTTTTGAAAATGATGATTTGTAACAGAACACAGACGAAATAATGAAATTGTAGCACAAACCCTTTGAAGAATCATGACAAAAAGTAATTTATTCTGATATCATTAAGGAGGTGTTCAGCCACAAAACCAGCTACTCAAATTATGTTTAAGAAGCTAGCTGTGCCTTTGAAACTATTTGCAATCGCAATAAGTTCTAATTAAAGATTTGGTAAATAATCATGGAGACAGATTTGAACGGAATCATAAAACCTTAATGTGATGCCTGGCATGTCTTGTCTAATTAACTCAAAAACGGTTAACAGTGGAAATAATAATAATAATAATAATAATAATAATAATAATAATAATAATAATAATAATACGCGTTTTATAACAGAATCAACTTTAATGTAAAATGTGATAACGGAATTTGGTAAGAGATAGCCTGCTCAATAGAGAGTAGAATTCATGTAATCCTTCAAGATAAAAAATGCAGGGTATCACTAAAAAGAACACAGCCACTAACTTTGGACTACAACATAGAAAGATCCCAAGGCCTAGAGATAACAAAAATCGTGAAACATCCGAAACAAATAAGAACCTTGGGCTGTCCATGGGAGTGTCCATCATTGATCAGTTATTTTACAAGATTGATTCTGCAGAAGGGGTGTGGAGGGGACACTGACAAAGTTGTGTATAATCATTGCAACGCAGAACGTATAAAATACTGTCTTTTTGCTGTAAAATCGTAGTGTATCATTGATCTCTCGACTTTGCTGAGCTGAGGATTAAGGAAACGATTGTCTTCTCTGTCAAAGCCAGATTGGAGGAAGATCCTTTGGTACTCTCCCTGGCATTTACCGGTTTTTTCTTGAATTAAAGTCCACTCCGTGCCTGTGTCCAGTCTGCCTCCAGAGTCTTTGTCCCTAGCCAGGGAAGCACGATCCTACAGTAAGCAAGGACATACAGAAAAGAGTGGAAAGGCAAAATTTAGACTGAGGCATACAGGCTACAACACAAAGGGCATGCAATAGCCAAGATCAACCTGAGCAAGATCAGTATTATTTGAAGTTAGAGAGTTCATTCCTCAGTTTAATAATGGCTGGGAAGATGCTGTTCATGAGATGCAGATTTGTATGTTCAAGTTTCTGTATTGTCTGCCTGATGGAAGAGATGTTTGGAGATCCAGGGTGCAATGGATCATTGATAATGTTGTCAGCCCTTCCGCAGCAGCAGGTCGTGTAACTGGAGTCAATGGACGGGAGGTTGGCTTCCTTAATGGCATGGGCTGTGCACACAACCTTCTGTCATTTCTCTTACTGTCCTGGGCTGGGCTATTGCCACACCAGGCCATTATGCACCCGGACGGTGTGCTCTCAGTGGTGCATTTGTAGAAACTAGTGAGGGACTGGGAGACATGCCAAATGTCCTGAGCTGCCAGAGAAAGAAGAGGTTTCTGTGCCATCTCGACATTCCAAGGGACTTAATGCTCTCCACCCTTTCAACTTCAGTTCCATTGATGTAGATGGTGGGATCCCCTCCTCATTTCTTTCTGAAATCATTGATCAGTTGGTTAGTTCTGCCGACATTGAAAGAGAGGTTAGTCTCAGTTCAGCACAACACCAAGCTCTGTATTTCTGTTCTGTATGTTGACTTGCCATCATTACATATCTGTCCTAATTGATGGTGTCATCAGTGAACATGCAGATGGCGTTCGTTCTGAATTTGTCAATACAGTCGTGAGTGCACAGGGAGTATAGTAAGGGGCTGAGGACACATCCATTGGGACTTCAGTGTTGAATGTTATTGTGGAAGAGGCACAGTTACCTATCTTCTCTGATTGCGGACTGTGGATCAGAAAGCTGAGGATCCAGTTGCAGAGGGTGGAGCTGAGTCTGAGGTCACGGAGTTTTGTGATCACTCTGAAGCGAATAATTGTGTTGAAATTGGAGCTATAATCAATTAGCAGGGATCTGACGTAGGTGTCCATATTGTCCAGATGTTCTAGGGATATGATACCCGCTATGGACCCATTCCACTGGTAGGAAAATTGGAGGGGGTCGAGGCAGTCTGGGAGACTGGAACTGTTGAGGGCCATGACCAGCCTTTCGAGGCACTTCATGCCCCCCTCAGTCTCCTGTGCTCTAAAGAAAAATGTCCCAGCTTATCCAACCTCTGCCGATGACTCAGACTCTGAAGTCCTGGCAACAACCTTGTACAGTTACGGTTTAATAACATCCTTCCTATGGCAAAGTGACCAAAACGGAACACAATGATCAACTTGGAACTATTTGGAACAGTAAGTTTTACTCTGCTGACAATTATTGTGCTGTTGTGACATTGTTTTATTATTTGTGCTATTCTGAAATCTTATTATGCATTAAATCCTCCAATGGAAATCCCTTTGGTTGATCGCTCTCCTGACTGCTTGAATTTGAATCAATCAATTTTGTTTGGACATATATTTTGAGGCCGCTGCATATCAGAGAACAGGAAAAGATGATGGATGTTTGTGCAGTGTGTATCCTTTACTGGACCAGCTTGTCTCTCGAGGCACCTAAAGCTTTTATTGTGAGACAGAGTACCTCAGAATTGTTACATCACAGAAGGAAGCTATTCAGGCCATTGGAGGTCCAGGAACATAGAACATTACAGCACAGTACAGGCCCTTCGGGTCTCAAAGTTGCACCGACCTGTGAAACCAATCTGAAGCCCACCTAACCTATACTATTACATTTTCTTCCTTATGTTTATTCAATGCTCATTTAAATCGCTTTAAAGTTGGTGAGTCTACTATTGTTGGGCGGGCAGCATATTCCACGCCCTGATTACGCTCTGAGTAAAGAAATTATTTCTGACATCTGTCTGAAATCTATCGCCCCTCAATTTAAAACTACATCCTCTCATGCTAGCAATCATCATCCGAGGAAAAAGGTTTTCACTTTCCAAAATATCTAATTCTCTGATCATCTTGCATGTTTCTCAACCTTTTTGTTTTTAATGAAAACTGCCTCAAGTCCCTCAGCCTTTCCTGTAAGATCTTCCCTGCATACCAGGCTACATTCGAGCAAATCTCCTCTTCAACATTTCCGAGGCATCCTCATCATTTCTATAATGTGGCGACCAGAAATGTACACAATGCTCAAAACATGGCTGCACCAGAGTTTGTACAGCTGCAGCATAACCTCATGAAGAAGGAAGCCTCCTTCTTCCTCTTGACAAGATATTCAACTTCTTAAGTAAACCACAGCACGTTCACTCCACCACTTCCTCCTTTCCTGCCAGGTAGAAACTTATCCAGGACACACAGTAGCTGTTCCTTGAATAAGGCTCCACATTTGAATTGTACCCATCCCCTGCAGTTTCCTTCCCCATCCTATGTATCCTAAAACCTTTCCTAATCGCCTCATAATTGCCTTTCCCTCAGCTGTAACACTTGCCCTGCGGTATACACCTTTCCCTTTCCATCGCTAAAGTAAACATAAGTGAATTGTGGTCACTATCACCGAGGTGTTCATCTACCTCGAAATCTAACACCTGGTCTGGTTCATTAACCAGTACCAAATCCAATTTGGCATCGTCCCTTGTTGGCCTATCAACATGCTGTGTCAGGATACCATTTTGCACACATTGGACAAAAACTGACCCATATAAAGTAATTGAACTGTAGCGTTTCCAGTCAATATTTGGAAAGTTAAACTCTTCTGTTACTTTCGCTCCTATCCAGTATGATCTTCGCAATCCTTTCCTCTACATCTCTGGAACTTTTCAGAGGTCTATAGAGAACAGTAAATAGGTTATCTCTCCGTTTTTGTTTCCATCATCTTCCCACACTACATCAGTAAACGAGTCCTCATCAAACATCCTTTCTGCCACCGTAATATTGTCTTTGATTAACAATGCCATCCTCCCCCCTTTTAGTACCTTCCCTGTTCTTAATGAAACATCTAAACCCCGGAACCTACAACAATCGTTCCTGTCCCTGCTCTATCAATTTCTCCAAAATGGCCGCACATCAAGCTGTACAACTGCACAATTTGGAAACAGGGAATGATTGGAAGGGTGTTAAACGAGGTTCAGTTGGATAGATCAGAAGACAACATGAGGGGAGACAGACAGAACTAGTCAGAAAATGAAAGTTTTGTTTAGAAATTCTCATGGACTGCGAGGCTTTTGTCTGATGCCATAACCTGTGAGCACTGATACTGGCTGTGGTCCCAGATCATTTATCTTCAATAATATCACAGAGCTTAGTTGATGACAGTTAAAAAGAGACCTAAAAGCCCAAGGTTTTCTTTTTAACTGGGAGAAAGTTGATTAATTTAAATAGAACAGCAGCAAGAACTGAGAACCTCCCCTCGATATTGAAATACTGTGCCAGTGAATCTCAATGAGATGGTTCACTGTTGGAGGGGGAATTCAGCATCTCAGCTGTGGGTCAAATAATGATTGATAAAGTTTGCACACCACTTCCATGGTTTTGTAATACCTATTTCAATTTATGTAGCTCAATATCTTGAGTGTATTTTGAATATCTGATCTCTATGTACTTTCGAAAGTTTAGAATGGACAGAAGGTCATTTTGTCCCTGTATTTTGTGTTCAATAAACAGATTTCAGTCATCATTCTTCACTTTAGAAGTATCCTTGAATCTGTTCTTCATATGAGTTATAAAGAGTAGCATTCCAATACTGATGACTGGGGAATATTGTTGTCCCTCCCTCCTGTCTGAACTGCCATGTCCCCCAATTCTCTCTGTTTTCTGTCTCCTCCACAGTGCCACAATCACACTGTTATTAAAGTCCAATAAATGACACTTCGACACAGTTAATTAATGTCGAATGCATCAATAGCACATCCTCATCGTCCCTCTCTGGTCCTGGAATTGCAAACTGAATTGCAAATGTCACGTACAATTCTCTGTTAACATATCCATGCTATTTGTCTGTTTTAAGCCCACGTTGTCTCAGGCACACATTCCCCTCAGATCATGCACTATAAAAATTGTCTCAATGCTTTATTGAAATTATAATGCTTAGCCAGTAGTTACAGAATGTATGTTTCAATTTATCAATGTATGTTTACATTCTGATAAACTTATGGCATTACTCCCATGTACAAGGCAGATTGAATGGTGACATACAATTGATCTACCAGCCTCAACATTTGCTCCATCAGTCACCCTCACATACCCCATCCAGAATGCAAAATAAAGTCATCATTGTTTTGAATTTTAATAAAACGGCATTGAATTAAAAGGCGTTGGTTGCAGCTATTTGTTCAGGGACTGTGATTGATGTCAGTCTCCGTGGATGTTAAATGCGTCACTGGAAGGTTGGCCCTTCTATCAATTAGGGACTCAGTTCAATGTGTTATCCCATAGTATGTGCGGGGGTATCACCGACAGCACGAACAGGGATCATCAGCTCGATAGACGTGGAGGAGAGATCAGCATCTGAGAACATTAGACTGGAATGTTCCAATAACGGATCAGAGTCTGAGAACATTAGACTGGAATATTACAGTAACAGACAGGAGTTTATCCTGGGGTCTTTACTATCTTTCTTACCCTTGGATATCATTAGCCTCACGGATCGAAGATGTCCTTTGGATTATTCAAGGTGGTTACTATCCCATCCTCACTATTAGTTGGTGTTCCTAGTAAGTCATTCCATCTGACAATTAAACCGAGTTGAATTGAATTGCTGTTCATATTTAAATTTTAGATTTTGGAAGTCATCAGTTTCAGATCCAGTCAAAAATGTTATTCCTTGCAAATTATAACTGGCAAATTACTATTCACAACTTACTCGACAATACCCGAGGAGAAAACAGATTCTTCTCAAACTCTATGATCTTTTTACTCCATTCAGGTTTACATTTCTACATATTCTCCCCACTCACCTATCCTGCTCAGGACCACTATCAGGATATTTCAGTCACCTTCTCAGCCTCAGTGCAACTGCTGAATAATCCATCGTTTGTGCAATTGTTAAGTCCAGATATAACCGTTTCAACTCCCTTCTAACTATGCTTCCATCACAAAATGTTTGCACTTGAGATGGTTAATTTGTTCTCTCCACAGAATCTGTCAGATGGGCAGACAGAACATGGTGGTCAAGTCATTGACTCATAATCGAGAGGCACAGACTAATAATCTTTTGGTGTCTCATGAAGGAAGTTGATGGAATGCAAATTAAATCATCACCACTTGTTTAAAACAGAATCCTATCTGTTTGCCTCATGTGCTTTAGAGAAGGTAATGGGTTATCCTTCCCTGGTCAGGTCTCTGTGTGACTGCAAACCCACAGCAATGGAGTTTACTCTTTACTGTCCTCTGGAACAGCTGAAACAGCCACGCTGCTCAAGTTTGGCTTAACATGCTGGCCTGCCCATGGCTGCACACATCCCGTGAGGGAAGAACAAAAGGAAAGCTAGCTCCCTTCCTCTGTCTGATTTCCATGTTCCGGCAAGTCATTTCCATTCAGGTAGGTGACCATTCCCTGTTTCAAGTGAATTCTTTCTGATTGAGTCTCCCTCCGAGAGTGATATTCATCTCCATCGGCACCTCTGGTGATGACTGATGCAAAGATATAAGAAACTTCAAAATTCCACATCATTCGCAGTGGAGAGAGAAGGAATGGCTTTTTATACCACAGGAAAGAAGCTGAGATAGCTAAGTGAGGAAACAGAACTATTGTGATCAACCCTGAGAGTGTTGTTGAGATAGTATTTGGGGTATTGTGCACAGATTTTCTCTCCTTTATAAGGAATAATCCTCTTGGCAGAAATAGTGCAAAGGGGTTTTACCAGACTCATTGGTGGGATATTTGTACCATCGGGAGTGCATGAGGATTAATCTGTAGCGCTTGGAGAGAATAAGAGGTGATTGCATTGAATCTTAAGCGGATGGACAGTCACTCATTATATTCCAAACAGACAGTGATACAGTGATAAATTCCATGGCTTTTTTGTTACTTGGTTTACATGATTCTCGATGACTTAAAAGCCTCTGAGAATGTTTCTCTCACTCCACACAACTCCCCATTTCGATTGAGGGAGAGAGAGTGAGCCAGTTTTGACTAAACTTTTCCAACATTAATACAGTGCATTTGGTGTGTGATCATGAATAGAATCTCACGTGATCCACCATCCCGACTGGAGTCACTATACCTTCATTCTAAAACATTTAACTATCCTCACCAGCCTCTTACCCCCACGGAGAACATGGGTCTGTCTTCTTGGAGATAGAAGATGCCTCCATGAGGCTTGGCACAAAACATTTGGCTTCCTTCCTCACTGCCAGCAAAACACTTTAAAGTATAATTTGTTCCACAGGCAATGGAGCCACGAGGAACATTGTGAGCAGTCTATGAGTGCAGTCTGTGCTCCATTCGTTTTTCTGGTTGGAGCATCAATGACACCGTCCTGTTCCTGTATAAGTGTCTCGAGGGGTGTGAGTGGTTTCCGCCTGGTTCCATAGCACAGGTTTAGGGGTCTGCCTATTCCTATTTAACAGCTCAAAGTGGTCACCAGACTCCTCCTCTTCTTATGGAACATGCTGGAGGATTGAATGGGCTGTCCCTCTTCATGTTCAGTCGTCTCGATGGACTGAATGGCCTCCACATTTCCGTGTGTAACCAGCTTGAGGTGCTGAATAAGCTCCACTTTTAACTATGGAAATGTGCAGTGTCTGGCCCTGCTGTTACATGAATTTCACCGACACTTTAACAGCTCAAACCTGAATGTTCTTTGGGTCTTACTGCACATGGACACAGACCTGGTTCAGGAGCTGAGGTGGGACAAAATATTCGGAATATTGTGTGATCCTCAGTGATCTTGTGATGGATGCGGGGCGCCGGAAGTTGGGGTACGTAGACATTAACGAAGGAGCTGAAGATGTTTCTGCTGAGAAGTTAATCTGAGGAGATGTCTCGGTACTGAGAGGATTGTCGGCCACCGACTACAAACATCTTTCTTTGTGCTCTGAAAGACCCCAACCAGTGGGGAGGTTACACCGGATTCCTATTAAGCTCAAATATTTAGGTGGTCCCGATGACATCCTCAGGTCAAACACTGCCTTGATATCAAGGCCATTCAATCTTCCCTGAGCCCCTGTGTTCACCTCTTGTTCATATCAATAGGTGACGGTGCATGTGTGAAGAGTTTTTTTCTCTCACAGAGGTTAATCAATGTCAGGAATTATCTGGACGATGCAGTTAGGGGAGCTACATCACTGAAAGTATTTAAAGAGGTGGTACATAGATTTTTGACCTGTCAGAGAGCTAGGGGGTGGGGGTAAAGAACTGGGCATTTAAAAGTAGGTAATGATAACAGTAGATTAGCCATGATCAGATACAATAGCTTGACCGTCCGAATTACCTATTCCTGTTCATTATGCTCTAATTTTCTGTAATTTCAAAGTAAATGGCTGTAATTTTCCTGGATGTTCTGTTATTGAATGTTGTGATCAGAGAGAGCAAAGTATTTTGAGTCATCTCTGAGTGAGGTATGGAGTGTTTTCATAATGAATCCTGGTCGAGACCAAGACCAACAAATGAAGCACAAGTTGCAGGGAGGGGGGCACTCTGTAAAGAGACCAGAGGCATCTTTCGAACCCAGCCTCGATTTCCAAATAACATTTTCCAAAACATACCAATCTGTGTGTGACAGTTGAGGGATTAAATGAGCTCCTGTGTTACTGTGGAACGGGTATTTGGAGCAAGTGGCCACCATCTGCACCTTGCAGAAGCTGTGAGAGTCTGAAGGCATCTTATTAACACAGGACAGTGGAGCAAGAGTGGGTCATCAGACACTATGTCACTGCTCTACCAATCGCTATGGTCTGATTAAGGTCTCAGCAGCACTTTTCTGTCAGTTCACCATTTTCCTACATTCATTTGACTTTCAAATATCTAATATAGACAATTTTGAACAAATGGAGATATCCAGGCATCACAATCTTCTGTGGAAGGGAATTCATACCTTAACAGCCCTTTGAGAATCTCTTGTTCGTGTTATAGCCAATGTTGGAGGGTCACTCATGTCTTTTCCCACTCCTCTATTGGTGAAAGCAACGTTTAAATGTAACCAGTTGAGTGCTGTATCCAATGATATAGGTATCAGGCTGGGTAATTTTCTAGAAAAATCTGAGTCACAGATAGTTGAACTCTGAACAAATGGTAAAATGATACTGTCCCAAACGTTTTTTTGACATTGAACTTATTCTGCTCACACAAATGTTTGGGAATGTGGATTTCTTCCCCGAACAGTTGGATTTGGCTGATTTCCCTTTGCTTCGAGCTGTGCAGAGATTCCTATGAATCCTCATCAGGAGTCCTCCAAAGAGTGGTAAAGATGACTCAGGATTTTTCTGCTCTCACACCTTGTTTTCGGGCAGAACAAAATCAGAGAGAGAGAGACCAATTGGCTGCTGCCTCTGAGGCAGGTAATATTTTTCTCCCTCTCTGTATGGAAAAATACAAGAATGTCAACTGTACACCAAACTGGACCATGTGCACTTTCCATGTACGTTCTCTGGAATGGATGATAATAGACTGTATGCTGTATGCAGCATCATTGCTATTGTTGTGGACGGTGCCTTTCATTAGCAAAAGAAAAAATGTGCCCGCTTTATACTTTGATCACATTTTTATATGCATCTGCGTAATTTTTGAAAATGGGCTGATGGCTTCATAATATTTGTGTTAATACCAATGCATCTCATTCAATAAATTATTATCTAGCTTTAGTCTTCTAAACAAGAGAAAATATATATCCAGCTGAAAGACTTCTCTGAAAATCGTGATTCAATAAGATTTCTCATCTAAGATCTGAACAAATAATCCCCGATAACAAAAGGCCTTCATTTCAGAAATGAATAAGGGAAGCATCTTCGAACATCTTTGAAAGGAATTGTATCCGTTATTTTTTAGTTTAGAGGATCAGAACTGCATCCAGTGTATCTGATGTGGTCTCAGCAATGCCCTGTACAGATTCAGTGAGATATTCCTAATTAAACCCAATGCCCGTTTCCACAAACAACATCATTCCACTACCTTCCAAATCTCTTGGTGCATCTGCAAATAGACTTCATATTAGATTAGATTAGATTAGATTACTTACAGTATGGAAACAGGCCCTTCGGCCCAACAAGTCCACACCGCCCCGCCGAAGCGCAACCCACCCATACCCCTATATCTCCCCCTTACCTGATTCATGTACCAAGAATATGAAAAACATCTGCATCACAGAGTTCTGCATCTCTCTCCATTTAAATTGTTTCCGACTGCAATAGACAACTCACGTTATATTATTTTTGCTGAAGGTTTGCTCACTACCCTTCCCTGTCTACATCATAATGCAGATTCACTACCTAAATTTGAAGATATATTGAATGATAATTTTGGTGTACAAGGTAATTCAGTTTAATCCATTCAGTACCTTCATCCAAATATTTGAAATAAACTCTTGATCATTGATGACTACACAGAGATCACTGAGGCAAAACTAGTTTCTGTTTTGTTAACTTAAATCATATATCTCAACTGTATACTCCCTGTTAGTGACAGAATCCCTTTTCCTGTGCAGCAGTTCGGGCGGGTTGAATGGCCTCCTCCTGGGCTGTGTAATATACACAACGAGCTGAATTACTTCATTCTATATTCCTGTGTAATTCATTAGTGGGGCAGAATGGTCTCCTCCCATCTCATTATAACTATCCAGTCTGGCTGAATGGGATGTTCCTCTACCCTGTAATCGCATTAAGGGGTGGTTTGAGGGAACAACATATCGGGTAGGGACAGCAGTATTTCTCTGTAACAGACTCGAGGGAGGAATGAAAGGACAACACATGGTGGAGGGGCAGCAGTATATTTCTGTAAGTGTATTGAGGGGTGGATTTAGAGCACAACACATGGGGTAGGGACAGCAGTATATCTCTGTTATAACCTCGAGAGGTGGACTGAGGACACTACACATCGGGTAGGGACAGCAGTGTACTTCTGTAATACCTTCGAGGGTTGGATTGAGGGCACAACACATGGGGTAGGGACAGCAGAATACCTCTTTAACAACGTCGAGGGGTGGATTGAGAGAACAACACAAGGGATAGGGACAGCAGTAAATCTCTGTAACGGCCGGGAGCGTGGATTGACGGAACAACACATGGGATAGGAGCAGCAGTTGGCCAATTGGCGGCACCATTCAGAACGCTCATGGCTGATCCGAGTGTGTCTGACCAACCGTCTCCTGTCTGTTCCCAATAAACATTAGCTTTCCTGTCCGACAAAGATCAGTCAAGGTCAACCTAGAATACCTTCATTAACCCAGTCTTCACTGCTCCCTGAGGATGAGGACACCACAGACAGCATAACATTAAAGGGAAAGGGGCATCCTTCTTTCATTGTGCGACCCATGTTTTAAAGACTGTGTTAACCTCACATCAAATCACTGCCCCTTTTCGGATATAGTGGTACAATAACTAGGAATCGGCATAACCATTGTGCCCTCCAATCTTTTCCCACAATACCACTGACTCTTTCCAATCAAGTATGCTGCTGCTGCTGTCGCAGGAAGAGAATACCTCATAACATCACAGAGCATTCAAAAAGGAACAGAATTAGACTATTTACCATATTGAGTCGGATATGCTATTCAGTCATTTCTAACATGTTCCGCAACATCATTCTCCTACTTTCTCCCTAGAATCCTTGATCTCCTTATAAAACAATAACGTATTTATTTGTGACTTAATGGCACTCATGTCTGTGTCTTAATGTGTATTTATGTGTGTGTGTCGATGTGCTTGTTATCTGTGTATTTGTGTGACTATGTCTGTCTGTCTTTGTATCAGCCTGTGTGTTTCTATCTGTGTTTTGTCTATTTGTGTGTGACTGTATATGCCTTTGTGTGCTTCTATGTGTGTGCATGCTTATCTCCTTGCATGCATTGTGTATGTTAGTATATTGGGGTTTTTACCAATACTTCTGTGTATTTCACTGCCCACATCTCTGTGCAATGGGTTATCTGTTCTTCTGCAAGTGAGGGAGATGAGGTTGGAATTGACAGTAGGTTTGAATTGAGAATTGTTCTTTACTGAACACTGCTCCTTATTCGGTTGGTTGGACGGGGATGTTTCAGAATCTCCACACAAGGCCTCCTGGTCCTCTCCGGCTCTCTCCAGGATACTCCCCTCATGTCGGAGTAGAGGAATGAGGGAACAATTATCCGGCACTCCACCACTCGGCTTGGCGCTTTCTGTCCTATTCCAGGCTGTTTATCCTGGAATGGGTGAAAGGAAGGGAATGAGTGAGGGTGGTAGTGGGTGGCCCTGCTGTTATTGCTGGGGTAGGTGAGGTGTGACATGTTGAGATGCCGGAGGGAATCTGTCCACAGTGTTGTATCCATGCAGTGTTATTAATGTGCGGGGCTATTCCATCAGGGACAGAAAATGTGGGGGAGGGAAGGTGCTGAATTTAACAGTGAGTGTGGTCGTGCTTGAGCCTTATTTGGAGATAGAGTGTGAGCGTTGGTCGGGGATAGGTGCTATAAGAGATATACAGTGAGTGTGAGGGAGCAGTGAAAATATACGGTGACACTTATCCTGATAGAGTGGGGTGGATATTGATGCTTGTCCTGTACTGCTGGACATTTCTTCAAATCATCTCAGCATCGAGGTGAGTTTCCCCGAATGTCTTATACAGGTCTATCACTAATAACAGCACAGGCTCTGTCCCTCAGATTCCACAGAATCAGTTTGTTTGGGTCTTACAAATAGCAAAGAGAAGCAAACTTGCGTTATATATATGAACAAAAACTGTCGCACAAATATTTTAATCATATGTTATGGAAATTAGCTATGCAACTATATGCAAACGGAGGCCATGACATACTCATATTATCGCTGGGCTCTTAACCCAGAGACCCAGGTATTGCTCTGGGGACATGGATTCAAATCCTGACATGGTAGATTGTGGAATTTGAATTCATTAAGTATCTGAAATCGAGGGTTATGATGATCAGGAATCCATTCCTGATTGTTGGAAAAACTCATCTGGTTCACTAATGTCCTTTAGGGAAGGAAACGGCTGTTCTAACCTGGTCTGGCCTGCATGTCACTCCAGATCCAAGGCAACGCTGTTGACTCTTAACTGCGCTCTGGCATGGCCAGTAAATGCTGGTTATCCAGCTAAGCCCTCATCCTGTGAATGAGTAACAAATACTCGTGGGTTCTGCAATAATAATGGATGGTGTCAAGTTGCATCGAAACTGAGTTAACTAAGTGACTGCTAATGTTGTGAAAAATAAATTCCTTTATTGTATATCAGGTAGGTTGAAGAGCATGTTGTGAACCAAACTAGAGAGCAGATTATTTCGGATTTGGTGTTGTGTGGTCGGAAGGACTAATTACTAACCTTGCTCGGAAGCAGCTTGAGAGGAATAATGACATTAATATGTTATATTTTACACGGCGTCTGCATACAATATGGAATGTTTGAACATTCTGGTCAAACATTATGGAAGCCCAGACACTAGCGGGTCAAGTGAATTGGGGATGTACAATGTAACATTCAGTGGTTGTTAGACTCATAGAGTCTTACAGTATGGAGACAGGCCATTCGGCCCAAACAGGTCCATTCTGAAGAAAATGTCCATTCACACTAACCCGATTTCCCAGCCATTTCCCCGTATCCTTCCAATCCTTTCCTATCCATGTATTTGTCCAAATGTATTTTGAATTTTGTGAATGTATCCGCCTCAACCATTTCTGCTGGCAGCTCATTCCATATGCATACCACCCTGTGTGTAAAAGAAATTGCCCCTCAGGTTCCCTTTTACTCTTTCCCCTCTGACCTTAAATTAATGCCTTCTACTCCGTGGTTGCCCAACCCTGTGAAAATAAAAACGACTGAGTGCATGCCTCCCATGAGCTTATACACTACTGTCAGATCCCTCTCAATCTCATACGTTTTAAAGTAAAAACTCCTAGCTTGTCCAACCTCTCCCTATAAGTCAGACCATTGAGTCTTGGCAACATCCTTGAAATTTTTTTCTGTACTCTTTCCAGTTTCATAACATCCTGCCCAGAGCAAAGTGAACAGAACTGAACATGACGCTACAAGTATGGCCTCGCCAACATCTTGTATAACTGCAACATAACTTTCTCATTTCGATACTCGGTGCTCTGATTGATGAAGGCCAGTGAGCCAAATGCCTTTTTTCACTGCCTCGTCTACCTGGGACTCCACGTAATGAGAACCGTGCACCTGAATTCCAAGGTCACTCTGTTCCACTCCACTCCTTAAGGCCCTGCCATTCACCACGAAACCCCTAGCTTGATTTGACTTTCAAAAATGCAAGAACTTACACTTATCTGTATTACACTACATTTGCCATTTCTCGGCCCATTTCCCCACCTGATCAAGGTACTGCTGTAGAACATAGAACATAGAACATAGAACAATACAGCACAGAACAGGCCCTTCGGCCCACGATGTTGTGCCGAACTTCTATCCTAGATTAAGCACCCATCCATGTACCTATCCAAATGCCGCTTAAAGGTCGCCAATGAATCTGACTCTACCACTCCCACGGGCAGCGCATTCCATGCCCCCACCACTCTCTGGGTGAAGAACCCACCCCTGACATCTCCCCTATACCTTCCACCCTTCACCTTAAATTTATGTCCCCTTGTAACACTCTGTTGAACCCGTGGAAAAAGTTTCTGACTGTCTACTCTATCTATTCCTCTGATCATCTTATAAACCTCTATCAAGTCACCCCTCATCCTTCGCCGTTCCAACGAGAAAAGGCCGAGAACTCTCAACCTATCCTCGTATGACCTACTCTCCATTCCAGGCAACATCCTGGTAAATCTTCTCTGCACCCTCTCCAAAGCTTCCACATCTTTCCTAAAGTGAGGCGACCAGAACTGCACACAGTACTCCAAATGTGGCCTAACCAAAGTCCTGTACAGCTGCAACATCACCTCACGACTCTTGAATTCAATCCCTCTGCTAATGAACGATAATACTCCATAGGCCTTCTTACAAACTCTATCCACCTGAGTGGCAACCTTCAAAGATCTATGTACATAGACCCCAAGATCCCTCTGTTCCTCCACCTGACCAAGAACCCTACCATTAACCCTGTATTCCGCATTCTTATTTGTTCTTCCAAAATGGACAACTTCACACTTGGCAGGGTTGAACTCCATCTGCCACTCCTCAGCCCAGCTCTGCATCATATCTAAGTCCCTCTGCAGCCGACAACAGCCCTCCTCACTGTAATTTCTGAAATTTCTGATAATCTTCCTCACTGTCCACAATCCCGCCTATTTTAGTGTCTCCTTGAAACTTACAAATCATGCCTGTACATTCTCATGTAAATCACAGATATATGTAATACATGAATATATATATAAAATCTTCTTCCTATCATCAAGCCAATTTTGGATCTGATTTGCCAGCTCCCACTCAATTCCATGTGATCTAACCTTCCAGAGCAGCATACCGTGTGGAACCTTATTGAAGGCCTTTCTGAAATCCATAGATTATATATGCAACCACGCCCTTGTCAAAATTACTGGTCACTTCATCAAAGCACTCTAACAAATTTGTGAGGCCTGTCTTCCCAAATGCATGTATATCTTCTCTCTCAGAATCTTCTCAAGTAACCTAGCTGCTACAGATTTTAGGTTTACTGGTCTGTCGTTCCCCAATTTTGCTTTGCAGCCCTTCTTGAATAAGGGCACAGCATTCACTACCCTCCAGTCCTCCAGGACCTCATCCGTTGGCTACCGATGATGCGAAAGTATCAACCAGGGCCTCTGCTATTTCTTTTCTGTCCTCCTGCAGTGTTCCTGAATATATCTAGTCAGGACCAGGAAATTTATAGAACTACTACAAATTCTAAAAAATATGTCGATTTATTTCAGGTAAAAAACACCAAAGAGTGAGAAAGTGAGTTAACAATGATTAGCATAACAAATGAAAGATTATATTAATCACAGGAAGTGATTTCAGAAGAATTCTAGACATTGTGGAATCCTGAGAATTCTCAGAAATTTACAATCAAGAAAAGGAGGGCCATGAAACTGGTACGAAATCAAAAAGTGAACATGCATACAAACAAACAGGTACACAAAGACTGCATATATCTATTTCAAAGGAGGAAAAAAGCATAGTCAAATGCGGAAATCTGCAATCTGGAGAGATGGGTTTATTGTGGATAACAGGGAAATGGCCAAGCAAATGACCAGTTACTTTGCTTCTGTCTTCATGGAGGAAGATCCAGAAAATCACTCTGAAATACGAAGTGATCATATAGGTATTGTGGAACGAAAGACATAAAGTCAATTAATATCAGTAACAAGGCAGTATTGAATATGCAGCTGGATTGAGCATTGCTAAGCTTGAAAAACCAGATGTACTTCATACCAAATTCTTCAGAAATAAATCACTTATAGAAGTATTACTTGCACTATCGATGACTGTGTTCTATTTTCCAGTGCATTCTGCAGAGTGGGGAAGCCATTGTAGATTAATGGACATGAGTAAACGTGAAAGTGAGGACTGCAGATGCTGGAGATCAGAGCTGAAAATGTGTTGCTGGAAATGCGCAGCAGGTTAGCCAGCATCCAAGGAGAAGGAGAATCGACTTTTCGGGCATGAGCCCTTCTTCAGGAATGAGGAAAGGGTGCCAAGCAGGCTAAGATAAAAGGTAGGGAGGAGGGACTTGGGGGAGGGGCGTTGGAAATGCGATAGGTGGAAGGTGGTTAGATGACCTGGGGCGGGGGGGTGTAGTGAGAGAGGGACTCACTGAAATCCTTGCAAAGGGAGGAAGAGAGCTTCTTCAAGGAAGGCATCCTTGTAAGAGGATTCGCAGTAGCTTAAAAATCAACTAGGAGAAAGTGAGGATTACAGATGCTGGAGATCTGTAATCTGTAAAGGATGAAGAGATAGTGTGGAGAACTGCAGATCAATTAATTTGACATTTGTTGGAAACTATTGAAATCTATTATATAGGGTGTGATATTTGTTATTTAGAAATTAACGGCAACATTGGAGAGAATCAGTATGCTTTTCTGAGAGGGAAATCCTACTTGACAAGCTTTGGAATTGTTTGTAATTGATGCTTACAGCATAGGAAATGGGGAACCAATAGAATTGGCATATTTTAGATTATTAGAAGGATTTCTACAAGAACTTACACAATGAGTTCATAAATGCAATGAATGTGAAGGGTATTTGGAGGATAATATGCAAGTGGTAATTTAAAGATTGGATTGCCTTCCTTTAAGGGAGTCAGAATATAGATTAAAGACATGTTGAAGCAGTTTAACAGCGTGTTGGTGAGTACTGTACCTGGAATTCTTAGTACAGTTTTGGTGATCAAATCTGAGAAAGAATATACTGATCACAACGAAGTCCAATGGACATTCTCCAGATTAATCCCACAATTGGCGAGACTGCTTGATGAGGAAAGTCGGCCTATGTTCTCTAAAAATTCAAAGAATGAGAAGTGAGTCACTGTGAAATTTCTAAAATTCACAAAAAATGCGACCAGTTAGAAATTAACAGGATGTTTCTATGGTTGCCTAATCCACATTCAAGGCCAATGATGCCACAATAAAGGACGAACATTTTAGATTGCTATAAGGAGGAAATTCTGCACGCGAAGGGGACTAACTAACACCGGGGCATGGAAACCTGCTGGCAGAGCAAGATTAGGGAGAATTCCCAGATATTCTACAAGTGTCTCCAGCCGAACAGAATAACCAGGGAATAAGTAGGACTCATCAATGACTTCCCAAGTCGCATCCAAATGAACTTTAATTGTAGGAGACAGAAGGTGGTGGTAAACGGCTGCTTGTGTGACTGGGGGCCAGTGTCCAATGGTATACCACAGGGATCAGTGCTGTGTCCCTTATTATATGTGATTCGGAGGTGCTGGTGTTGGACTGGGTGGACAATGTTATAAATCGCATAACACCACATTATAGTCCAACCGGTTTATTTGGCGCCACTAGCTTTTGAATTGCTGCTTCTTCATCAAAGCGCACAATCACCTGATGAAGAAGCAACGCTTCGAAAGCTACTGCATCCGAATAAACCTGTTGAACTGTAACCTGATGTTGTGTGATTTTCCACTTTAATATCTGTGGTATTCATAAATGATGTAGCGGTGAACATAGACAAGGGGTGGGGAGTGTGATAAGTAAGTTTGTGTTTGATACGCAGATTGGCCGGTTGGTTGGCAGTGAGGAGGAAAGCCTAAAGTTATGGGACACTACAGATGGAATGGTCAGCTGGGAAGATCAATGGCAGATGGAATGTAACCTTGATAAATAAGAGGTGATATACTTTGCAAGAAGGAACCAGACAGGGGAGGACTCAATGAATGGCAGCATACTAGAAAGCTCATAGGGTGCTTCTCCTCACATCCCTGAATGTGATGGACAGGTTAATACACAATTTGGGAAAGCATAGGGGACTGTAAACATAAACTTGATTCATTGAGGCACAGATTATAAGAGCTATACGGAACTTTGCTGAGGCCAAGATTGAATACTGTGTGTAGTTCTGGGAACCACATTACAGGAAGGATGTGACTGCACTGGAGGGGGTTCACAGGAGATTTACCAGGATGTTCCCTGGGATGGAACATATCAGCTACGGAGAGGGGCTGGATAAGCTTAGGTGTTTGGTTTGGAGCAGAGAAGGCTGAGGGGACCATGATTCAGAAGGATAGGATTACGAGGAGCATGGACAGGTTGGATGGACAGCATCTGTTCCTTTTAGTCAAAGGGCAATACATTTAAAGTGAAGGGTCTGCAGTTTAGTGAGTATTTGAGGATTGCTTTTCGCCCAGAGGTAGTTGGGGTCTGAAATGTACGACTTGAGAGGGGAGTTGTCATTGTAACCTCAAAACCATGAGAAAATACACGGCAGCGCACTTGAAATGACTTAAGATTCACGGCTACGGTTATTGTGTCAGAAAGTGGGTCTCATGTAGACCGTGCTGTATTTCTGATAGTACAGAGTCTTTGCTTCAGTGATTGTATGGCTGTGGAAGGCCAATCACTGAGTACCTTAAAATAGGAATTGATAGGTTTCTGAAGAATATCTTAATAAAAATTTATTAGACAGAACCTGTAATATTTTCTGAAAATATGTCAATGGCAAAATTAAGAGAAAAAATGTGCAGCTTTCCTACAGTTTGATACCAGATAATTGAGGACCGGGAAATGGCAGGATTATGGAGCAAATGCTTCAGTTATGCCTTCACAGAGGAAAACAAACAAAAAAGAAAACTTCCTAGCAATACTAGGGAACTTTAGTCTGGTGAGAAAAGGGGAATGGAATGAAATTGTCAACTAAACAGTATAGAGAAAGTATCAGACTGAAACTAATGGGCATAGACAAAGTGAACAGAGATTTATGAAATGGGAATCATATTTGAGAAAGTGGCTTTTATCAAAATTATGTAGAAGCTATCATTGCAATACGAGTGGAATCTCAGAAAGATTTTTGATAAAACCCAAGCCTATTGTGCAAATTCGAATCCTGTGGGACTGGGGCTAATACATGGAAATGGTTCTCGAAGGACAGAGCTGGCAGGAAACACTGAGTAGGAAGAAAACAACGTTTTTTTTAAAATGGTAGTATAGGAGTATACAGCGAGGATCGTGGCTGAGGCGCCAGCTATTGCCAATACCCATCATATATGTGGTTGAGTGTCTCAAATGCAATATTCCCAAGTTTGCTGACAGCACTAAACAATGTCAGCTTGTGAGTGAGTGAGGAGGATGTAGAAAAGCTCCAAGGTGACTGCGACAAGTGAAATGACTGGGCAAATACATGGCGGATGGAGAGCAATGAGAGAGTTGAGATGCTGTGTACTTTGATGAGAACATTAGAATGGCAGCCTATCAGTTGTAAAGGGAGTGGTTGAAAAATGTTGCTGTATAAAGCACCTTAAGATGCATTTTGGTTTATTTCTGTGCAGCCCTCCGAGTCCCTGTAGGGAAGTGAGATCTGAATCCAGCAGTCAATACTGGGAATGGCATTGGTACGTTGACCAATGTATACAGACGCTGCAAGTGGGGAGCTGTAACATTGAAAGGAATCTGGATCTCACTGTACACCAGTCACTGAAAGCAATATTGCAGGAGCAGTAAAGAGGTAGGAAGATAAATGCTGTATTCACCTGCATTTCAGGGGGATTTGAGTACAGGAGTAAGAGTATCTTACTGAAACTGTACAGGGCCTTGGTGAGACACCACCTTGAACATTGTGCAGCATTGTGTGCAGTTTTGGTCTCTGTTCCTAACAGAGGACAAACCTGACATTGAGGGAGAGCAGCAAAGGATGACCAGACTGATCTCTGGGATGACAGACTTGTTGTGCGATCTGAGTTTGGGGAAACTGGACTTGTGTTCCATGCAGTTTAGGAAAATGAGTGGAGGTCTCAGTGAAATATATAACACTCTGATTGGGCGAGACAGATTGGAAGCAGGGATGGTAATTCCCCTGGCTCGGATGTCTAAAGCAAGGGGCCACAGTATCAGGTTAGACAGGCCGCTTTGCATTGAGGTGAGAATAAATGATTTCTGGAAATTAAAGGAATAGGGATAAAGCAGAAGTAAGGTATGAAGATAGAAGATCAGCTATCAGCCCAGGTTGTTCTCCAATAACACGGTAGCTGTGTTTCTGTGCAACACTGTGTTGTCGAAAATCGTGCATTATTAATAATGGGGTCTATGGAAAAAAGAGGGTAAGGGGCGAACCCCCCAAAATATCAGTAAAAACCAGAAATTAAATTTGATCTAACACAGACACTAGTTCAGCCTAAATAAATCTTTAAATCACATGTTGTAATGGAACAGTGCCGTAAATGTAACACTTTTACACTACAGTCACTCACTGGAACACTGTACCTTTCACCAGAAAGCACGTGGGGGCTGAAAAACCACGTGATGCCGATGGGGAATTCCGGGTCTCCTCAAGATTCTCTCCACAGTTTGAAATAAATTTCTTTCTAAATGTAGTCTACAATTTCCAGTTTCAGCCTCAGTTTCAAGGCTTCCCGAGCGCATTGCATTCCTGTTTTAGCTGACCACATTGTTTGTACATTTTGCAGAGAGAGGATCCTGAGGCAGGGTTTTGCTGTTCAGCTGGTTCCCGGCAAGGAATCGCGTCACAGTGAACGGGGATTCACTTTATAGAAAAAGATTCACGAATCACATTGCAGCCAAATTGTATTTAATCAACACGTATTATCAGAGAACTGTCTATATATTGAATGGAGGAGCAAAACTGATGGACTGAAGGCACTACAGCAGTTCTCATTTTATATTTCAGAATGTTTCAACATATTAAGGGATATGATTACTGTATGGGGAAAACTGCACTGAGGATATGTGTGGTCATTCACTAGCACAGGGAAAGCTCAATGTGTTGTATGACCGACTCCTGTCACAATATTTCTGTGCAGTGTGTGGGAAATCTCTGCAAATATTGTCACAAGCTCTCAACTGTTAGGAAAGAGGTCTCTGCAGGGTCGACAGGATTGTGTTTCCCATTCCCTTTTCTACTAACGGGGTTGGGGCCTGGTCTTTGGTATGGGTTTATCATTTAAGACCACAGTGCAGTTTGATATACTTGAGTGTCTTGCTCGGCCGATTCAGAGATCATTGAAGAGTTTATCACATGTCTCTGTGTCTGGAGGCACTTTTAGGTCAGACCAGGAAAGCACGGGAGATTCACTTGCTGAAAGCACATTGCGGAAGGAAATCGATGTTTACAATTAATATTGAACACAAGATCACTACTACTGACACCAGATTTTAGATCTTGATAATTTATTAATTGTTTTTAATTTGCACCAGCTGCCAGAGCATTAGCCTCGTCTGGGTTAGTAATCCAGTGACATTTCCACTACAGCACCATCTCAACATGGGGACCTATCGGAAACCACACTGAGCAGATTATTTCTGTGCTGCTTGACAGCTCTGTCAAATTAGAACACCCACCAATTTAACTGCCGTGATGGGACTGAAGGATAGTAAAGAGTCAGATTGCAGCAATCCTCCTCTTAGCGGATTGGATATAGTTGAGTAATTTTCAACATTGACAGGGAGATGTCGGAGTTGGAGCTGGAATGCAACAGCTTCCCGAGGGGCATGGCTTGTTGTGCAGCACAAGTCTTCAGTCCTATTGCAGGAATGGTGTCAGGGCCCACTGCATTAGTCGTATCTACAGTGTACAGCTGTTTTTTTCATGTCACGTGCAGTTAATTGAATTGGTTGAAGACTGCCATCTGTGATTCTGTGGGCATCATGGTGAGGGTGAGGTGAATAATCGACTCAATACTTCTGGTAAAGGATGGTGCAGATACCGCATCTTTTACACTGACGTACAAGGCTGTTCCATTATTTAGGGTGCGGATATTTGTGGAGTCCTCTCTTCCAGTAAGTTGTTTAATGGTCCATCGACTTCTATGCATGGATTTGACAGGACGACAGAGCTTAGATCTGATTTGTTAGTCTTGGGATCATCTCTCTCCTTGTATCAGATGTTAGTCCTGCTGTTTGTAGTGTAACCAGTCAAGTGCGGTAGCTTTAATTTGGTTGTAATCAGGTTTAGGTGCACGTGATTCCGACCCGACCATGTTCACCCACACTCGTCACTGACCCATGGATCGGCTTGATTGAAATGGTGGATGGATGGACTATCCTGGGGAAAAATTACGGATGGTCATTGAAATCTGCCGCATCAGATGATAACCCAGTTTTAGCTGCAATATCTACTATTCAATTCTACTGACTGCCCCTCAGTTCACACCGAGACCTATTCACCCGTCAGCCCTGTATTCAATGACCTACTCTGGTTACTGATGCGGAAATACTTCATTTTTCATATTCTCATTCTGCTGGAAGTCTTTACTTGGTGTCACACCTCCAAATTTTTACATAAACAATATCCATTTAAGGTACTAATCTGAATCTTTCCCTTTCAGTAATGCCATCTTCTGTATTTGAAGTGAATGTGTTTCCTTCTGTTTTTCTCCCTGACCATAATTCAGAGCTCTGCAGTGTCAGTGATGCCAGCCTTATGTAGTTTCAGAGTCAAGGAACTTGTCATCATGTGTTACTGTTCAGTTCCCAGTGTACGGCACTCCATGTTGGACAGGATGTTTGGGCATCTTTGACAATATGTCGTTGGAAATTGTTCATAAAGAGAAATTGCTGAAGAAATTTCTAAAAATGTTGCAGAATTTTCTGGAGTGAATGCAGAGTTAAACTTTCAGGTCCAGTGAACTTTCTATATAGTTTTTTTTAATTTTTATTTCCAGTATCCATAATTATTTATTTAATTGAAAAATTGTTCTGTGCCTGTATATTTCTGGAGAAACTCAGCAGGTCTGTCAACATCTGCAGAGAAAGAGAAACAGAGTTAGCGTTTCCAGTCCAGTGTGACAATTCTTTAAAACTGAATACAATTGCAAAATGGTGTTTTAATCTCTTGCTCGACGTGGAGGATGGGTGGCAGAGAAAAGAGGGTGTGGTAAAAGATAAACGGGCTTTTATCAGTGGTGAACAAAAATATTCTGTATAATGGGTCGAATTTAAGGTGTGAATGGGGGAAAGGGGTTCTCTCTATTGAAAGCAAGATAAAAAGACACAACCACATTAAGTTATACGGAGGCCAGGAGGGAGAATGTTGACCATGTGGTATTATGTAGATATGGCCACAGATACGTTTTCACTGTCATCATCATCACCCCCTTTAGATAAATGAATTTAGGTGCTTGACTTCTTATTTGCACTAGTAAGCGTTTCATGCTGCCTTAGTATTGTAATATGGAGAAAAATAAATCACATCATGACTTTTGGTCTGAGTGTTGGTTACCTGTCATTTTTAATATTGTTTCAATTTTGCAGTGCTTATCTTTAAACGCTTGTTCTTGAAGTTAGCATCAGATGGAGTGGAGGATGTTGAGGAGTGACATTATAGAAACTTATAAAATCATGAGAGGTATGGATAGGTTGAATAGCCAAGGTCTTTACTAAAGGGTAGGGGAATCCAAACAGAGGGAATAGGTTAAAGGTGAAAGAGGTAGCTTTTTTACACAGAGGGCGGTGTGGGTATGGAATGGGCTTCCAGCGGAAAAGTGGGAGATGCAAGGACAGCTACAACATTTAAAACTCATTTGGACAAACATATGAATGGGAAACATTTAAAGGCACATGGACCTAATGAAAACAGATAGGACTAGTATAGTTTGGAAAACCTGGCAAGCATGGACATTTAGAAAAGCTTCACGCAGAGTCAGGGTGGTTTTGTGAAAGGGAAATTATATTTTGCCCTGTAAAATAATGCAAAGTATTTCTAGAAATGCCTGAAAATGTAACAACGGACTTGATAAAGGGGATCTGGTGGATACCAGGCCTTCCCGAGTTTTTCCACAAGGTCTTACAAAACAAAGGTTCTTACACAAAACAGAAGCTCCAGGATGTTGGATACTGTATTAACATGGGATGATGATTGTTTAACACAGAAATCGAAGAGTCAGGATTAAGGGATCTTTATGGTAAAGGTATATCGTCTGGAGTACCACAAATATCAGTATTATGGCATTAGTTATTTACAATCTATACTGACAGCCTGAAGGAGGGAGTTGAGTGCAATCTACCTCCGAGTTTGAGGATGACACTGAGAATCAAAAGGCAGGCTGTTATTTAATGGAGACGACTTCCAGAAAAGGAACAGTAAAGGCATTGGAGTCTTCCTGTGTATGAAACATAAAGTCAACATGATGATGCAGCAAGTAACTCGGTTGGTACATTAGGTGGTTTCCTGGGAAGAAAGGGTTGTGTTATTGAGAATCTCTAAGATGGTGAGGCGATAATTCATTGGGGTTTAAATGAATGAGGAGTGATAATGCTGAAACCTAAAAAACACAGAAGGGGTTGGCGAAGGTAGATATTGAGAAGTTGTTTCCATTCTTTAGCAAAGTGTCGAACTCGATGATATAGATACCGAATAAGGAACATCGATTTCAATCTGAGATGCAGAGAAATGTCTTCTCTCCGAAGGTAGTGAATGTCTGGAACTTACTAACTCAGAGAGGTGTGGAGGGATACAAGGAGTCGGCAAGAGAGTGGAATTGAGCCCTGGAGTAGATCAGCCATGTTCTTATTAAATGACAGGGTTAGCTTGACGGGCCGATTGACCTACTCCTGTTCCAATTTATTAATTTCACATGCTGTGCTTTTGGAAAGTAATGGGTTATTTTGCTGGAAATCGTGTTGTACAATGTCACATTCAGGGAGAGCAGAGAATTTGTTGTTTTAGCCCTGCGTCGGGTATGTGGCTGTATTCCCAGCGTATCTGGGTCTGCAACATGACCCACATCTGGAGCAGAAGTTACAGAGGGGGAAGCCTCGAAACAGGAACTGGGGGGTGGGTGTGGTGGTCACTTCCTGATCCAGCCTGGATTTTCAAAGTACATTTCCAAAACTACACCTAACCATCAGAGGGGCCTCGATCTGCCCCTGTTTAACATGTCCGAGGGATGAATGGAACAAAAGAACATAGGGCTGAGGGACACAAGTGGGCCATTCGGCCCTTTCACACTACTCCACCAGTAAATAAGGTCATGGCTCATCTCATTGCGATCCCAGCTGCACGTTTCTTTCCATGCACCATTATCCCTGATTCGCCTGTCCATGGAAAATCAGACAAAGCCAGCTTCGATTAATATAAAGGTCCAGCCACCCCAAACTTCTGGGAAAGAGAATTCCCACTTGACTGAAATCCCACTTTGTGGCTTTATCCTAATTCCTGCTCTGACGGAGATTAGATGATGTCACTGTTTCCTTTTCTCGTCCCATTCCTCCACTGCTGACACCAAATTTTAAATGTAACCAGGTTGGTGATATTGCCGCTGATAAAGTTCTCAGACTGAGTCAGGTTCAGTGACAGGAACAAGTCAGGCAGATTTCTTTAGTTAGCCACAAGTAACTAATAGTACTAACGGATGCACATAGTGGATCTGTGGTTAGCACTGATACCTTCCATCACCAAGTAGCTGCGTTCAGTTCAAACATCGGGCAACCCCCTATGTGGATTTTGGACATTCTACCCATGTCTGTGTGGATTTCCTCCCAGTGTTCTCGTTTCCTCCCATTGTCCATAGATATGCAGCTTAGAGTGGATTGTCCATGCTAAATTGCCCATTGTGCCCAGGGATGTGGAGGTTAGATAGGTTAGTGATGGGAAATGCAGGGTTACATGGATAGAGTAGGGGGGCAGGTCCGGAGGGTATACTGTTCAGAGCGTCAATGTGGACTTGATGGACGGAATGTCCTGCCTCCACCCTGTAGAGATTCTATAAAAACAACAAGAAGTTTGGACAATACAAACACCCAGTTGGTATAGATCTGATCACTCTCCTCTAGGTTTTGTATGTTTCAATAAGATCACCTCTCATTCCAAGAGTAACCTGTTAAAGCTTTCATAATATAAGACCATCATTCCTGGAATACATGAAGTGAAACATCTAACTGCTTCCAATTTAATTATATCTTTTCTCAGGTAAGGAGACAAAAATAATCTCTCTCACAGATGAAGTTTTTTTTTGTTTTCTCAATGGTGAGGGCACGTGAAACTCTCTTCCCTGCAGAGCATTGGAGGCAGAGATATTGAATATGTTTGAGGCACAGACAGAAGGTTCATAAAGAATAACCGAGTCAAGAATTATCGGGGAATGGCAGGAATGTCCAGTGTTGAGGAAATGCTGACAGTGGTAAAAAATCACATTGCTCCAGAACATCCAGGAATTTCATGCAAAATGAAATGATGATATCGATAAAATGTCAAGGGGAAATCCAAGATGGTGGCGATCTGGAAGGTCTGCTTTGTTGGGCTCTGCATCACAGCAAGGGCAAAGTGGTTCCCTAACCCACTCCATCCCATCCATTTACTTAAAATGCTTAGTTTTTGAACGTTTTGAGAGTTGGCAGTTGTAGCAGCCTTAGTTTGTGTAGTTTTAAGCGCTATGAGATTTTGTTTATTAATGATCAGTAATTCGTGTTCTTCCTCTCTCGAGTTCAAATGTTGCTACAGTGTGTTCTGGGTAATAATGTTCTTAAATGGTCAACCTGGAGCATTAAGGTGAGCCATTGGCCAGAAACGAGGAAAAATTACTTTCTAGTCTTAAAAAGAGAGGGTGGATGTTGTCCTATTGCAGGAGATGCACCTTGATGACAAGGAACATTTGACATTACAGCAGGTCGGGCTAGATTGGGTTTATTTCTCATCTTTTAATATTACGAGGAGGGGAGAAGCCCAAATGGATAAAAAGAATTTTCCATTTAACCAACTAAATTGTATTTGACACTCACGTGAGGTTCATCATACCCAAAGGCTTGAACTATAGTCAAGGATATAGTATTATGAATGTTTATTTTACCCCATCCCCGCCCGCCCCCCCACCCAACCCCCCCCCCACCCCCACTCCCGGCGCACCCGCTTAAATTCTTGGTAGATGCATTTTCCAAATTCAGTAATCTTGCATCGTGGCATATTATTGTAGAAGTTTTCAAAAGTCTTTTGGACCCCACGGTGGACAGAATGTCCAAAGGTGCCCCAATACCCTCGTTATAATGTAATCAATTAGTGGATATGTGTGCAGAACGACAGCTGGTGGATGTCTGGTGGCAGATCCACATCACAAGTAGGGATTTTATTTTCTTCTTTAACTGGCATAAATGCCACACTAGGGTTGATATCTTCCCCATTCCTGCAACAATCTGAGATTCGGTGGCATCCTGCACAATTGGGAATATTACCATTTCTGACCATGAAGCAGTATACTTTTCATTAAAATTAAGGGCAATATAATAGATTCGAGACACTAGCGAATGTATCCCTTTATTCTTAAGACTAGTTGGTTAATTGAGTAGTTAGATTAGATTATTTACAGTGTAGAAACAGGCCTTATCTCCATAACCCTTGATTCCACTATCTTGGAGAGCTCTATCCAATACTTTCTTCATTGAATCCAGAGACTGGGCCTCCACTGCCCGCTGGGGCAGAGCATTCCACACAGCCGCCACTCTCTGGGTAAGAAGTTTCTCCTCACCTCTGTCCAAAATGGTCTACCCCGTATTTTTAAGCTGTGTGCTCTGATTCGGCACTTACCCATCAGCGGAAACATGTTTCCTGCTGCCAGAGTGTCCAATCCTTCATAATCTTATATGTATCAATCAGATCCCCTCTTAGTCTTCTAAACTCAAGGGTATACAAGTCCAGTCACTTCAGTCTTTCATTCTAAGGTAATCCCGCCATTCCTGCAGTCTACACACAGAGGAAGATTAGGAGGTCTAAAATGAATCCCTCTTTGTATATTGATGGATCATTTTATTAAAGGTGGAGTTGTGAGTATACTATCACTGTAAAAAGGTTATTCTATCTTGGGATTTTTTTTAAGAGAGGTTATAAAGGCAGAGGTGCAGAACTGCTGTCTGAAAACAGTTTAAGTAAATAATTGAGAAAGCCTTTAGGTTTTATTAAAACATTGGTAACAATGGAAGGGCAGCGGCCAGCTCTCCCAGACCAGGCTTTCTCGGCTTGTTTTTAGCTGCAGCATTCAGAAGCTGTTGGGGATCCCAGAAGGGTTGGAAGTTTCAATGCATGATCCCCAGCTGCTTTTCTCCCTGAGATCTCTGTTGATGTTGATATCTCTTTGATCGGAAAACTGCATGTAAGGATCTGTATTTGAATATATCTTTGTGCCAAGCGGTGTATACCAAGAAGGTACGGTATCTATTGTTTGTGTAAGTGTTCAAACATATAAGCTATTTCAAAATGTTCTTTTCTTTGATTGCATTTTAACTAAAGCATTTGAATAGATTATATGTTGCTTAATGTCGAGTGGTTTGACCAGTCACAACATACACTTCACATCTATTTTAAAAATAAGGAAAGGATTGAGGCTAAGCGACCTTCTTAAAATATTTTGCAGGGATCTGGTCTGGTCCACAAATCTTATAGATGAGGAGTTTCTGACTGACTCCTCTTATTGAAAATTTAGTGGAGGGGTTGGGGATGATTTATTGGAGGTTGTGCTGTGAGCTGCCTGAAACATTCAGGGAGACAAGAGGATTTGCTGACCCATCTTTGGATGGAGCCTGGGGACTGTAGTTACAGCATCTGGGTCTGTAACATGAGCAACAAGTTGAGCAAAGGTTACAGAGTGGGGAAACTCTGAAAACACAGAATTAGTGTGTGTGTGGAAAGGGATCTGTTGGACCCACCCGAGTTTTCCATTAACAGCCTCGCAAGCTACACTTAATCCAGGAGCAGAGCGTGAGGGGACACTGATTGAACAAGGAGCTGGTCACAGAGCAGTGTCACCTCCTTTAACGCGTTCTGCAGCTTCACCCCAGGGGAAAGGACGGTGCTGCCAGTGGCTGTTCGGGTCACAGTTTCATTCAGCTTCGATGTTCTGGAACTTTCCAAACAGGACTGGGTGACATAGCCGTCATCTCCCAGTATGTTGCCATCAATGTAACGATTCGGTGATGGAGGATATATATGGTGGATGAGGTAAATACATTGTTTCCCCCACAGGAGGGAGCTGCCGGGTGTATCCAGTATAATGGGATTCCCGATGGTGTACGTGGCATCTGCAGAGTATCCATGTCAATGGGGAGAGGTAGAGGAACTGAAGGAGCTCTCTCTCTATTATTGTTACAGTGTACCCATGTACAGTACACTATGTTGGTGAATACCTATGTCCTGACAGCAGCCACAGTTCCTTCATTCAAAAGCAGACAGTATTCCCATCGTCTTCAGGTCTCCATGTAGAAATGAATGAATGTGTCTTGGATAAAGGCCGTCCCCTTAATACATGTTTGAAAAAAGCATCCCCATCACCAACCAAACACTTCAAAACATTCCATGTGTACGGAGAGCAATGGGGTCACTTGGAGTGTGAAGGAGCAGACGATCAGGGATGGAGCAAAACCTCCCATGTCTAAACGGGGCTGAGTGAACCCCCCAGTACACAGTATCATTAATCCCTGTAATCCCTCTCCATTTCAGTAACATACTGCCTTCCATTATTCCTGTAAATGAAATGACAGGTTATATCATGTTATATTGCACCTGCCAAATTATTATCCATTGCCTTTACCTCTCTTGTTTCTTTAATCTCTTGCTTATCACAGCAACATGACCAAACTCAGTATCTCTATATCTGTTCCATCCTCCTGATCATTGATATAGTTTGTAAATAGTGGAGGACCCAGCACTGGTCACTGTGTGACTCCACTGGTGACGTTCTTTCAAACTGATTTAGACTGATTTATCCGGTGTGCCTGCTTCCTGTTTGATACATAATCCTCTCCCATTACTGTGTAACACAGTCGAAAAGCTGAATATGTACAAGGAGAATCAGTCAGGAATCCAACCCCTCGAATCTGCTCCGCCATGGAATACAATCATGGCTGATGTCATCACGGCCTCTGTTCCACATCCCTGCTATCTCTCGATCGTCAAACTCTAGTGTCTTGTTGGAGATTGCGGCTCATGAAAAAAAATCCACTCCACATCTACACTTTCAATTATATTTCCCATTTTACAGACCCCAATGAGCTCTCCTTTCATTCTTATAAACTCGAGAGTATAGGCCTTAACTGCTCAATTTCCCTTCATAAGACAGACACTTCAAATATGGAATCATTCTAATGAAGCTCTTCTGAATTGCCTCCAATGGAAATACCTCATTCTGCAGGACACCCAAACTGTACTCCAGTTGCAGCCTCACTAATGCCTTGCATAGCTACAGCAACACTCCCTACCTTTCTACTCTATTCTTTTACAAATAAACGATGAAGTTTATTTGCATGCATTTCTCATTATTTGAAGTACCGCATGTAAGTTTTCTGTGATATGCAAGCAGACACCCAGATCCCTCTGCACTTAAGCACTTTGAAGTTTCTCTCCATTTAGGTAATAATTTGCCTTTTTATTAGGCTGGCCAACTTGAATAACCCCATATTTATCCACTTTAATTTTCATTGCCAAATATTTGCCCATTCACCCAACCTATCCATATAGTTTTTAAATCTCTTGCATCATCATTCCGAAGTAATTTCCCACCAATGTTAGTGTCATCTGAAAATGTAGCTATAGTATTTTCTATCCCGTCAACCGAGTAATAATATCGATCCCAAATGGTTGAGGCATGAGAACTGAAATCTATGGCACCCAAAAAATTGCATTTTCCAATAAAAAATGGAACATTTAATTCATCTGACTGCATTTTGTTGGTTAACCAAGCCTCCATCCAAGCTAATAAATTACTCCTAAACTGATGCTGTCTGATCTTACCACTCACTCTTTGGAGAAGCGACACATCCGATGCCTTCACGAAGACCAGATATATTCCATCTCCAGGATTCCCACTATCCACCTTGTTTGTCACATATTTAAATAACTCAAGAAAACACATCAATCATGGTTTATCTTTTGTAAAACCATGTTGAGTCCGATGGATTGTGGTTTTACGTTTGCAAATGTCTTCAACAATGGATTCTAATAATTTGCCTTAAATTACAATACTTTATTGTTACATTTTACTCCCTAATGTATTCAGTTATTATAAGTTCTTCCCTTTCAAAAACCTTTACGTTTTCTTTGAATTCCTGTTTGATGGGCAAAAGGTTTTAAGAGATGTGCTCCAATTGCTGTATAAGCGGTATGTGTGGCAGACTGGACTCATCATCCTGCTAGTGTACAAAATCGATGGGATGAAGTCTTTCTGGCGTTTCCATGTTGTCATCTCCAAGGCCAGAATGACCACCTCCTGTTGATGCATTAAAGGGGTGGGAGATTATGGAATCTTCCCGTTACTGTGTTACATTTTGAGGGTCTGATGGGTCTTCTCATATTTCTCTATAATCGGTGGAGATACTGAACGATCTCCTCATGTATCCCAGAGATGGGACGAAGGGAGCGATTGGTCTTCTCTTGTTCCCATACAAGAGAATTACTTCCTCCTTTCTCATGAAAAAGTCTCAGATAGTTTTTATCCAAACACATTTCCCTTGCAACCGACTCGGTGGGTCCGAATGGCCTCCTGTTATCCCAGTGTAACAATCTCCAGTCACTGTGTGACCACTTCCAGTTCCTATGTTACGGACCTGAGGAGGCTGAATGGACTGGTCCTGTTGCTGTGTAACAGGATACTGGTGCAGCATGGCCTACTCTGGGTCTAGTGTTATAGATTCGAGGGGCTGATTGGCCTCCTCCTGTAAATATACATCGGGCTCAAGGGGCTGAACAGCGTCGTCCTATTCTGGTGTAACAGGGTCAAAGGCCTGAATATCCTTCTGTTGTTCCTGTGTAACAGGTTGGAGAACGGAATGGATTCCTCCACTATCTGTGTAATTCTCTTCAGTTGTTGACTCCTTCCTGCCTTCTATGTTGAAATAAGATCATTCTTTATTTTTGTAAACTCCAATGGCTATTGGATCAAACTGAACATCCTTTCATTATAAGCTAGCAACTTCATTGCAGGAATCAGCTGAGGGAACCAGCTCTGAGCTGCTTCCAATATAACAACATCCTTTCTTCATTGAAGAGACTAAATCTGTACACACTTCTCCAGATGTGATCTCACTAAGATCCTGTACAGCAGCAGCAATGCATTACCACCCTGTTGTAAGGGTCCCACCCAGGTTAGAGCGGTCTCAGCTCTCTGGGGGAAATACAGAGCATTTATGACCGATCATTGTCCTTCTCTACTCCACTAGCATCACGGGAGATCTGGAGAAAATGTCACAATGATGTTTAAAAAGATCATAAATGACGTGGCGAGATGATCTCTACCATTAATCTCCCCAAAGCCCATGTCGCTCAGATTCTCCAGAATCTTGTAATCTGTAGCGCAAAAACAGCAAGGAGAAGGAAACATTGATGGGAGTTATATATCAAACTGAAAGCTGCAGTACAAATGCTGGACATGTTTTCAAATGGGAAATGAAATATCCACATTTGTGGCTACTGCAGTAATAACGTACCGTTTAAATTATATCTAAACTGTGTTAACCCAACTGAATGCTAATGCTGGGAAAAATGGATTTCATGAGCATGTGTTAGATGACTGAACATTTTGTCGAGTACTGAGCTAAAGATCAGGTTATTTAGAAATTGGTGTTGGATGAACAAAAGAACTAATTGAAAATTTTGATAAAAAGGACCTTTTGGGAACAGTGACCACAATGCATTGGTTTACTTTTATGCTGTTTGAGTACACGGTAGTTTTTGTTTCATTTGAAGTAACTGTCATAAATCTGAATCATGCAAGCCCTGAAGGTGTGAGGAGAAATTGGGGATTGCAGATGCTGGAGATCAGAGTCGAAGAGTGTGGTGCTGGAGATCAGAGTCGAAGAGTGTGGTGCTGGAAAAACACAGTCAGGCAGCGTACTAGGAGCAGGAGAATTGACTTTTTGGGCCTAAGCCCTTCATCAGTAATGAGGCTTATGGATGAAGGGGGGTGAGAGATAAATGAGAAGGGGGTGTGGCAGGAGGGAGGTAGCTAGGAATGCGATAGGTAGATGAAGGTGGGGTTGAAAGTGATAGGTGATGAAGGGAGACAGAACGCCTCATCTACTACATACATTAAAGCCAGTGTGTTCTTCTCTACATTAGTAAGGCAGGTGGATCATTTCAGAGAACATATCTGGGATCGCCACATTGACCAACTCCACCACCTTGTGGCTGAACACTTTAACTCCCCTTTGCACTCTGCCAGGGAAGTGAGAATCCTGGGCCTCCTCCATCGCCAAACCCGAACCACCCGAAGCATAGATGAAGAAAGGTTCCTCTTCTACCTTGGGACCCTCCAACCACAGGGGATTAATGTAGATCTCACCAGTTTCCCCATTTACCCTAACTCCACCTTATCCCAGTCTAATCTTCCAACTAAGCATACTCCCCACTTTTGAACGTTCCTGTGTGTTCATCTGCTTTCCGATCAATCTGATCCACCCGCCTCACCGACCTAACCCTTTCAACGTCACCTTCAACTATCTATCAGATCACAGGAATCAGCTTAGAAAAATGACAAGTACCGCAGTAAGCCAGTGGATTCGGAGAAATATAGGACCCAGCAACGGACGACCAAGAAAAGAAAATCAAAAAGCGAAAAAGCATGTAAACAAAAGAAAAACATAAAGACTGCTAAAACAAAGTACATCGGTGTATGAAACAAAAGTAAAAACAAGGTCAAGTATGGAACAGTGGGTGTGCGGACAGAATAATTTATTGAAGACAACAGAGAAATCGCAGGGAAAAGGAACAGTTTCTTTGTGTCTATCTTCAAGGCAGAATATCCAGAAATTCTCCCAGAAGTACCAAGTGACCATGGGACTTGTGTAAGTAAAGTCTAAGACCATTCTTATCAGTGTTGAGGTCATGTTTTAAAAGAAAGCTGGATTGAGTATTTATAAATCTGACAGATCAGATGTACTTCATACAAGAATTTCAGAGGAAGCAGCAATAGGCATATTGATTGCATCGCAGATTATCACGTTGTTTTCCAATACATTCTCGAAAGATATTTAGCCAATCTGGATAAGGCAAAGGTTATAAATATTATCCAACAGTTTAAGAAAGGATGAAGATGGAGAGTGGTGAACTACAGATCAGTAACTTGTCATCCGCGGTCGGGTGTCTGTTGGGCTCGATTATAAAGAACGTGTTACTGGTTATATAGAAGGCAATGGGAAATTTGGGGAGGATGATAATGCATCGATGAAACGAAAACCATAAGTGACAAACATTTTTTGGAATGGTTTGATTATTTATCTTGTGGACGTAGGCAATGAGGAGCTAATGGATAACGTATAGTTGGATATTCAAGAGGATCTTCTTTAAGAACTCTCCCACTAATATCATAAGAAAAGTTAAAGTGAAAGGAATTGGGAAGAATTGGGCGGCACAGTGGAACAGTGGTTAGCACTGCTACCTCACAGCGCCAGAGACACGGGTTCAACTCCCACCTCAGGCGACTGACTGTGTGGAGTTTGCACATTCTCCCCGTGTCTGCGTGGGTTTCCTCTGGGTGATCCGGTTTCCTCCCACAGTCCAAACATGTGCAGTTCAGGTGAATTGGCCATGCTATATTGCCCGTAGTGTTAGGTAAGGGGTAAATGAAGGGGGATGGGTGGGTTGTGCTTTGGCGGGTCGGTGTGGACTTGTTGGGCCGAAGGGCCTGTTTCCACACTGTAATCTAAACAAAAGCAAATAGGAAACGAAAAATTAGGTTTACATTCATGTGAATGTAATTGAAATATAGAGGATGCCATGCGCCAGCTGCACAGAGTGTTGCTGACAATAACCTGAGAGTATTGTGTACAGTTTGGAGTCCTAATCAAAAATAGAATATACTAAAGACGAACTGCAAAAGTTATTCTCCAGATTAATCCCAAAAATGGCAAGATTGTCTGATGTGGAAACTCAGCCTGTGATCTCGAGTTTCAAAAGATGAGAGGTGATTTTAGTGAAACTTAGAAACATAGAGGGGAGATAATAACCGAGGGACATGGAGAAGTACAAGCAGGCGAGATGAGGGAGAATCCCATGATATTCTACACGGACAAGTAGAACAGAATAATCAGCAACAGTTAGTGTCCATTAGAAACCAAAGGGGTAATCAGTGTGTCAAACCGGAGAACATTGATAGATTGTTACATTTAAACATCACAGCTGTTTTACTTGGGAGAAGGAGGATGCAGGTACAGAATTCGAGAAGATGGACTGGAAAGCTCTTGAAGAGATGGATATAAAATATGAACAGGGGTTTGAGGCTTTGCCTGGTATAAAATTAAACCAATCTGCAGGCCAAGGGAGGAAAGACGCTGACTGGAAATTTTAATTCGAATCTGACAATAGGGGAGGTGCCAGAGGACTGGAGAACAGCTATTATGATCGCACTTCACAGTAAGGGTGGTAGAGATAGACCAGGAAACTATAGACGAGCGAGTATTAAATCACTGTTTGGGAAACTACTGGAGAAAATAGAGAAGGAGAAAATTGAACTCCAATCAGAATGGCAAGGTTTGATCAGGGATAATCATCATGACTTTATCAGAGTGAAGTCACACTAATGGAGTTGATTCAATTAGTTTGAGGAGGTCGCTTATTTAGTTTTGATGCAATGCCTTTGACAAAGTTCCGCATGGGAAACTGAAAAAAAAAGTAAAATCTCACAATGTCAAGGATAACTTGAAAAGTTACAACGAAAATTGTCTTAGTGTCTGGAGTCAGAGGGTGGTGGGAGAAGGCTGTTTGTGTGCTTGGAGACCAGTGTCCCCTGGTGTACCACAGAGATCAGTGCTGTGTCCCTTATTGTTTGTAGCATTCATAAATTGTATAGATGTGAATCTGGAGGGGAAGTGGGTGGAGGGGTGGGAGTTGTAATAAGTAAGTTTGTGTTTGACACAAAGATTGACCGGGTGGTTGGCAGTGAGGAGGAAGTTCTGATTTTACAGGAAAATACAAGTGGAATGATCAGATGGGCAGATCAATGGCAGATGGAATATGATTCTGATAAATATGTGGTGATGTACTTTGGAAGGAGGAACCAGACATGGGGTGCACACAATGATTGGCAGCACACTAGGGAACTCAGAGGGTGTTTCTCCACACATCCCTGAATGTGACTGAACAGGGTATTGAACTACTTAAGAATTGAACCTTGGGTGGAGCGTTTATTAATCAGGGAGTAGATTATAAGTGTTATACAGGGCTTGGTTTAGTCCATGATGGAGTACTGTATGTAGTTCTGGGAGCCACATTACAGGAAGGATGTGATTGTTCTGAACGGGGTTGCAGAGGAGATTCACCAGGATGTTCCCTGGGATGGAGCATATCAGCTATGGAGAAAGGCTGGTTAAACTCGGGTTGTTTACTTTGGACAGAGAGGCTGAGCGGGATGTGATTCAGATGGATAAGGTAACGAGGGGCATCGACAGGGTGGACAGACAGCAACTGTTCCTTTCAGTCAGAGAGTCAAGAACAAGTGAACACTCCTTTAAAGTGAAGGGTTTGAGGTTCAGCGAGGATTTCAAGATTACTTTTTCTTCACCCAGAGGGTGTTGGGGCCTGGAAAGTACTTTCTGAGAGGGGAGTTATCAAGTTTGATCTCTCAACTGTTAAAAGTACTTGGACGAGCACTTGGAAGTGTCATAACATTGCAGGCTGTGAGCCTTTTGTCGGAAAGTGGGACTAATATAGATTGCGCTGTATTTCTGTTGGCACAGATACTATGCTCCTGTGAGTATATGATGTGGAACGTCAATGATTGAGCAGCTTAACACAAGAATTGATGAGTTTCTGAAGATAATGTTCACAAAGGTTATAAGAGTGAACTGTTATAGCTTGTCAAATTATGTCAATGTGAGAAGTATGAAAAATAAGTGCAGGTTTTTTCAAGTTTGAAACCAGAGAATGGAGAATGGGAAACAGGGAAATGGCAAAACTATGAATCCACAACTTCAGTTCTGTCTTCACAGAACTTTCTGACAATACCAGGAAAACCGATTCTGGTGTAGAAAACGAAATAGTACATGAAACATAGAACATAGTAAGTAAATGGTTTGGGAGAAATTATTGGGACTGAAAGTAATGGTCATAGACAACACTAACATAGATTTATGAAATGGGAATTATGTTTGAGAAACAGACTGGGAGACAAATGAAAGAGGAGCAATGGATGTAAAACATGTGGATTTTCAGAAAAATTTTGGTAAGCCTCCAGGCTAAGTTTGCAAAATCAGATCTGAGTGGATTGTGACGAATATATGGACGTGTTTCTAGAATGGGACAGCTGGCAGGAACCAGTGAATAAAAATAAACAGACATGTGAAACAACAGCCTGACATTGTATTTAAGGTATGATTCTGTGAGTATGACTATATCCCTGACACACCATCACCTTCCCCAGATATCTCCTCTCTCACCAGCAGGACAGACAAAGCAGAAGTGGTGGCACAGTGGGATACAGTTTGAAGGGAAATGCTCTGGGAGTCCTCAACAGTGACTCTGTATACCATGAAGTCTCATGGCGTTAGTTTACACATGGGAAAGGAAACCTCCTGTTGATTACCATGTAGAGCCTCTCCCAACTGATGAATCGGTACTCCTCCATGCTGAACAACACTTGGAGGAAGCGCTGAGGGTGGCAAAGGCACAAAATGTACTCTGGGTTGGGGATGCCAATGTCCACAAAAAGAGTGGTTCAGCAGCAGCATTACTGATTGAGCTGGTTGGGTCAGAAAGGATGTAACTTCTCGACTCGGTCTGCGGCAGGTGGCGAAAGAACCCACAAGAGGGAAAAGCCATATTTGACCACAGCCTTACTAATCTGCCAGCTGCAGAAGTATCTGTCCATGACAATATCGGATAAGACTGACCACTGCATAGTCATTGTGGAGATAAAGTCACACCTGCATATTGAGAATAACCTCCAACATTTTAGGTGGCACTGTCATCATGCTAAATAGGACAGATCTTTAACAGATCTCGCAGCTCAAGTCTGTGATTCCATAATATGTTGTGGGTCATCAATAGCAGCAGAATTATACTCCCACAAAATCTCATGGCCTGGCATATCCCCCTCACAACAATTACCATCAAGCCAGAGGATCAACCTTGATTCAATGGAGTGTGCTGGAGGGCAGGAGCAGCACCGGGAATACCTGAAAATGAGGTGTCTGCCTGATGAAATCACCAACCATGACTACCTGAGTGCCAAACAGCATAAGCAGTTAGTCAGAGACAGAGCTAAGTGATCCCAAAAGCAACGGTTCAGATCTCAGCTCTGCAGTCCTTCTACTTCTAGTTGAGAATAGTTATGGACAATTAAACAAGTCATCAGAGTAGGAGATTCCACAAGTATCCCCATCCTTAATGATGGAAGCGCCCAGCACTTCAGTGCAAAAGGTAACGTTCATGCATTCGCAACAATCGTCAGTCAGAAGTGCTGAGTGCACGATCCATCTTGGCCTCCTTCAGTGGTCCTCAACAATTCAGTTACCAGCCATCAGCCAATTTGATTCACTCCACGCGATATCCAGATTCAGTTGGAGACACTGGATACCTCAGAGGGTACATACCCTGAAAACATTCTGGCAATAGAACTGAACAGGTGTTCTCCAGACCTTGTCACTGCCCTAGCTAAGCTGTTCCAAAACCGTTACAACAACATTTCCCCGATTACGTGGAAAATTACCCCAAGTATCTCCTGTATATAAAAAGCAGAACAAATCCAATCCAGCCAATACCACTCCATCAGTCTACTCTCGATCATCAGTAAAGTGGTGGAAGGTCTCAGTACTTTTAAGCAGCACTTGCTCAGCAATAACCTGGTCTGTTTGGGCTCCACCGGGGCCACTCAGCTCCTGACCTCATTACCGTGGTTCAAACATGAACAAAAGAGTTGAATTCCAGAGGTGGGGTGAGAGTGACTGCCCTTTAAAACAAGGCTACTTTCGACCAAGTGTGTTATCAAGGGGCCTTAGCAAAACGGGAATCAATGGGTATACGGGGCAAACACCCCGCTGTTTAGAATCATACCTGACCCGTAAGAAGATGGTTATCGTTGATAAAGGCCAGTCAACTCAGCTGCAGGACAAGTCTGTAGGAGTCCCTCGAGCAGTGGCCTAGGCCCAAACATCTTCAGGGCTGCTTGATCAATGACCTTCCCTCTATTATCATGTCATAAGTGGGGATGTTCGCCAATGATTGCACAATATTCAGCAACATTTGTGGCTCCTCAGATACTGAAGCATCCATGTTCTAATACAACAAGATCTGGACAGTATCCAGGCTGACAAGTGGCAAGTAATATTCACGTCACGCAAATGCCAGACCGTGGCCTTCACCACTAATATGAAATCTAACACTGCCCCTTGGCATTCAATGGTGTTACTGTCACTGAATCCACAGTGGACTGCAGCGGTTCAACAAGGCAGCTCACCACCACCTTCTCAAAGGGGCAACCAGGGACAGGCAATAAATGCTGACTCAGCCAGTCACACCCAAATTCAGGAAATAAATATTATTTTAAAAAATAACAAAGGAAGGTTGCTGGGATATCACAGAGATCTGTGTTCAGGTCCCAGCTGTTCACAATAACCATTAAACATTTGGTTGCAGGAATCAAACACAATATATCCCAACCTGCTGATAGAACTAAAAGATGTTGGATTGCTAGTGGGTGAGGAGGTTGTAAAAAAGCTTCAAGGTGACTAAGACAAGTGGAGTGAATGGGCAAATACGTGGCAGATGGAGAGCAAGGTGGGTTGAGGTGACAGTGTGCCCTTTGGTGGGAGCAAGAGATTGGCAGCTTTTCGTTTGAAAAGGGATTGTTTGAAACATGTTGATCTGAAAAGCGACGTCTGCGCCTTTTTGTTGTTTCCTTCTGCGCGGCCCTCCGAGGTCCCTGCAGCACAGTGAGGTATGAACCCACAAGGCAATACTGGGAATGGCATTCACATGCTGCCCAGTGTACATAGACCTACCAAGTGGGGAGCTATAACATTGCAAAGGATCTGGATCTCCCTGTAGACCAGTCACTGAAAGCAATATTTCAGGAGCAAAAAGCAATTAGGAAGATCAATGATGTGCTGACCTTCATTTCAGGGGGATTTGAGTCCAGGAGTAAGCGTCTCTTACTGCAGCTGTAGAGAGCTTTGGTGTGACCCTATTACAAACACTGTGCAGTATTCTGTGCAGATTTGGTCTCAGTACATAATAAAGGACAAACCTGACATTGAGGGAGAGCAGTGAAGGATGACCAGACCGATTTTGTGATGACAGACTTGTTGTGGGAGCAGACTTTGGGGCGACTGGGGCTGTATTCCATAGGGTTTAGGAAAATGGGTGGAGATCTCAGTGAGACAGGTAAAGCTCTGACAGGGTGAGACGGATTGGAAGCAGGGATAATAATTCCCCTGGCTGTGGTGTGTAAAACAAGGGCCATAGTATTAGGTACAGACAGACCATTCTGCAATGAGATGACATTAAATGTCTGCACTCAGCGACTGGAGAACCTGGGGAATGCACTCGAACCTGGAAGCCAAGACACTGAATATAAATAAGGATTTAGAGACAGTAAAGGAATGGTGGGAGAGAAGGAGAACGATATGGAAATCAAGGGCCAGGTATCATTATATTGAATTGGGGAGCAAACTCGACAGACCAAATGGACTACTGCACTTCCTATTTTATAGCTTCCCAACGTTAATCACAAGCTCTCAGATGTTAGGAAGGAGATCTCTGCAGGTTCAACATGACTGTGTTTCTCATTCCCTTTTCCGATACTGAGGCTGGGGCCGGGTGTTCTGTCTGGTTTTATCCTTTAGACCTCGGAACAGTTTGATACAATAGAATGTCTAGTTTGGCGGATTCAGAGACCATTGCAAAGTTTATCAACTGTCTGTGTGTCTGCAGTCACGTTTAGGCCAGACCAGGAAAGTACGGGAGATTCACTTCCTGAAAGTATATATGTGAAGCAAATTGGTGTGTACAATCGACATTGGCTTGAAGGTCACTATTTACGGACACCAGATTTTGCATCTTAATATTTTGTCAATTGTGTTTAACTTACACCAGCTGCCAGAGCATTAGCCTGGTCTGGATTAGTAATCCAGTGATCTTTCCACAGCAGCACCATCTCTACATGGGGACCTATCTGAAATCATACTGAGCAGGTTATTTCTGTGCTGTTTGATGACTCTGTCAAAAAGAACTCCCACCAATTTGACTGTCGTGGTGGGTCTGAGGGGGCGGTAACTGGACAGATTGTAATTATAATTCTCTTAGGAACTGGACATAGTTGAGTAATTTTCCACATTACCAGGGAGATGTCAGAGTTGGAACTGGAATGAAAGAGCTTCCCCAGGGACACGGCTTGTTGTGCAGCATAAGTCTTCAGTCCTATTAGAGGAATGGTGTCAGGGAACATTGCCTTTCTCTTACGTACTGTGTTCAGCTGTTTCTTCATATCATGTACAGCAAATTGAAGTGGTTGAAGAACTGGCATCTGTGATTCTGTGGCTATCATGGGGAGGGTGAGGTGGATCATTAACTCAACACTTCTGGCTGAGAGTGGTGCAGATACCGCATCCTAGTCTTTTACACTGATGTACAGGACTGTTCAATTATTTAGGATGGGGATATTTGTGGAGCCCATTCCTCCGTCATTTGTTTAATCATCCATCACCATTCATGACAGAATGTGACAGGATTGCGGAGCTTCGATCAGATCTGTTGGTCAAGTGTGGCAGCTTTAATGGGTTCGCGTCAGGTTTAGGTTCACGTGGTTCTGACCCAGTCATGTTCACCCACAGTCATTACTGAAACATAGATCGTATTGATGGTAATGGCAGACTGAGGAGATTATTCGAGGCTAGAAGTTCCAGGTTGTGGTTGAATGCTGTTTTGCTTCTCCTGCTGCTGTTGTCGACAGCACTACATAAATACGCAGTTTTGAGCTGCAATATCTGCAATGCAATTCTGCTGTCTGTCCCTTAGTTCACATCGAGACCCATTCATCCATCAGTCATGTACTCAGTGACCTACTCTAGTTGCTGATGTGGTAACACTTCCATTTTCATACTTTTATTCTGCTGAGGGTCTCTCCCCGGATCATGCTTTCAATCTGACACATTCTGCAAAACCAATTAACTGATTTTAATTCAATTGTTTAATTCACCTGAATTTTTTTCCTTGAGTAATATCATCTTCTGTGTTTAAAGTGAATGTGTTTCTCTCTAGTTCTCTCCCTGACAATGATTAAGAGCTCTGCAATATCAGTGATGTCAGCCTTATGTAGTTTCAGAGCCAATAAATTCTCTGGATTCCCAATCATCTTCACCACATTGTATGTTTCCTCTTTTGGTTTGATGCTTTATGACTCATGGTTGCCTTGTCCTGCCATGGGTATGTTTCATCTCCTTTGGGAGAATTTCTGGCCTCCTCCGAAATATCCCCAGAAATTCCTGCTTTTGCTGCTCCATGGTCAGCCCTGCTCAGCTCCCCTTCCAATTAACTCTGGCCAGCTCCTCCTGAATGTCTTTGCAGTTACATTGCTCAATTATAATCACATTACATCTAGAAGAGAGCAATAGATATAAACCGAAAGAAGGAGCTTTGAGAGAAGGGACGCAAAGAATGATTGGTAAATTTCTTAATAAGATACAAAGAGAGAAAGGGCGAGACAACATAGATGAGGAAATGTGAAAAATGAGAAAACTAGAGCATTGAAAGAACGAGATCTACATCCCTCAATGTTTTGGCAATTCCTGTGTGCTGTGGTCCTTTGTATAGTGCATGGACAACAGAGTAATGTGTTCAAATGCTGGCTCTGATGTCAGAGTTTTCATCTCCAATAATATGACAGACACTAGCTTTGTAAAGAACCCAACAGGCCAATATATTGAATTCTGGTAGAAAGGGGATTAACTGAAATAAGTTGGGACACCTGAAGCAAGAATTTATAAAACACATACTGATAAGAAGGAGAGATTGGAGTGGAGAATTCCAGAAAAGGAGGGAACGTTGAGAGAAGGGGAAACATATCACTTTAGGTGAGGATCAGATGATGTTTTAATGTTTTATAAAGTTTATACATCATGAGCATTATTTTTTGTTAACTGTGTCTCCGTTGTTTTATTTTTAGAATGTGTTGTGTACATATGAAAAATGTTACATATCTGCACACATGCATTAATTAAACAGTGTGCATAAAATCATTTTACCGCCATTGAAACTGTCCTGCTGTCCTGTTACCAGGATACACGAACACCAGCTGGCCACCAAAAGACATGACCCATTTTCACTATGTTCCATACATACAGACAAAGAAAGGCACCACTTTGGTTGGGACAATGCACACACATACTAAGACACGCAAGGATGTTCTTAGAGGAATGGCATTCTGACCAGAAGTCCATCAATAAACGCATCAATTTAGATCCTATCTACCTTCTATTGTAAAACAAATGAACTGGAAATGGCATCACCCACCTTAAGAACCCAAGACCTATAAATAGAGAGGCGCGACATACCACCAGCACTTCAGCAGAGACTCTCACTGATGATGTTACCTAGTCATAGTGTCGAATCGTCAGAAAACAAACCTTCAAGCACAGCGAGCTAACTTGCATACATACAAACTGTTATTTTTCTTTTATTAGTGGAATTTGGGAGTTCTTTGTCACTCATGTATTAACAGATTACGAGGTGAGGTGAGCTTTTTTCGGTTTGTGGTTTTAATTAACAGAAGTGCTCGACAGAGATGTCTCCACAGATTGGGGCCCTGCCGTATGGGACTTGGACAGATTTGAACAGATTTCAGGTACAAAATGTCCCAGCAAATTCCAACACGTTACAATTAGTGACCTAGATCTTCAAATAAAACCGGTTGGAAAATCTGTTTAATTTTGTTTACTGGTGGTTGTTTAAATTAAAAGTGAGGGAAATGGTTTTAACATTACTAAAGAGGTTCCCAAATTTGCCAAGAAAGTTTAGAAAGAGAGAAGGAGGACATTTTTTAGAATGAGCAAATAGGTTGGAATTGGGTTTAACCAGGGACAAAAGGAAAGCTGAAATTAAAATGGAGTTGGTAAAGCATTTTGATGTATCAGAGAAACAGACAAGTGCAGTCGAGTTAGATAAAACTTAAATTGCAAATATGGCAACTGAAGTTAGAAGATAAAGAAAGAGACGGAAACAGAGAGAGAAAAAAGAGGAGAGGAAAAAGAAAGAGAGAGAGAATTTGAAATTCAGAAGTAATTAGACAAGAAAGTTAAATTAACAGGATGGAGACGAAGGGAGAACATCGGGATGCATACAACTATGTTAGTACCTTGCCATATTTCGGTGAGAAAAATGTCAAAAGCTTTTTTATTTCATTTGAAAAAATGACTCGGCAGATGGTGTGTCCAGTGAACTTGTGGGTAATGCTAGTTCAGAATACGCTGGTGGGCACAGCTGGTGAGGCATGTGCAGCGCTATCAGATGAGGGGTCAAGAGATTATGGAGATGTCAAATTGGCTATTTTGATTGGCTATGAATTGGTACCAGAAGCATATAGACAGAGGTTCATAAAAACAGAGACGGAACAAGGTCAGACTTACGTTAAGTTTGAAAGAATTAACTACAGTCATTTTGATAGATGGGTGCTCGACTTAAAAATAGATAAGACCTGTGAGGCTCGAAGGGAGATTATTCTGCTGGGCATGTTTAAAGACTCACTTCCAGAGATGGTAAGAATTCATATGCATGAACAGAAAGTTCAAGAAGAAGCGCGAAGCACGGCAGAAATGGTAGGAAAATATGCATTGGTGCATGAGATGAAATTTTGCTTCCGGGAGAATTTTCATCCTGTGAGGGATAGAAATTGGGAGAAGAGAAGATCACACATTACAAAGCGAACAGTAGCGCACAATAGTTTACCACGAGTGAAAAAAGAAGCCGAAAGGAGTTGAAAGGTGTTCTCACTATAAGGGTGTGGAACATATAAAATTCCAGTGCTGATGGTTTAAGGAGGGCACTGGGAAAAGGTGGTTTCACTGCAGTAAGGTGGAACACACAGTGATGGTCGTTGAAGGAAGGCACTTTGGGGAAAGATGTGGCAGAAGAGGCTAAGCCCAGTGGTATTAGTGAAACTTGTAAAGGAGACCCCAAGTAGAGACGAGGAGCTGCAGGAGAGTGCACAGCCGAGGCAGGGTCTGGGTATGGAGTTAGTCCCCGATCTCTGAAAGAATTCGCCTCTGTAGATAAATTTTACTCAGAAAGAACGGAGGGAGAAGGACAAGAAGTTATAATTTTGTGAGATGTGAGACCTGTTCAGTCTCTAATAGTTGAGAAGTGAGACGCCAGAAAAGCACAACAGATCAGGCAGCATCTGAACAGCAGGACAATCGAATATCAGGCAGAAACCCATCGTCAGGAATGTGGTGGGGGGACAATGGGGCTGAAAGATAAATACGAGGGTAGTAGCTGGGCTGGTGGGAGGGTCACTGGGAAGGCGATAAGAAGATGTAGGTGGGAGTGATAGTGATATGTCAGAGGAGAGGATGGAGTCGGTAGGTGGGAAGGAAGATGGCCAGTTTGGGCAATTCAAGAGGGTAGTGTTAGGTTGAATGGTTCAATCTGGCAGAGGTTGGGGGAGGGGAGATTTGGAATTTGGTGAATTCAACGTTGATGATGGTTCTAGTTTGAGGTTTCTAGTTGTCCTACCACCTATCCACAACACCCTCCTCTCCCACCTATCACCATCACACCCCACCTAGATCTACCTATCGCCTTCCAAGCTATCTTCCACCCAGCTCCACCCCCACCCTCCTATTTATTTCTCGGCCCCCTTCCCCCTCCCTTACCCCACCCCCCATTTTCCTGATGAAGGATTTATGCCTGAAACGTCAACTCTTCTGCCCCTCGGATGCTGCCTGGTTGGCTATGCTTTCCCAGCTCCACACTTTTCAACTCTCATCTCCAGCATCTGCAGCCCTCACTTTCTCTCGGCCTCTAATAGTGAGAGATAAAAAAAATATTTTCACTCTTTCTGACATATTAATCAAGATCGTGACAATTTGTGGAATGGGGTTAGAAATTAAGTATTCCTTTGTGTAACATCAGGTTGTAATGCCGAATCAAGGTTGGGGACGTAACAGTGACAGTGAGTAACAGAGTGTCATTTCCAGGAATACAGTTTGTTTTTGGAAACGATTTAGGAGGATCCAAGTTGGGCGTGGCACCACTTGTGTTGGAGAAGGCAAAAGGAAAACTAGTTAAAAGAAAAATAACCAGGATTTTTTCCAGACTGTGTAGTAACAATATTCCACTGTCATAAGTTAGAGCAAGAAGGAAAACCGAAAGAAAAAGCCAAATGAGTTGATGCTCAGTGAACTGACCCCCTGTTTGATGTCACGGTGCAGGAAAAACCTGAACACGCAGAGGATCAGGCAGGGGTGTTTATTCCTGAAAGGCTAATGGACTTACAAAAGATATATATATAACATGCACTCACACAGAAAATAAATCAAAATATATTGTCGAACGTTATTAACTTAAAGATAGAATGCTTAAATTAAAATGGAGATCCTGATAGGTTAGTGCCGAAGGGAAATGGGCCGAAGTACACCAGATTGTTTTAGAGGTAGCGTACAGTGTTATGGATAGCACATAAACGAACTGCAGAGTCACCTAGGTGTACAGAAAAATCAGGTTAAGGTACAGAGGCATTTCTAGTGACCTGGAATGCACACGGACGTGGTTATTATTTGTTGCACATGTCAAATATTCTAAATGGTAGGTAAGTCACAGGCAGTACTAAAGCCAGCACCTTTGTTACCAATTCCTGCATTCGAAGAACATTTCACGTGAGTTATGATTAGTTGTGGAGCTCCCCTATCGAAAATAAAAGTGGAAGCGAATATTAGCTAGCCATAATGGATGCGTCTACCAGGTTTCCAGCGGCATTTCTATTATGGAGTGTTAAGGTCAAAAGGGAGATGAAGGGGTTGGCAGCTTTCTTTACTCACTGTGAGATCCGCAGAGAGATTCAGTCAGACCAAGGGACTCATTTTACCGCTCAGCTGTTTAAGGAAGTCTTGGATAGCTTAGGCATACAGCACGTCAAATCAAGGGTGTCTCATCCTGAATCCCAGGGAGCCTTGGAAAGTTAGCATCAGACGCTGAAGACCATATTAACAGCGTTACTGTCAGGATTCCTGAATGATTGTAATGAAGGTGTCTCATTAAATTGTTTGCCATTAGACAAAAAATATTAGCCCCAAATAAATCTACTCAGTTTACTTCCTTTCAGTTAATATTTGTACATGAAGTGAGAGGTCCTTTGGAATTAATTGAATATAAATTGACAGGACCAAAGTCAGAGATCTCACACTGGGATTATGTATGTGAGGTGAGGGAGAGATTAGATGTAGTAGGTGAGTTCACTAAACAGCACCTGAAGGGCTCAACATAGAATGAAGCACGTGGCAGATAAAAAATCTGAAATTTTGACGATTTCCTGTGGGGATGACGTATTAGTATTGCCACTAGTGATAGGAATTCCCTTCAAAGCCAGGTTTAGTGACTCAGGAACAGAGTTATGGTCAGATGAACAAATTGTGTAGTTATCTGTATGAAGTAGTGATCTTTAGCAAGTGATTGAAAGCTCACATGTTACAGTTGGCAGAGCATGTTGAACGATTACAAGAAGCAAACTTGGTAATAAACTTAAAGAAAACAGAATTCACGAAGGCAGAGGTGACGTTCTTGGGACATTACATTGGACATGGAAGGTTGACCCCATGGAACACAAAGACGAAGGGCTTTGAGGAATTTCCACGACCATCCTGGAAGAAAGGTGCTTCAATTTTTGGAACTGAGTGGATTCTATCGGAAGTTTGTTCCAAACTTCAGCAGCATATTGGCACCAATGATGAACTTAGTAAAGAAGAACACATAATTGTGGTGGACAGTACAATGCCAGGAGGCATTTGAGAATTTTAAAGCAGGATTAATCACCGCACCAGTTTTAGCTATACCAAATATTTTGAAACCCTCGGGATATCGGGGTCGGAGATATATTGATACAGAAAGATGATGATGGGATTGAATGGCCAATTGGCTACTTGTTCAAAAAACGCAATATCCACCAGAAAAAAATACAACATCTCCATTACTGAAAAAGAATGATTAGGTTGCGCACTGGCCTGACAATATTTTAATGTTTATGTGACAAACAAATTTTCGGAGATGGTTGTGGACAACGACAAACCTCTCGCGTTTTTTGGAATATTTAAAGACCAGAATATGAGAGTATTTCATTGGAGTCTTATCACACCGACATTAAACTTACACAATGTACATGCTGTGGGTCCTAAAATGTGATAGCAAATGTGTTATCGCGGATTTAAAGGAACAGGTGTTGATAAGATTTGACTTATCCAAGTGTTTTATATGTGGGCAAAATTAATATGAATGATATAACTGAGATTAATACTTTTGTATTTCATAATAATGTGATTAATAATTAGAGGAAAAGAAACGAAGCCATCTTTTCAATCTGATGGTTCTTTTTTTTTTCTGAAGGGGGGAGGTGTTATGAAGCCGAAAGCATGTCAGGTCACTTTAAGACAGCACGGGTTTTGTTGAATAAAAGTACAGCACAGATGCCAGCTAAATGTCAGATTGTTCCATATGTCACAGTTAGCTGGGAAATGATACCTGAGTTTTGTTTGCTGTTTTGACAACAATTCAAATACAACCAAAGAGTTTAAATAACGTTCAGGATACCAGGAACTTGAATCTTACTGTTTGGGTACCTGAAAAGCTGTCAAATGTGAGAATTATTGTATCATTGGAAGTATATAAACCCAGCATTTGAACACTTGAGGGAGAGCCACTGCCATCCAACAGCAGAGTAACTGCTGTGGAGCAGGAGTGCTAACTGGCCATCTCAAACACTCTCTATCAAATATACATGTTCATGTCAAACCTACTTACAGTAAAAAAAATGACCCAGGGAGATCAGCAGCTGGAAGAGTGAACAGAGCGGGGAAGACAGAGATGGTGTGGTCTTGAGATTGCAATGTTTAATATGTGGGTTGTTGGAACAGCAGATTTTGACAGAGTCGGAGTCAGATAGTAAGTAGCTAAGAAAATAGGGGCTTTAATTTGTGAAGCCCCTCTAGTGTTCAATATTAAAGTTAAGAAACTAACTTGTCAATTTTTCTTTAAATTGTGGAATGTAGGAGATCTGTGTTGCTCAGATTTTAACAGATTACGAGGTGAGGCGAGCTTTTCTGTATGTTTGGTTTTAATTAACAGAGGGGTTCGACTCCACCTTGTAAATGTCCATCCACGTTAACCCCATTTCCCTGCAGTTGGCCCATATCCTTCTCGACCTTGCCTATCCACATATTTATCAAAATGCTTTCGAAATGTTGTTAATGTAACCCCCTCAACCACATCTGCTGGCATCTCATCCACGTACCAGCCCTCTGTCTAAAGCAGTGTCCCCTCAGGTTCCCTTTTATTCCTTCCCCTCTCACCTTAAACTGATCGTCTCTCGTCCTCGATTCTCTAAATCTTGGAAAAAGACTGAGAGGATTAACTCTACCATCGTGATCTTATTCAGCTCTATAAGGACTCCCTCAGTCTCCTACATGCTAAAGAAAAGGTCCTAGCTTGCCCAAACTCTCCCTATGACTCAGACCATTGGGTCCTGGCAACGTCCTTGAAAATTTCTTCTGCACTCTTTCTAATTTAATAGCATCCTCACTATAACAATGCGACAAAACTGAACACAATACTCCAAGTGCGGCCTTACCAAAGTCCTGTGTAACTGTAACATAAGTTCCCAACTTCTATACTCAATGTCCTACCTGATGAAGGCCAATGTGCCAAAAGCCTTCTTCACTGCCCAGTCTACCTGTGACTCCACTCTCAGAGAACCGTGCACCTGAACTCCAAGGTGTCTCTGCCCACTGCACCCTTGAAGATCCTTCCATGCACCATGAAACTCCTACCTTGAATTGAGTTCCCAAAATGTAAGACATCACGCATCTATATTAAATTCCATTTCCCATTTCTCGGCCCACTTCCCCACCTGATTAAGGTCCTGCTGCAATTTCTGATAAGCTTCCACACTGACCATTCTCCCACTTACTTTAGCAAACTTACTAATCATACCTAGTACATTCTCAACCAATTCGTAGATAACAAACAGCAATGGACCCATCCTCTGGTCTGACAAGCATCCTTCCACTAAACCCTCTGCTTTTTACCATCAAACCAACTGTGTATCCAATTTGTCGGTTGTCCCTGCATTCCACGTGATGGAACCGTCCCGAGCAGCCTGCCGTGTGGGACCTTATCAAAGGCCTTACTGAAATCCAAAGAGACGATGTCGACCGCTCTGTCCTCATGGTCACTTCATCAAATTTGAGAAGCATGATCTCCCACTCACAAATCTATGCTGACTGCTCCGAATCCAACACTGTGTAAGTAATGGGTGCTGTCATTGGTATGCTGTCCTTCATTTTATGATGATTCGAGTACATAAGTAAAGCCATCTTCCTGCTGTTGTAAAGCCTTGCTGAGAGAGCATTTGGGGCACTCTCTACAGAGTTAATCTCCTTTGTAAGTAATGATCTCCTTACCACAGACACTTGTGATGGTAACATGCGGATAGAGTAAAGAAGCTGAGTGTTTAATCTGTAGAGCTGTGAGAGATGAAGAAATGGTGATGCTGAAACACGAGGAGTGGCAGTGATCACTTATTTCCAAAAGAGACATTGACAGGGAGAGAAATTCCATACTTTACCCAGGATTGATTGGTTTGATTTATTACCACGTGTACCTCAGTACAGGGAAACACTTTATTTATGAGCAGTGGGGGCAGATCATAGTAAGGATGGCCAGACAGATCATAGGGTGGAAATAGACTTGGACAGAGTAAGGCATACAGGCTACACAGAACAGGACGTGCACTAGACAAGATCAGCACGAACAAGATCACCATTATTTGAACTTAGAGAGTCTATTCATCAATCTAAAGTGGCTTTCCTAATCGTTTATATGCCTTTGCTAACGCTTCCCATGTTATAGTGCAGTCGGCATGTGAACCCGTACTGAATGTCAGGTTATTCACAATCCCCAACAGCAGCCACAATACCTTCCATCTGAAACAGGTAGTCATTCCCACCAGCTTCCGCTCTACAGAGAGAACACCAGACTGTCACCTCGGAGATGGAAGATGCCTTCTTGAGACTTCACACAAGACATATGGCTTCCCTCCTCACCGCGAGTAAACCACGTTAAAGTTCCACGTGTGTATCATGAGCGATGGCATCACGAGGTACAACGTGGAGCAATCTGTCTGTGCAGCCTCTGCTCCAATTGTTCATCATGTTAGAGCATCAATTAGGAGACAGTGAGGACTGCCGATGCTGGTGATCAGAGTAGACAGTGGTTTGCTGGAAAAGCACAGCAGGAGAGTCGACTTTTGGGCATAAGCCATTCATCAGGATCAGCATCAATCACCCTATTCTGCCCCCGTGTAAGTGCATTGAGGTGGGAATGGCCTCCTACTGTTCCTGTATAAGTGTCTCAACTGACTGAATAGCCTTCTCTTGTTCATGTGTAAGTAACTCAAGGGGCTGAAAGGCCTCGTTCTGTTTCTGTGTAATTGACTCAGGGGACTGAATGACTTCTTCCTTGTCCAATTGGACAGGGCCAATGGCCTGACTGGTTACCCCTGGTTCCTGTTTGATAGGTCGATGTACTGGCAAGTGTGATGATGCTGCAGCTTTTCGAGGTTATTTTATCCTGTTTTCTTTTAAGAGAGAGATTGAATGATCATTACCAAGCTGGTTAGTTAAGACCACTGAGTAAACAGCGAGGGAGGCCTTGGGTTTATTTTAATGCAGCCATGTGGCCAGCTCTCACAGATTAGGATCTTTGAGTTTTTGGCAATCTGTGACTGAATATTCAGTTTTGCCAAGGGCTGTGTTTATGGGATTTTCGCATATCGGAACAGTTCATTAGTAATAGCTCCACGATCTATTATTCTGTTAACTTGTCCAATAGAATTAAGTTATTCTAATTTACTCTTTCTTTGGTTTCATTTTATCTTTCGTGTTTAAATAGTGTTTAGCTTCACACCGAGTAGTTTGACCAGTCACATTGCATCTGGAACAGACAATTTACATTCCCTTTAAAATAAGAAAACATTGTAGTCTAGGCTTCTGCCATCCAATATTTTCCAGGCGCTCTGGTGTGCCCCATCACACTAGACTCCTTCTCTTACTGAGGAATATGCTGGAGGCCATGAATGGGCTCTCCCTGTTCTTCTCCAATAGTGTCAATGGGCTGAATGGCTTCCTCATATTCCTGTGACACTAGCATTAGGTGCTGAATGAACTCTATTTCACTGTGGCAATGTGCAGTATCAGGCAGTGCTGTTACATGAATGTTACAGACACTTTAACAGCACAAGTCTCAATGGAGTCTGGGTCTTGCTGCTCATGGACACAGACTAGTTCAGGAGCTGAGGGGGAACAAAATGTTCTGAACATAGTGGAATCTTCGGTGACCACCCCACTTCTGATATTATGGTGGGGAGGGTGGGGGCGGGGAGACATTGATGAAGCAGCTGAAGCTGTTTGTGAAGAGGAAGCTACCCTGAGGATCTCACACAGAGGTGACCCAGGACTGAGATGATGACCATCTTCCTTTGTGCCATGTTTGACTCCAAACACTGGAGAGTTTACTCTGATTCCCATTAAGTCCAGGTTTGTTAAGCTCCTTGATGTCAACAGAAGGCAACCACTGCCTTGATATCGGGGCCAGTCATTTTTACCTGAACCCTTGTCTCAACCTCTTTTGTTCATATCAATAAGCCATAATATAGGAGCAGCAAGTGTTTTCTTCAACAGGTGGGATTGAATGTCAGGATTTCTCTTCTCAAGAGTGTTGGGGAGCTAGATGACTGAAAGTATTTGAAGAGGAGGTAGATGGATATTGACCTGACAGAGAGGTGAGGGCTATGAAGAATTGGGTTTGAAAGAGGATTTGAGACCAAGAGCAGATCAGTCATGATCTTAGTAAAGGGCAAGGCAGTCTTGGGGAGTGAACGACGTGTCCCTGTTTCTGATGTTCTCACATTCTGTTATTGGAGAGTTAGTGGGTGTTATTTTCATGAATACGCAATTACTGAATATTGCAGTCAGGAAGAACAGATGATTTTGTGAGCCAACTCTGGTTGAGGTATGGGGGCTGTATTCACAGTGAAACTGGGTCTACAACATGACCAACAAATGAAGCACAGGTTTCAGAGAGGGGAAGCTCTGTGAAGAGAAATGAGGGGCCTTTTTCATACCTATGCCTGGAGTTTCCAATTACACTTCCCAAATCACTTCAAAGCGTGTGGGACAGTCTTAAGAGGCTGAATGGTCTCCTCTGTTTCTGTGCACAAGATTATAGGAGTAAGTGGCCTCCAACTGTCCCTGTCTAGCAGGTATGAGGGGCTGAATGGAACACAGGAACATGGGACTGAGGAGCTGGAGTGGGTCATTAGACACTTTGAGCCTTCTCCACCAGGCACTAAGATTGTGGCTGATCAGGTTGGGGTCTCAGCTCCACTTCCTGTCTCCATCCCATTATCTATGACTCACCTCTCTGTGAAATATTTAACTAATGCAGCTTTCAATCAATGTGAACACAGAGTCACGATAACCTTCCAGTGAAGAGAATTCCCACTTGAAAGGTCCTTTCAGAATTATTCATCATCCCTCTTATAGAATCAGAGAGTCATGCAGAATGGAAACAGACCCGTTAGTCTGATCTGTTCATTCCGATCAGATATCAAATCTGATCCAGTCCCATTTGCCAGCATTTGGCCAATATCCCTCCTCTTTCAGATACTTTTTAAATGTGCGATTGTAACCACCTTCAGCACTTCCTCTGACATCACTTTATGTACACACATCACTCTCTATGTGTAACATTTACCTTCAGGTCCTTCTAAATCATTCGCCCTCTCCCCTTCAACCTCTGCCCTCTTGTTCTGGACTCTCCTACCCTGGGGAGCAGAACGTGGCTGTTCAGAATATCTATGCCCCCGCTGCTTTTATAAACCTCTATATAGACACCTTTCAGCCTCTGACACTCCAGGAGAAAGCACCTCAACCTAATCAACCTCTCCCTAAAGGCCAAACTTCCAGTCCTGGAACATCTGTGTGTCAGTCATTTCTGCAGACAACTGAGTTGTATGCAGTATTCTTAAAGAGGTCTCACCAACATCCTGTACAGATGCACTATGCCACCACAACCCGTATACACAATGCTCTGACTGATTAAGGCAAATGTACCAAATGTGTTCTATCCCACTCTGTCGACCTGCGACTCCACTTTCAAGGAACTATGCATCTACAGCCCTATGTCCCTTTGTTTCACAACCCGCCCCAGGACCTTACCATCAAATGTATAATTACTCCCCTGGTTTGCGTTCACAAAATGCAAAACCTCATATTTATCTAAATTAAACTTCATCTGTCATTACTTGCCCCTTTGTCCCATCTAATTGTGGTCTCGTTGTATTCTGAGATAATCTACTACACCACCTTTCTGATGTCATCTGAAACTTAGTAACCATGGCCCCAATATTCATATCTTAATCCATTACATAAATGATGAAATGCAGTGAACTCAGTACCGATTCTTACAGCACACTGCTGCTCATAAGCCTCCAGTCTGAAAAATATCCCTCTTCCTTCAAGCCAATTGTGACCATCTTCCTCTGTGTCTCATGTGACTGAAACTTACTAATCTGCCTACCAATCAGAATGAAATACTAGCTATGAAGAGGGGCCGAGCAGGTTAGCTTTATTTTCACTAGAGAAAAGGAGAAGGGTATAGACAGGGTGGATAGAGACAAGCATTTTCCCAGGTTGAAGGATTCAGTAACGAGAGGTCGTGCTTTCAAGGTGAGAGGTGGAATGTTTAAGGGGGATTCACGCGGTAAGTACTTCACACAGAGGGTGGTGGGCATTTGGAACTCGTTGCCAGCAGAGGTGGTAGAGGCAGGCACGGCAGATTCATTTAAGATGCGTCTGGATAGATGCATGAGTAGGTGGGGAGCAGAAAGTTACAGATGCTTAGGAATTGACGGACAGATTTAGACAGTACATTTGGATCGGCTCAGGCTTGGAGGGCTAAGGGCCTGGTTCTGGGCTGATAATTTGTTTGCTCTTTGTTCTTTAAATGAACACCTTGCTGAAGTCCATATAGACAATGTCTACCAAACTGTCTTCATCAATCTTCTTTGTCACCTCTTCAAAGAACTGAACCAAATTATTGAGACGTGATTTCCCATGCAGAAAGCTAATTGACTACTCCGATCAGCCCTTGCCTTCCCAAATGTATGTAAATGCGATCCCTCAGAATCCCCTCTAACAATTTACCCACCACTGACATCAGGCTCACCCGTCTATAGTTCCATGGTTTTTTGGGGTCACTGCTTCCTTTTCTAGTCCCACTCCTCCACTGCTCACAACAAATGTTAAATGTGACCAGGTCGGTGGTATGGCCGATGATATCGGTCTCAGACTGGGTCAGGGTCAGTTTTAGGAACAAGTCAGGCTAGTTTCTTTAATAAGCTGAAATAGCACGTTTATGATCCAGAGCAATGTTACTCAAACTATGGTGGAAAGATGAATGGCAATCTGTTTGGGTATTGCAAATATATAATCAATGGCTTGGAAAGGATAGACGCTAAGAAATTGTTTCTGTTTGGCGAGAAGACTAGCACCCGTGGGCACAGCCTTAGAATTAGAGGGCCTCAATTCAGAACAGAAATGCGGAGAAATTTCTTCAGCCATAGAGTGGTGGGTGTGTGGAATTCATTTCCGTAGATTGCAGTGGAGGCCGGGACGCTAAATGTCTTCAAGGCAGAGATTAGTAAATTCTTGGTGTCACAAGGAATTAAGGGCTACGGGGAGAATGCGAGTAAGTGGAGTTGAAATGCCCATCAGCCATGATTAAATGGCAGAGTGGACTCGACGGGCCGAATGGCCTTATTTCCACTCTTATGTCTTATGGTTTAATATTTCCCTTGCTAAACACACACACACACACACACACAAACTCGCACACACACACACAAACTCACACACACAAACGCACACATGCAAACACATACACACACACAAACACACACACACAGACACATACACACACACACACACACACACACACACACGCACACACACAGATTAACAAAATTTCTGCAATTTTAACTTGAAACAACTTTGTCCAGATATTATTGGAACTCATGACAAAAGTAAAAATTGAGATTGTCCAAAACGTTATTCTGCTTCTGAAGATATTGTACTCACACAACTGCTAGCAATGGGATTTCATCCTGGGAGAGTTGGATTTGGCTGAATTCCCTTTGATTTAGGCAGTGAGTAGATTCCAATGAATTTTGGTCAGGGAGGATCCCAAAGGGTAGCAGAGTGGTTAGCACTGCCACCTCACAGCACCAGCGATTTGGGTTCGATTCCAGCCTTGGATGGCTGTCTCTGTGGCGTTACCACATTCTCCACTCTTCTGTGTGAGCTTTTAATGGGTGATCTAGTTTCCTACCACAAACTGTGAAGTTTAGGTGGAGTAGTCATGCTAAATTGTATGTAGTGTTCAGGGATTTCCAGCTTAGCTGCATTAGTCAGGGGTAAATATAGGGGAATGTGTTGGGAAGGTTGGTATGGACTTTTTGGGCCGAAGGGCCTGTTTATCACTGAAGGGATTCTACAAAAATAAGAATGGTAACGATTACTGTCGAGTTTTTTTTTAGCTCGCACACATTGCTGTGATGAGGAACAATGAAGGAGAGAGTGTGCAATAGACCATTCCTTCTCAGGCAGATTACATTTTCTCCCTCTCTGAGCTGAATCACACAGTAATGTCATCCTCTCCCAAACTGGACCATATGAGGTCCCTTGTACATTGTCAAACTATGTCTCCACCACATTCTCTGTTCCATGTATGTGCATCATTGCTACTGTCATACACAGAGCAGAAAATGGTCTCGGCCGATTTGAAATATGTTTACATGGCCCTGCGTCATTAAAAAAACAACATATTTAATCTATTCAGAACACCTGTGTTAAAATGCATGCATTTTGTAATAAATACAGAAATTGCTGGAAAAGCTCGGCAGGTCTATCAGTACCCAGATGCCCTTTACATGCTGTAGTTGTACCAGTCTCCATCCGCACACGACCCTCTGTGTGAAAAGCTGCCCTTTAGGCCTCATCAAAACTTTTCCCCTCTCACTTTCGACCAATGCCCTCTAGTTTTGGACGCCCCTAACCTGGGGAAAAACCATGACTACTCACCCTACCCATTACCGTGCTGATTTTATAAACCTTTACTGCTGCGAAATGTGACTTCAATCAACACAAATAACTGTACTTTCAGTCATGCTGGGCCTAAATTCTGAACTGCCATACTGACACCTCTTCCTTCTCCATCAAGTCACAATTCTAAATCCATTTTAATCAGTTTGTTCAGATGTATCCTGAGATACTTCTGTGACCTTTACACCTGGACCTTTGTGCCCGGAGGTAGGGACGAGCATCACTCAGCTATACCCATAAAGCTGTAACATTATTCTCCTGTGTGTTTGTTCATCAGCCTGTTCTAACATGCTGGGACATACCTCTGCAACAGGCAGGACTTGAATCCAGGCCTTTTATTCCTGAGCTAGGAGCACTACCACACAAGTTCAGGAATTGGAATCAAATCCTGAGTTCTGGCTCAGAGGCAGGGACACTACCCACTACACTACCATACCCAGATTTTGTGTCATATTTTAATGCCCACTTTCAGCTCGGTGTGGATTTATTATAATAAGGCTCCCATTACTGAACTACACAAAACACTTTGTATTATGAAGCAAATGCAAGATATTTGTCTCAACTGTAGGATGTTGAGTGTATGTACTGTGCTATCCAAATTAACTATGAACATCTTTAATCGCTATTATGTGAAGCCTGCAATATTAGGGAAAGAATTCCTGCAGCTAAACTCTGCCCAAAGAAGGGTCTCAAATGGATATGTATTACTGAACACCAGAAACGAAAGAAGAGCTTAATTTCTGGTCACAAAACACCGATCACTCTTACCCAACTCTAACGTTCGACTCCCCTCTTCCTGGCCGGTGATTACTGTCCAGCCTCTCCTCCCCACTGACTGTGTCTGCAATCTGTCCCTCCTCCCCCTAACCACACAAGGCAAACCAAGTTCAGGGTGTTTGTGAAAATCAAGGCCGGAGTGTGCAGGCATCCTGGAAAGGGATGGGCATTTTAAAATTGAAGGAGGAGGGTGAGGTAGCAGTAATATCACACACTGAGCTGAGGGGTGGCAGATGGAGTTTAGTTTGGATTAATGTGAGGTATTGGATTTGGTAAATCAAACAACAGCAGGACCTAAACAATTAAAAGTAGAGCCTTTGGCAGTGCTGTATAACAGAGACCTCGGCCGTCATGTACAATTCTTTAAAACTTGAATCTCATACAGATAGTGTGGTTAAGAAGGTGTTTAACACATTTGTCTTCATCGGTCAGACCTTTGAGTATCGGAATTGGGACGGCATGTTGAGGATGTAGAGGACATTGGTGAGACCTCTTCTGGAATACTGTGTCCAGTCTGGTCATCCTGCCCGCTCATTCCATAGCCACACCACCCTCTGGGTGAAAAAGCTGCCCCTTAGGTCACTTTAATATTTCCCCTCTCACCTTAAACCTATACCCTCTAGTTTTGGTCTCCCCTACCCTTAGAAAACACCTTGACTATTCATTTTGATATTATTCACCTTGATATTATTAAGCTGAAGAGGGTTGAGAACAGATTAACCTGGATGTTGTTGGGAATGGAGGGAGTGAGCTATTAGGAGAGGCTGGGTATGCTGGGACCTTTTTCACTGGAGAGGATGAGATTAAGGGCTAACTTTACAGAGGTTTATAAAATCATGAGGGGTACACTTAAGCTGAAGGGCTGATGTCTTTTCCCCAGAGTTGGGGATTCAAACCTGAGGGATACTTTAAGATGCCAGGAAAAAGATTTAGAAAAGTCATGAGAGGTAATTATTTTAGACAGAAGCTGGCTTGTGTGTGGAATGAAATTCCAGAGGAAGTGATGAAAGTAGGGACATCTACAACGTTTAAAGGACATTTAAATCAGTCCATGCATAAGACATCAGTTTGGATGGTGCTGTGAGCAGCTGCCCTCTCCCTCCCCCACTCTGAATAAATCCCTGTTGGTTTTCACCCTCTGCCAATGCCTGTGCAGTGGCGTGTGGAGGCCAGCAGAAGGTGGCATTTCATCACTTTAAGCACCATAGAGACTGCCAGAACTGCCCCACACAGAGACACACAGATACACACTCGGGGATGGTGAGGACACGGCGTGAAGCTCATTGGCAATTTAAATTGAACATAGCAGTATTGGGAAGATAGCAGTATTTCACTGGCTCACACTCGTGAGTGGGGCAGGATTTCAGTTGTTTCATGGGTACTGTGACGCGATGACAATCTCAATGTTTGTAGATAAGACCAAACCTGGAAGAACTCTGAAGTCTATGGAGGAGAGTGTGGAGCTCTAATAGGACAATCACACGTTGGTGTAGTGTTCAGGTGTATGGCAGTTGGGGATCAATATAGAGCAGTTTGAGGTGATACGCTTTGGTAGGAAAGACAATGAAAAACAGTTTAAAACAGGCTGTGCCATTATAAAGTGGCTGCAGGAGCAGATGGCCCTGGGTGTATATGAGCATAGATTGTTGAAGATGTCAGGACAAGTGGGGAGAGCAGCAACTATCACAGATTAGTTTCAGTATCTGAGCTGTTTACAGTGGGAGTTGTAGGAGGGAGTCACCGTGCTCCCTTCCTGGGTTGAGTCCACTCTCTTGCCCACCGAGACAGTGGGGCGTCCATTTGCACCAGCTCAACACAAAAGGGAGATGGCATCAGGGACACGGCTTCTAAGTTGTGCCGGGGGGAAACGGAGCTGCCAGTGGGTTTAAAGTGAGAATTGCCCTTCACTGAACATTGCTCCTTACTCGGTCGCTGGGAGGTGGATGTTTCAGAATGTCCACACGAGGCGTCCCCATCCTCTCCGACTCATAGCAGGGTCCTCCCCACATGGCGTGGGGAGGAGGTGAGGGAATGGATATCGGGCACCCCACCACCCGGATAGGCCCTTTCTGTCCTATTTCAGGCTGTTTCTCCTGGAATAGGACAAAGGGAGCGAGGGAGTGAGGGTGGAAGTGGGTGGTCCTGCCATGAGTGTGAGTGGAGATGGGGAGGGGTTCATGCTGAGGGCTCCGGAGGGAGTCAGTCCACAGTGTTGTATCCATGCAGTGTTATTAGTGTGGGGGTGAAGTGGAGGGAGGAGGGGAGAGAGAGGGAGAGAGAGGGAGAGCCAGAGAGACAGAGACAGAGAGAGAAGGTGCAGCATGCGGCAGTGAGAGTGGTGGACCATGAGCCTTGTTCGGGGTCGATGCTATAACAGACATACAGTGAGTGTGAGGGAGCAGAGAGAATACGGTGACCCTTATCCTGACAGAGCGGGGAAGGTTATTGATGTTTGTCCTGTTTTGCTGGACGTGTCTTCAGACCACAGATACTGTACTGATCTGGGTGGGGAGCTCAGACCATGCTCGGTGGGTCTGCTGGTGTCGCCCCCTTTGGGAAGGGAATCGTCCCCTCTGTACTAGCACATCCACCAGGCGCTCCGTGCCCCTGTTGACAAACCGTGGTGTAATTGTCCCTTATCTGCCATGCTCGGGGTAAACTGTGCAAGGCAGCTCCAAACTGAGAAAGCTCAATCGTGTGTCCATTGGGCTTTTAAAGATGACATCAGTGTCAGGGATCACGGAATATCCATGGGCATCTGGGTAATGGTGTGTACCTCCAGCCATGAAGGACTCCATTTACAAAGCTGTAGAACAAATGCTCATCCAAAACTCTCCATCATCTGACCTCACACCAATATCCCTTTTTCCCATATTTCCTGGGAAGACAGGTTCATGTTACAGGATGTTATCGAAGTGTCTACATTGCAGCATTCTGAAACCTGGGAACACATCCTTCCATGATACTGTCTCTCAGTCTCCCCATCTCTGTCTATTTTCCAAACCCCGCCCATGTGGTGATATTTAAACTGATTCCCCTGCCACCTCTCTCTGGCAGTGTTGTTCACACCCACAGCACGCCCTTGTCAGGGCAACACTGGAGACATGGAGCTGTAAATGGGTGGGAGCTGTACATCCTTTCACTTCCAGCATGGGCTGCAGGTTTCCCCACACTGGGCAGTGATCTAACACAGTGTTACTGACCATTGCACTGGAGTGGCGTACACAGTCCTACATGCGGGGAGGGTAACTGCTCCTGGTTTACAGATCAATGCACTGGGGTGGTATACACAGTCCTACATGCTGGGAGGGTAATTGCTCCTGGGTTACAGATCAATGCACTGGGGTGGTGTAAACAGTCCTACATGCTGGCAGGGTAACTTCTCCTGGTTTACAGATCAATGCAGTGGGGCGGTGTACACAGTCCTACATGCTGGGAGGGTAACTGCTCCTGGGTTGCAGGTCAATGCAGTGGGGTGGTGTACACAGTCCTACTCACTTGGAGGGTAACTGCTGCAGGTTTGCAAATTAATTCACGGGTGATCACTGCACAGATCGCTGAGCTGGTCAGACTATCTGTTTGAGGTTTATAGATACTGCAATGATGTGGTCTGTGCAGCTCCCCATGCTGGATGGATATTTGTTTCAGGTTCACACATTAGTGCGCTGCTGTGGTCTGCACAGCTCCCAGCGCTGGACAGATATCTAGTCCGAGGTTATAGATCAATGCCATGAACTGATTGGTGCAGTGTTCCACTCTGGCCAGATTGCTGCGTTGTATTGACCAGTGCAATGGATGAATCTAGACAGATTGCTGGGTTGTACTGAGCAGTACACTGGCCTGGTGTACACAGTGTTCTACGGTGAACAGATATCTCCTCTGGGTTTATAGTGTCTGGGCTGGTTCTGTGAGGTGGATTGAGAATGTGGTATATCTAACCATTTCAACTGATCTTGCAATGCCTTTTGTTCCCATTCCTGTGATTGGACCCTCCGTCTCTCACCCCATTAATGTTACAGTGTGCCGAGGCACAGTACACCATGTTGGTGGGGTGGGTAGGGGGGAAAGGTGATGGACAAGTCAAGGAGTTGGCCGGAACGTTCTGTCCCCGACATTCTATAACTGACATTCCCCGGAACGTTCTGTCCCCAACATTCTATACCTGACATTCCCCGGAACGTTCTGTCCTGACATTGTCTGTGAACGGCCGGACGTCAGTGAATTGAACAAACGATAAGATCCCGAGGGAAGAGATCCCGTTCCAGGGAGAAGGAGACACTGTTCTGAAGGCCCCTCAGGCAGTTAAAGGGGTGAATACGTTTTCCCTGCATTTACATTTCTTCACGACACAGGATCGACCACAATTTAGATCAAAATACAGAAAATCCCAAATTCTGTTTGTCTTCAGGAAACTGGGAGAGAATCCTTCAGGACAGCAACGTTTCTACACTCTGTATTAGGAAATGGGAAGGCGTGACCTGTGTCTGATCTCAAGTGATCGAGTGTGTGGGAGTGTTCTAGAAACCATCTGTCCTTATGGATGTGTCTGCGTGTTTGGGGAGGGAGGGTTTTTTGTGGTTTATGTCACATTTTTGTCAGTAATTCAGACCTTCCCATTGGTTGTTCCAGCTCCAATTATTTTAATAAATGCCTGAATACAGGGACACATTTGGAAATCTCACTGGGTTCCCGATCAAATGGGTCCCTTTGCCTCCAGGCTGAGGGATAATGGGTTTGTTTTCCTTCCTCACAGTTAACGTAGTGACCATCTACGTCCTGCTTTATAAAGATTGTGGATTGTCTTCATGTGTCAGACGTTACCTGGGGGCCATGGCAGCGGCGGATCTCCTGGTCATTATCCTCGACCTGATCCTGAGACACATTCCCATTGTTTATCCAGGACAGTTTTATTTCCTGAGGGACTCCGTCCTCGTGTGTAATATCCACGCCGTCCTGGTTTATGCAGCCACTGACTGCTCTGTCTGGTTCACCGTCACTTTCACCTTTGATCGGTTTGTGGCCATTTGTTGCCAGAAGCTGAAAAGTAAATATTGCAGTGAGAAAACGGCGGCTGTGGTTCTGGGAGCAGTGACTGTGCTGAGCTGTTTAAAGAACATTTTCTGGTATTTTATTCTCATGGCTCGGTATTCACTGGAGAATCGCCCCTGGTTTTGTGATGCAACACTCGATGTTCTAGTCTCCATTGTCTGGGTCACAATCGAGTTCCTCCACTACATTCTAACCCCGTGTGTCCCATTTCTCCTGATTCTGCTGCTCAATGTTCTCACCATCAGACACATTTTAGTGACCAGCAGAGCCCGTAGGAGACTCCGCGCTCACACCAATGGAGACGCTCAGTCTGACACAGAAATGAGAAACCGAAAAAAATCCATCATTTTACTGTTTGTGATCTCGGCCAATTTCATTCTGTTATGGTCAACGTTAATGCTGTATTCTATATGGGCCCGGATGTATAATACTGGGTATCAGTCTGTGCATTTCGATTGGTTTGTGCTGGAATTGGGCTTCATGCTGCAGCTCCTCAGTTGCTGCACAAACACCGCGATTTATGCCGTGACCCAGACTAAGTTCAGGCAGCAGCTGAAGAATCTGCTGAAATACCCCTTCACCCAAATCCATCCATCAATCAAATTCCCTCATTAATCAATCCATCCGGGATTTTCTCATTTCAGTTCAGTGCTTTAGCGATGGAGCAGCCTGTCGTTATGGTAACAGACTGAGGGTAGCGCTGGTTTGTCCATCCTTATCCCACAGGGGGGTTACAGGGACACATTTCAATGTTTCTCACAACTCAGGGGCCAATGAGAAAAGGCACCATCCCACTGACTGTATCCATCACTTCCATTTGTAAACAATAAAAATGTTGATTAAAGCGTCTCGAGCAGCAGAGTGACCAATGTTTTTGTGTGTCTTTGTGTTGGAGAAGCTGAGCTGGAAAGAGACAGACTCAGCCCCAAGTCCTGGTCCTCAGGGAAGGGGAGGGCACCGGGCCCTGAGCTCAGGAGCTGGTTTTAACTGCCTCTGCACACTTCCCACTCTAACCTGGCCTCCCCATTTCCTCTCCCCTACTCTTTCTCATCACTTCTCCCCCTCTCCCTCTCTTTCTGAACACTGTCTCTTTCTCACCACCTCTCCCTTTCATTCTCTCGTCCCCTCTCTGACACCCCTCAACCCCGATTTCTCCACCTGCCTCCACTCTTCCCTCTCCCCCTCACCCTTACTCTCTCTCTCCTGCCGTCTCCGTCTCCCTTCCGCAATTCTGTCTCTACCCCATTTTCCCCTCCTCCCATTTCCCACATCTCTCTATCATCTCACCCCACCCCCCACACTACCAACCTCCAGTCTCTGGGTTAGAGGGAGAGGGAAGGACCAGGGTGACAGAGTGTGTCAGAGAGAGAGGGAGGGACAGAAGGAAGAGAGATTCAGTCTGAGAGAAACGGAGGGAGGTGGGGAGAGAGAGACACCGAGGGAGGGGGATCGGGATTGAGAGAACGGGGAGAGAGAGTGAAGGAGCAGAGAGAGAGCGCAGGGGGCAAGAGAGAGATAGGGTGAAGTAGGGGGAGAGAGAGAGAGGCAGGGGAGAAGATAATGAGAGACAGAGGCAAGAGAGAGAGAGAGGTGCGAGTGAGGGAACGAGTGAGAAAGGGGGCAAGTCTTAGAGAGAGAGGGAAAAGGAGAGAGAAAGTGGAAGAGAGAGATGGGGAGGCAAGAGAGAGAGAAAAGGAGAGAGGGAAGAGAGAGAGAGAATCAGGTTGTGGTTCTGTTCGCCGAGCTGGGAATTTGTCTTGCAAACGTTTCGTCCCCTGTCTAGGTGACATCCTCAGTGCTTGGGAGCCTCCTGTGAAGCGCTTCTGTGCTGTTTCCTCCAGCATTTATAGTGGCCTGTCTCTGCCGCTTCCGGTTGTCAGTTCGAGCTGTCCACTGTCGTGGCCGGTATATTGGGCCCAGGTCGATGTGTTTGTTGATAGAGTCTGTGGATGAGTGCCATGCCTCTAGGAATTCCATGGCTGTTCTCTGTTTGGCTTGCCCTATAATGGTAGTGTTGTCCCAGTCGAATTCATGTTGCTTGCCGTCTGTGTGTGTGGCTACTAAGGATAGCTGGTCGTGTCGTTTCGTGGCTAGTTGGTGTTCGTGTATACGGATTGTTAACTGTCTTCCTGTTTGTCCGATGTCGTGCTTTCTGCAGTCCTTGCATGGGACTTTGTACACTACATTAAACTACTGGACTTGTGCCTCACAACACACTTCACATTCAATAACCAAATATACGAACAAATCAACGGAACACCCATGGGCTCACCGATCTCTGGACTCATAGCAGAAGCAGTAATGCAAAGGTTAGAACAAACAGTCTTACCACATATTCAACCCAAACTCTGGGTCAGATACGTGGATGACACCTTTGTAATAATTAAAAACATAGAAATAGAGAACACACACCAGATCATCAACGCCACATTCACAGGAATCCGATTCACGAGAGAGGAAGAAAAGGACAACCAATTCCCATTCCTAGACGTGATGGTACAGAGAACACCGAAAGAAGAATTCAACACAAAGGTTTACAAGAAATCCACACACACAGACCAAGTCCTAAACTATGAAAGCAACCACCCCAACACACACAAACGAAGTTGCATCAGGACACGATTCAAAACGGCCACAACACACTGCAGCACACCAGAACTACAAAAAGAGGAAGAGGAACACCTATACAAAGTATTCGCCAAAAACGGATACCCTCGCAATTTCATCAACAGATGTCTAAGGGAGAGACAACGGAACGAGGACATGCCGCAACCCAAAGGACTAGCGACACTACCATACATCAGGAGCATTTTTGAACTGACAGCCAGACTACTGCGACCAGTAGGACTCATAACAGCACACAAACCAACAGCCACGCTCAGATAACAACTCACCAGAACAAAGGACCCGATACCCAACATGAGCAAAACCAATGTAGTGTTCAAAATCCCATGTAAGGACTGCAAAAAACACTACATCGGACAAACAGGAAAACAGTTAACGATCCGTTTACACGAACACCAACTAGCCACGAAACGACATGACCAGCTATCCTTAGTAGCCACACACACAGACGACAAGCAACATGTATTCGACTGGGACAACACTACCATTATAGGGCAAGCCAAACAGAGAACAGCCAGGGAATTCCTAGAGGCATGGCACTCATCCACAGACTCTATCAACAAACACATCGACCTGGACCCAATATACCGGCCACTACAGTGGACAGCTCGAACTGACAACCGGAAGCGGCAGAGACAGGCCACTATAAATGCCAGAGGAAACAGCACAGAAGCGCTTCACAGGAGGCTCCCAAGCACTGAGGATGTCACCTAGACAGGGGACGAAACGTTTTCAAGACAAATTCCCAGCTCGACGAACAGAACCACAATAACGAGCACCCGAGCTACAAATCTTCTACCAAACTTTGAACACCTACAAGAGAGAATGAGGGCTCAGAGAATGAGAGAGAGGCGGGGTGAGAGATAGAGGGAGGGGCAAAAAGCAGGAGGTCGAGAAGATTGAGGCGGAAAGAGAGAGAGGGTCGAGAAAGAGGGGGTAAAGAGAGAGAGAAGAGGGAATCGATAGAGAGAGGGGCAAGGAAGCAGGCGGAAGAGTGAGTGAGAGGGCGAGTGAGAGAGTTTGTGAGGGCGAGAGAGACTGGGCAAGAGAGAGTAAGAGTGGGTGAGAGAGCGATGAGTTGAGTGAGAGAGAGAAAAACGGGTTGAGAGAGACATAGAGGTGAGAGAGAGGGAGTGAGAAAGGGGACGGCAAGACAGAGAGAAGGAGGGGCAAGGACAGAGCGGGGCGAGAGAAAGAAGAAGCGAGAGAGGGAGGCGTTAAGAGATGATAAAGAGAGATGGGTAAGAGAGATTGAGGGGCGAGAGAGGGAGAGGGAGCAAGAGAGGCAGAAGGAGCAAGAGAGAGAGAAATGGGGTTTGAGAGAGATGGAGGCAAAAGAGAGATAGAGCGGGTAAGAGAGAGGGCGCGAGGGAGAGAGAAAGGGGTCGAGAGAGAGAGCGCGAGGGCAAGAAAGAGAGCGAGGGCAAGAAAGAGAGTGAGGGTGAGAGAGAGAGGACGAGACAGCGAGTGTTGTGTTGGGAGAGAGTGAAGGCGAGAGAGACGAGAGAGAGAGAGAGGAAGGTCAAGAAGGAGAGGGGGCTCCATGAGATGGGGTTTGACAGAAAGGGGATGGGAGAGAGAAAGGGTGACAGCGAGAGCGCAGGGGCAAGACAGGGCGAGAAAGAAAGAGAGAGAGAGAGACAGAGTGAGAGAGAGGGAGAAAAGAAACGGAAGAGAGAGAATAAGGGGACCGAAGAGAGTCAGCGAGAGCAAGGTAGAGAGAGAGAGAGTTAGGGGAGAGATGAAGAGACGGAGCGATGGTGAGACAGAGGATGTGAGAGAGAGAGATTGAGAGAGAGAGGCTGAGCGAGAGAAAGAGAGGAGCTGAGCAATACAGAGAGAGGGGACAAGAGAGTGAGGGGATTGTGGCAAGAGAAAGCGAGACAGTGGGCGACAACGAGAGAGAGAAGGGGAGAGAGAGAGAGATGAGGCGATAGTGACTTGAGAGAGAGAGAGAGTGAGCAAGGGGGAAGATGGGTCCCGAGAGAGAGAGAGAAAGTGAGAGAGAAAGAGAGAGAGATTGACAGAGGGAGAAAGAGATAGAGAGAGACAGATAGACAGAGGGACGAGATGGTGGGTAGAGAGTGACAGAGTGAGAGTGGCCGAGAGAGAGAGAATGTGCAGGGAGAGTGAATGAGCAGGGAGAGATAGGGTGAGGGGGAGAGATAGGGGCGCAAAAGATAGGGGGCAGAGAGAGAGGTGGGCAAGACAGAGGGGGATGAGAGAGAGCGGGGGTAAGGAATGGCAAAAGTGATGGGGGAGAAAGAGAGGGGGCAAAAGACGGGATGGGAAAAGAGAGGGATGCAAGAAAGGGGGGCGAAAGAGAGAGGGAATGAAAGAGAGAGTGGGCGAAAGGAGGGGAGAAAGTGGGTGTGGCGAAAGAGAGGGGGCGAAAGGAGGTGCAAAAGAGGGGTACGAAAGAGGGGGGAAAAAGGGGGGCGAAAGTGGGGGGCGAGTGAGAGAGAGAGAGTGAGGACGAGAGAGAGGGAGTTGAGAGAGAGGGAGAGAGGGTTGAGAGAGTGAGGGGAGCGACGGGGTTCGAGAGAGAGAGGGCATGAGCGAGGGGGGTGAGAGAGGTGGGTGAGAGAGAGGGGGGCGAGAGAGTGAGGGGGAGAGAGAGGGGAAGAGAGAGAGGGGTGAGCGAGAGGGGGAGAAAGGGGGTTGAGGCAGGGGGTGATGTTGGATGGGGTTGTGGAGGGGGCAGTGTTGGACGGGGTTGGTGAGGGTGTGGTGTTGGATTGGGTTGGGGAGGGTGTGGTGTTGGACGGTGTTGGGGAAGGGGGCAGTGTTGGATTGGTTTGGGGAAGAGGATGGGATTGGACGGTTTTGGGGAGGGGGCGATGTTGGACGCGGTCGGGGGAAGGGAGCGGTGTTGGACGGGTTTGGGGGATGGGGTGGTGTTGGATGGGGTTGGGGTGGGGGCAGTGTTGGATAGGTTTGAGGAAGAGGGCGGTGTTGGATGGGTTTGGAGGAGGGGGCGGTATTGGACTGAGTTGTGGGAGGGGGCGGTGTTGGACGGGGTTGGGGGAGGGTGCAGTGTTGGACGGGGTAGGGGAGGTGTCAGTGTTGGACGGGGTTGGGGAGGGGACGGTATTGGGGAGGGGGAGGTGTTGGATGGGGTTGGGGAGTGGATTCGTGGCAGGGTAGCAGTGTTGGATGGGAGCAGCGGGCATGGGTTTGGGTGTGGGGTGTGTTGCTGAGTGCGGGAGGTGGGTCTTATGTTGGATGGCGGTGAGGGTCAGGCTGTGGTGCGTGTGGATGGCGGTGAAAGTCAGGCTGGGGGCAGTGGATTGTCGTCGGTGAGGGTCACGCTGGGGGCGGTATGTGGACGGCAGTGAGGTTCAGGCTGGGGGTTGTGTGTGGACTGCAGTGAGGATCAGGTTGGGGGTGGTGTGTGGATGGCAGTGAGGGTCAAGCTGGTGCTGCTGTGTGGACGGTTGTGAGTGTAGGACTGGGGACGGTGTGTGGAAGGCAGTGAGTGTCAGGCTGCGGCAGTGTGTGGATGGCGGTGAGGGTCAGGCAGGTGGCGGTGTTGAATACTGGTGAAGGTCAGGCTGGGTGCAGGTTTGGACGGTGGTGGGGTCAGGCTGGGGGGCAGTGTGTGGAGGGGCAGTGAGGTTCATGCTGTGGGTGGTGTTGGACGGTGTTGAAGGTCATGTTGGGGGCGGTGTGTGAACGGTGGTGAGGGTCAGGCTGGGGGCGGTATCTGGACGGCAGTGAGGGTCAGGCTGGGGCAGTGTGTGGACGGTGGTGAGGGTCAGGCTGGGAACGGTGCATTGACGGCAGTGAGGGTCAGGCTGGGGGCGTTGTGTGGAAGGCAGTGAGGGCCAGGCTGGGAGAGGTGTTGAATGCTGGTGAGGGTCAGGCAGGTGACGGTGTTTAATGCTGGTGAGGGTCAGGCCGGGTGAAGGTTTGGACGGTGGTGTGTTCAGGCTGGAGGCAGTGTGTGGAGGGGCAGTGAGGTTCATGTTGTGGGTAGTGTTGGATGGCGTTGAAGGTCAGGATGGGGGCGTTGGGTGTACGGTGATGAGGGTCAGTTTGGGGATGGTGTTGTGCAGTGGTGGGGGTCAGGATGGAGGCGGTGAGTGGGCATCAGTGAGAGTCAGGCTGGGGCGGTATGTGGGCGGCCATGAGGTTCAGGCTGGGGGCAGTGTGTGAGCAGCAGTGAGGGTTAGGATTGGGGCGGTGTTGGACAGCAGTAAGGGTCAGGCTAGGGGCGGTGTGTGGATGGCAGTGAGGTTCATTCTGGGGGTGGTATGTGAACGGCGGTGAGGTTCATTCTGGGGGCGGTGTATGGATGGTGATGAGGGTCAGGCTGGGGATGGTGTGTGGATGGCGGTGAGGTTCAGGCTGGGGTGGTGCATCGACGGCGGTGAGAGTCATGCTGGGGGCGTGGTGTGGATGGTCGAGAGGTTCATTCTGGGGGCGGTGTGTGGACGGTGGTGAGGGTGAGGCTGGGGGCGGTATGTAGACAGCGGTGAGGGTCAGCTGTGGGTGGTGTCTCGATGATGGTGAGGGTTAGGCTGGGGGCGGTGTGTGGATAGCAGTGAGGGTCAACCTGGAGGCGGTGTGTGGATAGCAATGAGGTTCTTTCTGGGGGCGGTGTGTGGACAGCAGTAAGGGAGAGGCTGGGGGCGGTGTGTGGGCAGTGATAAGTTTCATGCTGGGGGCGGTGTGTGGAAGGCAGTGAGGTTCAGGCTTGGGGCAGAGTTGGATGGCAGTGAGGGTCAGGCTCAGGCTGGGGGCAGTGTGTGGACGGCGGTGCGGTTCAGGCTGAGGGTGGTATGTGAGCGGTGGTGAGGGTCAGGCTGGGGATAGCATTTAAAAGTGGTGAGGGTCAGGCTGGGGGCGGTGTCTGGATGGCAGTGAGTGTCAGGCTGTGGCAGTGTGTAGAAGGTGGTGAGGGTCAGGCTGCGGACGGTGCATTGACGGCAGTGAGGGTCAGGCTGGGGGCGGTGTGTGGAAGGCAGTGAGGGCCAGGCTGGGAGAGGTGTTGAATGCTGGTGAGGGTCAGGCAGGTGGCGGTGTTTAATGCTGGTGAGGGTCAGGCCGGGTGCAGGTTTGGACGGTGGTGTGTTCAGGCTGGGGGCAGTGTGTGGAGGGGCAGTGAGGTTCATTTTGTGGGTAGTGTTGGATGGCGTTGAAGGTCAGGATGGGGGCGTTGGGTGTACGGTGATGAGGGTCAGTTTGGGGATGGTGTTGTGCGGTGGTGGGGTTCAGGATGAAGGCGGTGAGTGGGCATCAGTGAGAATCAGGCTGGGGCGGTATGTGGGCGGCCGTGAGGTTCAGGCTGGGGGCAGTGTGTTGGCAGCAGTGAGAGTTAGGTATGGGGCGGTGTTGGACGGCAGTGAGGGTCAGGCTGGGGGCAGTGTGTGGACGGTGGTGAGGGTCAGGATGGAGGTGGTGAGTGGGCGTTGGTGAGACAGTACGGCTGAGAGTGGTGTGTGGACGGCAGTGAGGGTCAGGCTGGGGGCAGTGTGTGGGTGGCAGTGAGGGTTAGGGTTGGGGCAGTGTTGGACAGCAGTGAGGGTCAGGCTGGGGGCGGTGTGTGGATGGCAGTGAGGTTCATTCTGGGGGTTGTATGTGAACGGCGTTGAGTTTCATTCTGGGGGCGGTGTGTGACGGTGGTGAGAGTCAGCCTGGGTGTGTTGTGTGGATGGCGGTGAGGGTCAGGCTGGGGGTGTTGTGTGGAGGGAGGTGGGTGTCAGGCTGGGGGTGTTGTGTGGAGGGAGGTGGGTGTCAGGCTGGGGGCAGGTGGTGGATGGAGTTGGTTGTCAGGCTGGGGGTAGTGTGTGGGCGGTCGTGAGAGTCAGGCTGGGGGCAGTTGATGGCGGTATGTGGACAGTGGAGGGGTGCAGGCTGGGGGCAGCGTGTGGACATTGGTGAGGGTTAGGCAGGGTGCGGTATGTGGACGGCAGTGAGGTTCAGGATGGGGGCTGTGTGCGGACACGGCGAGGGTCAGGTTGGGTCAGTGTTGGACGGTGGTGAGCGTCAGCATTGGGCCAGTGTTGGATGGCATTGAGGGTCAGTCTGCGGGTGGTGCATTGACAGTGGTGGAGCTCAGGTTTGGATTGGTGTGTGGACGGTGGTGAGCATCAGGCTGGGAGCGGTGTGTGGACGGCATTGATGGTCAGTTTGGGGACGATGTGTGGATGATGGTGAGGAGCAGGCTGGGGATGGCCTGTGGATTGCAGTGAGGGTCAGGCTGGGCGCAGTGTGTCAGCAGCGATGAGTTTCAGGATATGGGTGGTGTGTGTTCGCTGGTGAGGGTCATGCTGGCAGTGGTGCGTGGACGGCGGTGAGGGTCAGGTTATGGGTGGTATGTGGACGGCTGTGAGGGTCAGGCTGGGACAGTGAGTGGGCGGTGGTGAGGGTCAGTCTGGGGGCAGTGTGTGGCAGTGGTGAGGGTCACACTGTGGGCGGTGTGTTGACAGCGGTGAGGGTCAGGCTGGGGGTGGTGGGTAGATGGCGGTGATGGTCAGGCTGAGGGCGTGTGAGGATACCAGTGAGGGACATGCTGGGGGTGGTGACGGCGGTAGGGGTCAGGCTTGGTGCGGTGTGTGGATTGCAGTGAGGGACAGGCTGGGGCGGTGTTGGACGGCGGTGAGGGTCACACTGTGGACGGTGTTTTTGACATTGATGAGGGTCAGGCTGGGTGCAGCGTGTGGACAGCAGTGAGGGTAAGGGTGGGTGCCGTGTGCGGACGGTGGTAAGGGTCATGCTGGGTCAGTGTTGGATGGAGTTGATGGTCAGGCGGCGGGCGGTATGTGGAAGGTGGTGGAGTTCAGGCTATGAGTGTGTGTGGGCGGTGGTGCGCATCAGGCTGGGAGCGATGTGTGGATGATTGTGAGGGTCAGGCGGTGGGTGGTGTGTGGACGGCAGTGTGCGTCAGGCTGGGTGCAGTGTGTGGGCAGCGATGAGGTTCAGGCTGGGGGCAGTTGCCGGCGGTATGTGAAGGATGGAGGGGGTCAGGCTGGGAGCAGCGTGTGGACAGCAGTGAGGTTCAGGCTATGGGCAGTGTGTAGACAGCGGTGAGGGTCAGGCAGGGTGCATTGTGTGGAGGGCGGTGAGGGTCAGGTTTGGTCAGTGTTGGATAGCGAGAGGGTCAGTCTGGGGGCGGTGTGTGGACGGCGGTTGAGTTCAGGCTGCGAGTGGTGTGTAGAAAGCGGTGAGTGTCAGGCAGAGTGCAGTGTGTGGACTGTTGTGGGCATCAGGCTGGGAGAGGTATGTGGACGGCATTGATGGACAGTCTGGAGACGGTGTGTGGATTATGGTGAGGATCAGGCTGGGGGTGGTGTGTTGACGGCAGTGAGGGTCAGGCTGGGCGCAGTGTGTGTGCAGCGATGAGTTTCAATATATGGATGGTGTGTGGTCAGCGGTGGAATCAGGCTGGGGGTGGTGTGTGGACGGCGGTGAGGGTCAGGTTATGGGTGGTATGTGGACGGTAGTGAGGTTCAAGTTTGGGGGGTGTGTGGATGGCGGGGAGGGTCAGTCCGGGGACAATGTGTGGGCGGTGGTGAGGGTCAGTCAGGGGGTCATGTGTGGATGGTGGTGAAGGTCTGGCTGGGGGCGATGCGTTGACAGCAGTGAAGGTCAGGCTGGGGGTGGTTTGTAGATCGCGGTGAGGGTCAGGCTGGGGACGCTGTGTAGATGGCGGTGAGGGTCAGACTGGGGCGGTGCTGGACAACCGTGAGAGTTAGGCTGGGTACAGGGTGTGGACGGCTGTGAGGGTCAGGCTGGGGGCATGTGAGGATAGCGGTGAGGGACAGGCTGCGGGCGGCATATGGACGACGGTTTGGGTCTGGCTTGGTGCGGTGTGTGGACGGCAGTGAGGGACAGGCTGCGGGCGGTGTTGGACAGCAGTAGGGGTCAGACTGGGGGCAGTGTGTGGACAGCGGTGAGGGTCAGGTTTGTGGTAGTGTTTGACGGCGGTTGGAGTCAGGCTGGGGGCGATGGTTGGACGGTGGTGGCGGTCAGCCTGGGGACAGTTGGTGGACGGTGGTGAGGGTCAGGCTGTGAGCAGTGTGTTCGACGTCGATGAGGGTAATGCTGGGAATGGTGCTTGGACATCAGTGCGTGTCAGGCTGGGTGTGGTGTGTGGATGATGGTGAGGGTCAGGCTGGGGGGATGTGTGGATGGTGGTGAGGGACAGGCTGGGGGCAGTTGGTGGACGGAGGTGATTATCAGGCTGGGGGCGGTGGTGGCCGGCGGTGAAGATCACACTGTGGACGGTGTGTTTGACGTCGATGAGGGTCAGACTGGGGGCAGCGTGTGTACAGCAGTGAGGGTCAAGACAAGGTGGTGTGTAGACAGCAGTGTGGGTCAAGACAGAGTGCAGTGTGTGGACAGCAGTGCGGGTAAGGGTGGGTGCGGTGTGCAGACGGCGGTGAGGGTCAGAATGTGGCAGTGCTGGAGGGCTGTGAGAGTTCGGCTGGGGACATGGTGTGGACGGCTGTGAGGGTCAGGCTGGGGGCGTGTGTGGATGGCAGTGAGGGCCAGGCTGATGGCGGTGTTGGACGGCAGTCGGCATCAGGCTGGGGCGGTGATGGACGGCTGTTGTGGTTATGCTGGGGGCAGTGTGTGGACGGCGGTGAGGGTCCGGTTTGTTGTTGTGTTTGACTGCGGTTGGGGTCAGGCTGGGGGAGATGGGTGGATGGTGTTGTAGGTCAGCCCGGGTGGAGTTGGTGGACGGCATTGAGGGTCAGGCTTTGAGCGGTGTGTTCGAGGTCGCTGAGGATCACGCTGGGGATGGTGCGTTTGACGTCGATGAGGGTCAAGCTGAGGGCAGGGTATGGACAGTGGTGAGGGTCAGACTAGAGGCGGTGTTTAGACAGCGGTGAGGGTCAGGTAGTGTGCAGTGTGTGGACAGCAGTGAGGGTCAGGGTGGGTGCGGTGTGTGGACGGCAGTGAGGGTCAGGCTGGGTCAGTGTTGAATGGCGTTGAGGGTCAGGCTGGGGACGGTGTGTGGATGGCGATGGAGTTCAGGCTGGGAGTGGTGTGTGGACGATGGTGAGCATCAGGCTGGGAGCGGTGTGTGGACGGCATTGAAGGTCAGTCAGGGGACGGTGTGTGGATGATGGTGAGGATCAGGCGGGGGCTGTTGTGTGGACGGTGGTGAGGGTCAGTCTGGGGACAGTGTGTTGACAGCGGTGAGGGTCAGTCTGGGGGCGTTGTGTGGGCAGTGGTGAGGGTCAGGGTGGTGGTCGTGTGTAGACTGTGGTGAGGGTCAGGCTGGGGGCATTGTTTTGACAGCGGTGAGGGTCAGGCTGGGGGTGGTGTTTAAATGGCGGTGAGGGTCAGGCTGGGGGCTGTGTGTAGATGGCGCTGAGTGTCAGACTGGGCCGGTGCTGGACGGCTGTGTGCCTCAGGCTGGGGGCGTGTGAGGATAGAAGTGAGGGACAGGCTGGGGGCGGAGTGTGGCCGGTGGTCCGCATCAGGCTGGGATCGGTGTATGGATGGTGGTGAGGGTCAGGCGGGGGGTGGTGTGTGGACGGCAGTGAGGGTTAGGCTGGGCGCAGTGTGTGGGCAGCGATATGGTTCAGGCTATGGGTGGTATCTGAACGGCGGTGGAGCTCAGGCTGGGGGTGGTGTGTGGATGGTGGTGCGCATCAGGCTGGGAGCGGTGTGTGGATGATGGTGAGGGTCAGGCTAGGGGCGGTGTGTAGACAGCGGTGCGGGTCAGGCAGGGTGCATTGTGTGGACGGCAGTGAGGGTCAGGGTGGGTGCGGTGTGCGGTCGGCGGTGGGGGTAATGCTGGTCAGTGTTGGATGGCGTGAGGGTCAGGCTGAGGGTGGTGTGTGGACGGCGGTGGAGTTCAGGCTGGGAGTGGTGTGTGGATGGAGTGAGCATCAGGATGGGAGAGGTGTGTGGACGGCATTGATGGACAGTCTGCGGACGGTGTGTGGATGATGGTGAGGATCAGGCTGGGCGCAGTGTGTGTGCAGCGATGACTTTCAGGATATGGGTGGTGTGTGGTCAGCGGTGAGGGTCAGGGTACGGGTGGTGTGTGGTTGGCAGTGAGGGTCAAGCTGGGGGTGGTGTGTGGGCGGCGGTCAGGGTCAGACTTGTGGCAGTGTTGGACGGCAGTGGGGGTCAGGATGGGATTGGTTGGTGGACGGCGGTGGGTGTCAGGCTGTGTGCAGTTGGTGGTCGGCGGTGAGGGTCAGGCTGTGGGCGGTGTATTTGATGTCGATGAGGGTCAGGCAGCAGGTGGTGTGTGGACGGCTATGTGGGTCAGGCTGGGGCTGGTGTGTTTGTTGTCGATGAGGGTCAGGCTGGGGGCAGCGTGCGGACAGCGGTGAGGGTCAGGCTAGAGCCGATGTGTTTGAAGTCAATGAGGGTCAGGCTGGGGGCAGCGTGTGGACAGCGGTGATGGACAGGCTAGAGGCGGTGTGTAGACAGAAGTGAGGGTCAGGCAGGGTGCAGCGTGTGGACAGCAGTGAGGGTTAGGTTGGGTGCGGTGTGCGGACGGCGGGGATGGAACGACTGGGGGTGGTGTGTGGACGGTGGTAAGGGTCAGGCTGGGGGCAGTTGGTGGACGCAGGTGATTGTCAGGCTGGGGGCGGTGGTGGACGGCGGTGAGGGTCACGCTATGGATGGTATTTTTGACGTCGATGAGGGTCAGGCTCGGGGCAGCGTGTGGACAGCGGTGAGCATCAGAATAGAGGCGGTGTGTAGACAGCGGTGAGGGCCAGGCAGGGTGCAGTGTGTGGACAAGAGTGAGGGTCAGGGTGGGTGCGGTGTGAGGACGGTGGTGAGGGTCAGGCGGGGTCAGTGTTTGGTGGCGTTGAGGGTCAGGCTGGGGATGGTGTGTGGATGGCGATCGAGTTCAGGCTGGGAGTGGTGTGTGGACAATGGTGAGCATCAGGCTGGGAGCGGTGTGTGGACGGCATTGAAGGTCAGTCGGTAAATGGTGTGTGGATGATAGTGATGATCAGGCGGGGGGTGGTGTGTGGGCGGTGGTGAGGGTCAGTCTGGGGACAGTGTGTGGACAGCGGTGAGGGTCCGTCTGGGGGCGGTGTGTGGACAGTGGTGAGGGTCAGGCTGGGGTGCTGTGTGGACGGTGGTGAGGGTCAGGCTGGGGGTGGTGTGTGGACGGCAGTGAAGGTCAGGCTGGGGGTGGTGTGTGGACGGTGGTGAGGGTCAGTCTGGGACAGTGTTTGTGCAGTGGTGAGGTTCACGCTGTGGATGGTGTGTGGACAGTGGTGAGGCTCAGGTTGGGGGCAGTGTGTTGACAGCAGTGAGGGTCAAGCTGGGGGTGGTATGTAGATCGCGGTGAGGGTCAGGCTGGGGTCGGTGTGAAGATGGCGGTGAGCGTCAGACTGGGGCGGTGCTGGATGGCACTGAGAGTTAGGCTGGGAACGGGGTGTGGACGGCTGTGAGGGTCAGGCTCGGGGTGGGTGAGGATAGCAGTAAGGGACAGGCTTGGTGTGGTGTGTGGACTGCAGTCAGGGACAGGCTGGGGGCAATTTTGGACAGCGGTAGGGGTCAGGCTGGGGGCGGTGTGTGAACGGCAGTGAGGGTCAGGCTTGGGTCAGTGTTGGATGGTGGTGAGCATCAGGCTGGGTCAGTGTTGGATGGCGTTGAGGGACAGGCTGGGGGCGGTGAGTGAACGATGGTGGGGTTCAGGCTGGGAGTGGTGTGTGGTTGATGGTGAGGGTCAGGCTTTAAGCAATGTGTGGACGGTGGGGAGCATCAGGCTGGGCGCGGTTGGTGAACGGAGGTGGGTGTCAGGCTGAGGGCAGTTGATGGACGGCAGTGAGGGTCAGGCTGGAATGGTGTGTGGACGGCGGTGAGGGTCAGGCTAGGGGCGGTGTGTGGGTGGCGGTGAGGGTCAGTCTGTGGGCGGCATGTGGATTGTGGTGAGATTAAGGCTGGGTTAGGTTTTGGATGGCATTGAGGGTCAGGCTGGGGGCGGTGTGTAGACGAAGATGAGGTTCTGGCTTCGGTCAGCGTTGAATGGCGGTGAGCGTCAGGCTGGGGGCAATGTGTGGGTAGCGGTGAGGGTCAGGCTGGGGGCAGTGTCAGGCTGGCAGTTGATGGACACACGTGACAGTCAGGCTGGGGGCAGTGTGTCTGACGTCAATGAGGGTCAGGCTGGAGTTGATGTGTGGACCGCGGAGCGGGTCAGGCTGGGACCGTTGTGTGGACGGGGGTGCGGACTAGTCTGTGGACGGTGTGTGAACGGTGGTGAGGGTCAGTCTACGGATGGTGCGTGGGCGATGATGAGGGTCAGGCTGGAGACGGTGTGAGGAAGGTGGTGAGTATCAGGCCGGTGGTGTGAGACAGTCTGGTGGTGGTGTGTGGACGGTGGTGAGGGTCAGACAGAGACGGTGCTGGATGGCCGTGAAAGTCAGGCTGGGGATGGACGAAAGTGAGGGTCATGCTAGAGGCATGTGAGGATATCATTGAGAGACAGGCTGGGGTGGCGTGTGGATGTTGGTAGGGGTCATTCTTGGTACGGTGTGTGGACGGAAGTGAGGGACAGTTTGGGGCGGTGTTGGATGGTGGTAGGGATGAGGCTGGGGACGGCGTGTGGACAGCGGTGAGGGTCAGGTTTGTTGCAGTTTTGGTCGGTGGTGAGGGTAAGACTCTGAGCGGTGTGTTTGACGTATTGAGGGTCAGGCTAGGGGTGGTGTGTGGGTGATGGTGGGGCTCAGGCTGGAGAGGCATTGTGGGCGGTTCTGAGGGTCAGGCTGGGGGAGGTGTGTAGACTGTGGTGAGGGTCACGCTGGGGGTGGTGTGTGGACGGTAGTGAGGGTCAGGCTGCGTGCGGTGTGTGGATGGCGGTGAGGATAAGGCTAGGGGCGGTGTGTGGGCGATGGTGACGGTCAGGCTGTGGCCGGTGTGTGGGCTGTGGTGACGGTCAGGTTGGGGTAGTGTGCAGATTGTGGTGAGGGTCACGCTGGGGGCAGTGTGTTCAATGCCGATGAGGGTCAGCCGCCAGGTGGTGTGTGGTTGGCAGTGAGGGTCAGGCTGGGGGCGGTGTGTGAATGGCAGTGAGGGTCAGGCTGGGGATGGTGTGTGGACAGTGGTGAGGGGCATGCTGGGTGTGGTGTGTGGGCAGTGGTGAGGGGCGGGCTGGGGCTGGTGTGTGGATGGCATTGAGGGTCAGGCTGGGAGTGGTGTGTGGGCTGTGGTCACGGTCAGGCTGGGGTGGTGCTGGATGGCGGTTAGAGCCAGGCTCAATATGGTGTGCGGACGGCAGAGAGGATCAGACTGGGAGTGGTGTGTGGATGGTGGTGAGGGTCAGGCTTGGGGCGGTGTGTTGAAAGTCAATGAGCGTCAGGAGGGGGGTGGTGTGTGGACGGCGGTAATGGTCAGGCTGGGGTGGTGCTGGACGGCGGTGAGAGTCAGACTGGGGGCAGGGTGTGGATGGTAGTGAAGGGTAGGATGGGGGCTTCACATCGACGGCGGTGAGGGTCAGGCTGTGGGTGGTGTGTTCGATGTCGATGAGGTTCAGGCTGGATGTGGTGTGTGGATGGTGGTGAGGGTTAGGCTGTGGCAGCATTTGGTCAGCGGTGAGGGTCAGGCTAGGAGCAGTGTGTAGACAGTGGTGAGGGTCAGGCAGGGTGCGGCAGTGTGTGTGGACGGCAGTGAGGGTATGGCTTGAGTCAGTGTTGGATGGTGGTGAGCATCAGGCTGTGTCAGTGTTGGATGGCGTTGAGGGTCAGATTGGGGGCGGTGAGTGGACGATGGTGGGGGTCAGGCTGGGCGCGGTGTGTGGGCGGTGGTGAGGGTCAGTCTGACGGCAGCATGTGGATTGTGGTGAGATTAAGACTGGGTGTGGATTTTGGACAGCAGTGAGGGTCAGGCTGGGGGCGGTGTGTGGACGAAGATGAGGTTCTGGCTTGGGTCAGCGTTGTATGGTGGTGAGCGTCAGGCTGGGGGCAGTGTGTGGGTAGCGGTGAGGGTCCGGCTGGGGGTGGTGTTTGGACGGCGGAGAGTGTCAGGCTGGGGCGGTATTGGATGGCGGTGAGGGTAAGGCTTGTGGCAGTGTTGGGTGGTGGTGGGGGTCAGGCTGGGGTCGGGTGGTGGACGGCGGTGGGGGTCAGGCTGGGGGGGTGCGTAGATGGTGCTGAGGGTCAGTCTTGTGGTGGTACGTTGTTGGCAGAGAGGGACAGGCTAGGGATGGTGTGTGGTGGCAGTCCGGGTCAGGTTTGGGAGGTATTGGACAGTGGTGAGGTTCAGGCTTGTGGCAGCTTTGGACGGTGGTGGGGGTCAGGCTGGGGGCGGTTGGTGGATGATAGTGAGGGTCAGGGAAATGTGTTTGACGTTGATGAAGATCAGGCTGGACGTGTTGGGTGGACGGTGGTGAGCGTCCATCTGGGACGGCGTGTGCTCGGAGTTGAGTGTCAGGCTGGGGGCGGTTGGTGAACGGAGTGGGTGTCAGGCTGAAGGCAGTTGATGGACGGAGGTGAGGGTCAGGCTGGGGGCGGTGTGTTCGACGTCAATGAGGGTCAGGCTGGAGTTGGTGTGTGGACGGCGGAGCGGGTCAGGCTGGGAGCGTTGTGTGGACGGCGGTGAGGGCCAATCTGTGGACGGTGTGTGAATGGCTGTGAGGGTCAGTCTATGGATGGTGCGTGGGCAATGATGAGGGTCAGGCTGGAGACGGTGTGAGGAAGGTGGTGAGGGTCACGCTGTGGGTGGTGTGTAGCCAGTGGTGATGGTCAGGCTGGGAGCAGTGTGTTGACGACGTTGAGTGTCAGGCTGAGGAAGGTGTTGGACGGCGGTGTGAGACAGTCTGGTGGTGGTGTGTGGACGGCGGTGAGGGTCAGAAAGAGACGGTGCTGGACGGCCGTGAGAGTCAGGCTGGGGATTGTGTGTGGACAGAAGTGAGGGTCAGGCTGGAGGTGTGTGTGGATAGCATTGAGAGACAGGCTGGGGTGGCGTGTGGATGTTGGTAGGGGTCAGGCTTGGTACGGCATGTGGACAGAAGTGAGAGACAGGCTAGGGACGGTGTTGGATGGCAGTAGGGGTCCGGCTGGGGACGGCGTTTGGACAGCGGTGAGGGTCAGGTTTGTTGCAGTTTTGGTCGGTGGTGAGGGTCAGGCTGAGAGCGGTGTGTTCGACGTCGATGAGGGTCAGGCTGGGGAGGTGTGTAGACTGTGGTGAGGGTCAGGCTGGGGGTGGTGTGTGGATGGCAGTGAGGGTCAGGCTGGGTGTGGTGTGTGGGCGGTGGTGAGGGGCAGGCTGGGGCCGGTGTGTGGATGGCATTGAGGGTCAGGCTGGTGGTGGTGTGTGGACGGTGGTGAGGGTCAGGCTGAGTGTGGTGTGTAGACTGTGGTGAGTATCACGCTGGGGTGGTGCGTGGATGGCAGTGAGGGTCAGGATGGGGGTGGTGTGTGGACAGTGGTGAGGGTCAGGCTGGGTGTGGTGTGTGGGCGGTGGTGAGGGGCAGGCTGGGGCCGGTGTGTGGATGGCATTGAGGGTCAGGCTGGGGGTGGTGAGTGGACTGTGGTGACGGTCAGGCTGGGGTGGTGCTGGATGGCGTTAAGAGTCAGGCTGGGGACGGTGTGTGGACGGCAGTGAGGATCAGACTGAGGGTGGTGTGTGGATGGCGGTGAGGGTCAGGCTGGTGTGGTGGTGGACGGTGGTGAGTGTCAGGCTGGGGACGGAGTGTGGGCGGCAGTGAGGGTTAGGCTGGGGCGATGTGTGGATGGCAGTGAGAGTCAGGTTGGGGGCGACGTGTGGACAGCTGTGATGGTCATGCTTGGGGCGGAAGTTGGACGGTAGTGAGGGTCAGGGTGTGTGCAGTGTTGGATACGCATTGAGGGTCAGGCTTGGGGCGGTGTTTGGACGTCAGTGAGGGTCAGATTTGGGCCAGTGTTGCATGGCATTGAGGGTCAGGCTAGGGGCTGTGTGTAAATGGCGGTGAGGGCCAGTCTGTGGACGGTGTGTGAACGGCGGTGAGGGTCAGTCTATGCATGGTGCATGGGCGATGATGAGAGTCAGGCTGGAGACGGTGTGAGGTCGGTGGTGAGGGTCACGCTGTGGGTGGTGTGTAGCGGTGGTGAGGGTCAGGATGGGAGCGGTGTGTTGACGGTGGTGAGGGTCAGGCTGGGGATGGTGTGTGGATGGAAATGAGGGTCAGGCTGGAGGTGTGTGAGGATAGCATTGAGAGACAGGCTGGGGTGGCGTCTGGATGTTGGTAGGGGTCAGGCTTGGTACGGTGTGTGGAAGGAAGTGAGGGACAGGCTAGGGACGGTGTTGCATGGCGGTAGGAGTCAGGATGGGGACGGCGTTTGGACAGCGGTGAGGGTCAGGTTTGTTGCAGTTTTGGTCGGTGGTGAGGGTCAGGCTGTGAGCGGTGTGTTCGACGTCAATGAGGGTCAGGCTAGGGGTGGTGAGTGGGTGGTGGTGTGGGTCAGGCTGGGGGAGGTGTGTAGACTGTGGTGGGGGTCACGCTGGGGGTGGTGTGTGGATGGTAGTGAGGGTCAAGCTGCGTGTGGTGTGCGGATGGCGGTGAGGATAAGGCTAGGGGCGGTGTTTGGGCGATGGTGAGGGACAGGCTGTGGCTGGAGTGTGGGCTGTGGTGACGGTCAGGCTGGGGCAGTGTGTAGATTGTGGTGACGGTCAGGCTGGGGCAGTGTGTAGATTGTGGTGAGGGTCAGGCTGGGGGTGGTGTGCGGACAGTGGTGAGGGTCAGGCTGGATGTGGTGTGTGGGCAGTGATGAGGGGCAGGCTGGGGCCGGTGTGTGGATGGCATTGAGGGTCAGGCTGGGGGTGGTATGTGGACGGTGGTGAGGGTCAGGCTGAGTGTGGTGTGTAGACTGTGGTGACGATCACGCTGGTGTGTGGATGGCAGTGAGGCCCAGGGTGGGGGTGGTGTCCGGACAGTGGTGAGGGTCAGGCTGGGTGTGGTTTGTGGGTGGTGGTGAGGGGCAGGCTGGGGCCGGTGTGTGGATGGCATTGAGGGTCAGGCTGGTGGTGGTGTGTGGACGGTGGTGAGGGTCAGGCTGAGTGTGGTGTGTAGATTGTGGTGACAGTCAGGCTGAGTGTGGTGTGTAGACTGTAGTGAGGGTCAGGCTGGGGGTGGTGAGGGGACTGTGGTGACGATCAGGCTGGGGGTGGTGAGTGGACTGTGGTGACGGTCAGGTTGGGGTGGTGCTGGATGGCGGTAAGAGTCAGGCTGGGGACGGTGTGTGGACAGCAGTGAGGATCAGACTGTGGGTGGTGTTTGGTTGGCGGTGAGGGTCAGGCTTGGGGCTGTGTGTTCGACGTCAAAGAGCGTCAGGCTGGGGTGGTGTGTGGACGGCGGTGACGGTCAGGCTGGGGTAGAGCTGGATGGCGGTGAGTGACAGGCTGGGGAAGGTGTGTGGTTGGCAGTGAGGGTTCGGCTGGGCGATGTGTAGATGGCAGTGAGGGTCAAGCTGGGGGCGAAGTTTTGACGGTAGTGAGGTTCAGGGTGTGTGCAGTGTTGGATGGCATTGAGGGCCAAGCTTGGGTCGGTGTTTGGATGGCAGTGAGGGTCAGGTTTGGGCCAGTGTTGGATGGCATTTAGGGTCAGGCTAGGGGCAGTGTGTGGACAGCGGTGGGGTTCAGGCTGGGGACGATGGGTGGACGGTTGTGGGGGTCAGCCTGGGGGCAGTTGGTGGACAGCGGTGAGAGTCATTCTGTGAGTGGTGCGTTCGAGGTCGATGAGGGTCACGCTGTGGATGGTGCGTGGATGTCAGTGAGTGTCGGTCTGGGGTGGTGTGTGGACGGTGGTGAGGGTCAGGCTGGGGGTGGTATGTTGAGGGAGGTGGTTGTCAGGCTGGAGGCGGTCGTTCGTGGCGGTGAGGGTCACGCTATGGACGCTGTGTTTGACGTCGATGAGGGTCAGGCTGGGGGCAGCATGTGGATAGCGGTGAGGGTCATGCTGGGGAGGTGTGTAGACAGCGGTGAGGGTCAGGCAGGGTGCAGTGGGTGGACCGCAATGAGGGTCAGGGTGGGTGCGGTGTGGGAACGGCGGTGAGAATCAGGCTAGGTCAGTGTTGGATGGCGTTGAGGGTCAGGCTAGCGGCGGTGTGTGGATGGCGGTGGAATTCAGGCTGGGATTGGTGTGTGGACGGTGGTGCTCATCAGGCTGGGAGAAATGTGTGGACGGCATTGATGGTCAGTCTGGGGACGGTGTGTGGATGATGGTGAGGGTCAGGCTGTGGGCGGTGTGTGGGCGTTGGTGAGGTTCAGGTTGTGGGTGGTGGGTGTGCGGTGGTGCGGGTCAGGCTGGGGGTGGTGTGGGGAGAGCGGTGAGGGTTAGGGTTGGGTTGCTGGTGTTCAGCAGTGAGGAGCAGGCTTCTGGCGGCGTGTGGACGGTGTATGAAGTCAGGCTTGCTGCGGTTGGTGGACTGCAGTGAGGGTCACGCTGGAGGCGCTGTATTTAACATCAATGAGGGTCTGTCTGGGGGCGATGTGTTGACAGCAATAGGTGTCGGGCTGGTGGCGGTGAGGTTCAGACTGGCGGTGGTGTTGGGAAGCGTTGGGGTCAGGCTGAGGGTGGTGTGTGGATGGTGGTGATGATCAGGTTGGGGTAGGTGTGTGAATGCCTGTGAGTGTCAGTCTGCGGGCTTTGTGTGGACGGTGGTGAGTGTCAGATTGGGGGTGGTGTGTGGATGGCTGTGAGGGACAGGCTGAGGGTGGTGTTCGATGGTGGTGTGGGTCAATTTGGGGTCTGTATGTGGGTGGCAGTGAAGGTCAAGCTGGCAGCGGTGAGGGTCAGGCAGGGAATGGTGTTGGACGGCGGTGTGGGACAGGCTGGTAGCGGTGTGCCGAACGCAGAGAGGGTTAGACTGGTGTAGTGCTGGACGGCTGTGAGATTCAGGCTGGGGACGGGGTGTGGATGGCAGTGAAGGACAGGCTGAGGACGGCGTGTGGAATGCTGTGAGGGTCAGGCTGGGAGTGGCGTGTGGACGGTGGTGACGGTCAGGCTTGGGGTGGTGTGTGCATGGCAGTGAGGGACTGGCTGGGGGCGGCGTGTGTACGGCAGTGAGGGTCAGGCTGGGGGCAGTGTGTGGACAGTGGTGACGGTCAGGCTTGGGGTCGTGTGTGGACAGGCTTGTGCGGTATTGGACGGCGGTGAGGGTCAGGTTTGTGGCAGTGTTGGACGGCAGTGGGCGTCAGCCTGGGGGCAGTTGGTGGACAGCGGTGAGAGTCAGGCTTTGAGTGGTGTGTTCGACGTCGATGAGGGTCAGTCTGGGGATGGTGCATGGGCGATTCTGGGGGTCAGGCTGGGAGAGCTGTGTGGGCGGTGGTCAGGGTCAGGCTGGGGGTGGTGTGTAGATGGCGGTGAAGGTCAGGCTGGGGGCATTGTGTTAATGGCGATGAGGGTCAGGCTGCAGGTGTTGTGTGGATGGCAGTGAGGGTCAGGCTGCAGATGGTGTGTGGACGGCAGTGAGGGTCAGGCGGCAGGTGGTGTGTGGACGGCAGTGAGGGTCATGCTGTACGCAGTGTGTAGACGGTGGTGAGGGTCAGGCTGGGTGCGGTGTGTGGGTGGTGGTGAGTGTTAGCTAGGAACTGTGTGTGGGCAGTGGTAAGGGGCAGGCTGGGTGCGGTGTGTGGGCGGTGGTGAGTGTTAGCTTGGAACTGTGTGTGGGCTGTGGTAAGGGTCAGACTAGGTTGGGTGTGTGGGGCAGTGGTGTGGGTTATTCTGGGGGTGGTGTGTGGGCGATGGTGAGGGTCAGGCTAGTGGCAGTGTGTGAACGGTGGTGAGGGTCAGTCTGGGGCAGTGCTGGACGGTGGTGAGAGTCAGTCTGGGGACGGCATGTGGATGGCAGTGAGGGTCAGGATGGGGTTGTGTGCGGATGGCAGTGAAGGTCAGGGAAGGCGTGGTGTGTGGATGGTGGTGACAGTCAGGCTGTGGACAGCGTGTTTGACGTCATGACGGTAAGGCTGCTGGTGGTGTGTGAATGGTGGAGAGGGTCAGGATGTGGTCATTCTTGGACGGCAGTGAGGGTCAGGCTGGAGCCGGTGTGTTCGACGTCAATGAGGGCAAATCTGGGGACAGTGTGTGTAGGATGGTGAGGGTCAGGCTGGTAGCAGTGTGTGGACGGTGGTGAGGGTCAGGCTGGGGGTGGCGTGTGGGTGGAGGTGAGAGTCAGGCTGGGGGTGGTGTGTGCACGGAAGAAAGGTACATTTTGGGTGATGTGAGTGGGCGGCGGTGAGAGTTCAGCTGGCGGGCTTGTGTGGGCGGTAGTGAGGGTCAGGCTGGGAGGTGTGTGTGAACGGCGGTGAGGGTCAGGCTGGGAGGTGTGTGTGGACGGCGGTGAGGGTCAGGCTGGAGGCAGTGTGTGTAGGACGGTGAGGATCAGGCTGGGTGCGGTATATGGACGAAGAGGAGGGTCAGGCTGGGTGTGGTGTGTGGCCGGTGGTGAGGGTCAGGCTGCGTGTGGTGTGTGGGCAGAGGTGACGCTCAGGCTTGCTGCGGTGTATGGACGGCAGTGAGGTTCAGTCTGGGTACAGTGTGTGGATGGCAGTGAGGGACAGTCTGGGTGAAATGTGCAGATGGCAGTGAGGGTCCAGCTGGGGATGGCGTGTGGATGGTGGTGAGGGTCAATTTGGGAGCGGTGTGCAGATGGCATGAGGGTCAGGCTGGGGGCGGTGTGCGGGTGGGGTTGAGGGTCTGGCTGGGGCAGTATTGAATGGCGGCGAGGGTGAGGCTGGGTGCGGTGTGTGGATGACGATGAGGTTCAGGCATGGGTCAGTTTGAATGGCAGTGAGCGTCAAGCTGTGGGTGGCATTTGGACGGCGGTGAGCATCAGGCTGTGGGCGATGTGTGGGTGGAGGTGAGGATCAAACTGGGGGCGATGTCTGGGCGGTGGTGAGGATCAGGCTGGGGGTGTTGTGTAGACAGTGATGAGTGTCAGGCTTGTGGCAGTGTGTGGACGGTGGTGAGGGTAAGTATGGGCCAGTGCTGGACGGCGGTGAGTGTCAGTCTGGGGACGGTGGGTGGATGGCATTGAGGGTAGGCTGGAGGCGGTGTGCGGATGGCAGTGATGGTCAGGTTGTGGGTGGCTTGAGGACGGTGGTGAGGGTCAGGCTGGGTCCGGTGTTTGGACAACAGTGAGGGGCAGGCTGGGGGCGGTGTGTGGATGTCAGTGAGGGTCAGGCTGGGTGCGGTGTGTGGGCAGTGGTGAGGGTCAGCTAGGGACGGTGTGTGGTCGGCAGTGAGAAGCAGGCTGGGGGTGGTGTGTGAGCGGTGGTGAGGGTCAGGCTAGGGTCATTGGTGGATGGCGGTGAGGGTCAGGCTGGGGGCGGTGTGTACGACGTTGATGAGGGTTACTCTGGGGTGGCGTGTGAATGGTGGTGAGGCTCAGGCTGGCGTCATTGTGGATGGCGGTGAGGGTGAAGCTGGTGTCACTGTGTGGATGGTAGTGATGGTCAGGCTGGGAGCAGTGTGTGGATGGCGGTGAAGGTCAGGCTTGGTGCAGTGTATGGGCAATGGTGAGGGTCAGGCTCGGTGCGGTGTGTGGTTTGCAGTGAGGGGCAGACTGATGTGGTTTGTGGATGGCGGTGATGATAAGGCAAGTGACAGTGTCTGTGCGACGGTGAGGGTCAGGCTGGGAAGGTGTTGAACGGTGGTGAGGGACAGGCTGGTGGCGGGGTGTGGACAGGCGGTGAGGGTCAGGCTGGGGCGGTATTGGGTGGTGATGAGGGTAAGGGTTGGATGCCGGTGGGATTCAGGCGGGGGCAGATGGTTGACGGCGGTGGGGTTCAGGTTGGGGGCAGTGTGCGGCTGGCAGTGAGCGTCAGGCTGGGGGCAGTGTGTGGGCAGCGGTGAGGGTCAGACTATAGGTGGTGTGTGGGCGATGGTGAGGGTCAGGCTGGGGATGGTGTGTGGATGGTAGAGAGGGTCAGGCTGGGGGCGATTCGTGGACGGAGGTGAGGGTCAGGCTGTGGGCGGTGTGTGGGCGATGTTGAGGGTCAGGCTGGGGATGGTGTGTGGATGGTGGTGAGGGTCAGGCTGGGGTCATTGTGGACGACAGTGAGGCTCCGGCTGGGGGCGAGGTGTGGACGGCGATGAGAGTCAGGCTTGGGTTAGTGTTGGACATCCGAGAGCATCAGGCTGGGTGCGGCATGTGGGCGGAGGGGAGGGTCAGGTTGTGCGCAGTGTGTGTTGGGTGGTGAGGTTCAGGCTGGGGGCTGTGTTGGACGGCGGTGGGGTTCAGGCTTGGGGCGGAGTGTGTTTGGAGGAGAGGGTCTGGCTCTGTTTGGTGTTTGAAAGACGGTAGGGGTCAGGCTGCAGGTAATATATGGACGATGATGAGGGTCAGGATGGAGTCATTGGTGGACAGCAGTGAGGGTCAGGCTGGGGGCAGTGTGTGGATGGTGGTGAGGGTCAGGCTGGGTGCAATGTGTGGGTGGTGGTGAGGTTTAAGCTGGGGGCGGTGTGTGGATGGCGGTGATGATAAGGCTAGGGGCGGTGTGTGGTTGGCGGTGAGGGGCAGGCTCGGGGCGGTGTGTGGATGGCAGTGAGGGTCAGGCTGGGGCGGTCTGTGGATGGCAGTGCGGGTCAGGCTGTAGGCGGTGTGTGGACAGCGGTGAGGGTCAGGCTGGGGCAGTGTGTAGCCGGTGGTGAGTGCCAGGCTGGGGATGGTGTTGGACGGTGGTGTGAGACAGTCTGGTGGTGGTGTGTGGACGGCGGTGAGGGTCAGACAGAGACGGTGCTGGACGGCAGTGAGAGTCAGGCTGGGGGCGTGTGAGGATAACAGTGAGAGACAGGCTGGGATAGCGTGTGGATGGTGGGAGGGGTCAGGCTTGGTACGGTGTGTGGACGGAAGTGAGGGACAGGCTAGGGGTGGTGTTGGGTGGTGGTAGTGGTCAGGCTGGGGACGGCGTGTGGACAGTGGTGAGGGTCAGGTTTGTTGCAGTTTTGGTCGGTGAGGGTCAGGCTGAGTGTGGTGTGTAGACTGTGGTGAGGGTCACGCTGGGAGTGGTGTGTGGATGGTAATGAGGGTCATGCTGGGTGTGATGTGTAGACTGTGGTGAGGGTCAGGCTGGGGAGGTGGATGGTGAAGGTCAGGCTGGGGCCGGTGTTTGGGTGTTGGTGAGGTGCAGACTGGGGGTGGTGTGTGGATGGCGGCGAGGAGAAGGCTAGGGGCTGTGTGTGGGTGATTGTGAGGGTCAGGCTGGGGGCGTTGTGTGGGCTGTGGTGACGGTCAGGCTGGGGTGGTGCTGGATGGAGGTAAGAGTCAGGCTGGGGACGGTGTGTGGACGGCAGTGAGGATCAGACTGGGGTGGTGTGTGGATGGCGGTAAGGGTCAGGCTTGGGGTGGTGTGTTGAACGTCAATGAGCGTCAGGCTGGGGGTGGTGTGTGGATGGCGGTGAGGGTCAGGCTGGGAAGGTGTTGGACGGCTGTGAGGGACAGCCTGGTGGCGGTGTGTGAAAGGCGGTGAGGGTCAGGCTGGGTACGGTGTGTGGGTGGTTGTGAGAATCAGCTTGGGACGGTGTATGGCGGCAGTGTGGGGTAGGCTGGGTATGGTGTGTGGGCGGTGGTGAGGGGCAGGCAGGGGGTGGTGTGTGGATGGCGGTGAGGATAAGGCTTGGGACAGTGTGTGGGCGGCGGTGAGGGTCAGACTGGGAAGGTGTTGGATGGCGATGAGGTACAGGCTGGGGCGGTGCTGGACGGTGGTGAGGGTTAGACTTGTGGCAGTGTTGGACGGTGGTGGGGTTCAGGCTGGGGCAGTTAGTGGATGGCGGTGGGGGTGAGGCTGGTGGCGGTTGGTGCACGGCTGTTTGGGTCAGGCTGGGGGCAGTTCGTGGACAGCGGTGAGGGTCAGGCTGCAGGTGGTGTGTGTGCACGGTAATGAGTGTCAGGTTGGGGTTATTGGTGGACGGCGGTGAGGGTCAAGCTGGAGGCAGTGTGTTCGACCTCAATGAGGGTCAGTCAGGGGACAGTGTGTGGGTGATGGTGAGGGTCAGGCCGGGGTGTGTGTGGGGACAATGGTGATGGCCAGGCTGGGGGCGGTGTGTGGATGGTGGTGAGTGTCAGGCTGGTGATGGTGTGTTTGACATCAATGACAGTGAGGCTGGGGGTGGGGTGTGGGTGGCAGTGTGGGTCTGGCTGGAGCGGTATTGGGCGGTAGAGAGGGTTAGCATTGTGGCAGTGTTGGACGGTGGTGGGGTTCAGGCCGGGGCGGTTGGTGGAACGCGGTGGGGGTGAGGCTGGGTGCGGTTGTTGGACGGCGGTTAGGGTCAGGCAGTGTGTTTGATGTCAATGACGGTCAGGCTTGTGTTGGTGTGTGGACGGAGTGAGTGTCAGGCTGGGGTCATTGGTGGACGGCAGTGAGGGTCAGGCTGTGGGCAGTATGTTTGATGTCGATGATGGTCAGGCTAATGTTGGTGAATGGACGGTGGTGCGTGTCAGGGTGGGGTCATTGGTGGACCATGGTGAGGGTCAGGCTGGGAGCAGTCTGTGGACGGTCGTGAGTGTCAGGCAGGGGGCGCTGTTGGACGGCGGTGAAAGTCAGTTTTGTGGCAGTGTTGGATAGCAGTGGGGGTCAAGTTGGGGGCGGTTTGTGCACGGCGGTGATGGGTCAGGCTGGGGGCGGTTGGTGGGTGGCGGTGAGGGTCAGGCTGCAGGTGCTGTTTCTGCATGGTGATGAGGGTCAGGCTGAGGTCACTGGTGGATGGCGGTGAGAGACAGGCTGGGGTTGGTGTGTGGATGGCAGTGAGGGTCAGGCTGGGGGAGGTGTGGGGATGGCAGTGAGGGTCAGTCTGGGGGCGGTGTGTGGACAACGGTGAGGGTCTAGCTAGTGGCGTTGTGTGCGTGGCGGTGGTGGTGAGGCTGGGGCGGTATTGGGTGGTGGTGAGCGTCAGGATTATGGCAGTGTTGGACGGCGGTTAGGTTCAGGCCCAGGCAGTTGGTGGACAGCGGTGGGGGTGAGGCTGGGTATGTTTGTTGGATGGCGATGAGTGTCAGGCTGTGGGCAGTGTGTTTAATGTCGATGACGGTCAGGCTGGGGTTGGTGTGTGGACAGTGAAGTGTTTCAGCTTGGGGTCATTGGTGGAGAGCGGTGAGGGTCAGACTGGGGGCGGTGTGTGGATGGCAGTGAGGATCAGGCTGCGGGTAGCGTGTGGACGGCGGTGAGGGTCAGGCTGTGTGCGGTGTTTGGACGGCAGTGAGGGTCAGGCTGGGGGCGCTGTGTGAACGGCGATGAGGGTCAGGCTGCGGGTGGTTTGTGGATGGTGCCGAGTGTCAGGCTGGGGTCATTGGTGGACGGCGGTAAGGGTCAGGCTGGGGACGGCGTGTTGATGGCAGTGAGGGTAAGGTTCGTGGCGGTGTGTGGATGGCGGTGAGGGAAAGGCTGGGTGCAGTGTGTGGGTGGTAGTGAGGGTCACCTAAGGACGGTGTGTGGTCGGCAGTGAGGGGCAACTGGGGGTGGTGTGTGGATGGAGGTGAGGATAAGGGTAGGGGCGGTGTGTGTGTGTCAGTGAGGGTCAGGCTGGGAAGGTGTTGGATGGTGATGAGTGACAGTCTGGTGGTGGTGTGTGGACGGTGGTAAGGGTCAGTTAGGGATGGTGTGTGGTCAGCAGTGAGGGGCAAACCGGGGGTGGTGTGTGGATGGAGGTGAGGATAAGGGTAGGTGCGGTGTGTAGGCGTTGGTGAGGGTCAGGCTGGGAAGGTGTTGGATGGTGGTGAGGGACAGGCTGGGGTGGTGCTGGACCACAGTGAGAGTCAGTCTGGGGACAGCGTGTGGATGGCAGTGAATTCAGGCTTGGGATGGTGTGCGGATGGCAGTGAGGTTCAGGCTGTGGACAGCATGTGGATGGCGGTGAGCGTCAGGCTGGGGGCGGCGTATGGGCGGCGATGAAGGTCAGGCATTAAGCAGTGTGTAGTCGACGGTGTGTGTCAGGCTGCGGGTGGTGTGTGAACGGTGGTGAGGGTCTAGCTCGGGGCGGTGTGTGCACGATGGTGAGTGTCATGCTGGGGCAGTATTGGGCGGCAGTGAGGGGCAGGCTTGTGGCACTGTTGGACGGCGGTGGGGTTCAGGCCCGGGCGGTTGGTGGACAGAGTTGGGGCTCTGGCTGGGGGCGGTTAGTGGACAGCGGTGAGGGTTAGGCTGAGGGTGGTGTGTGGTCGGCGTTGTGGGTCAGGCTGGGTTGGTGTGTTTGACATCGATGACGGTCAGTTTGGGGACGGTGTGTGGGCGGTGGTGAGGGTCAGGCTGGTGGAGGTGTGTGGACAGTGTTGAGGATCAGGCTGGGGTTAGTATGTGGACGGCGGTGAGGGAAAGGCTGGCGACAGTGTTGGACTATGGTGAGGGTCAGGCTGCTGGCGGTGTGTGGACCGTGGTGGGGGTCAGGATGAGGACAGAATGGACTGCGATGGGGATTAGGCTGGGCAGTGATTTCATGGAGGGGAGGGTCAGGCTGGGGGCGGTGTGTGAACGACGGTGGGGTTCAGGCTGAAGGCGTTCTGTGGACGGCAGTGAGAGTCAGGCAGGGGGCGGTATTGGACGGTGGTGAGGGTCAGATTTGTGGCAGAATTGGACGGCAGTGGGTGTCAGGCAGGGCACAGTTGGTGGACAGCGGTGAGGGTCAGGATGGGATGGTATTGGGCGGTGGCGAAGGTCAGGCTGGTGCGTTATTGGACAGCAGTGAGGGTCAGGCTGGGGCATTATTGGACAGCAGTGAGGGTCAGGCTGGGGCGCTTTTGGATGGCGGTGAGTGTCAAGCTGCAGGTGGTGGGTGTGCACGGTGATGAGGGTGAGGCTGGGGTCAATGGGGACAGTGGTGAGGGTCAGGCTGGGGTCGGTGTGTGAATGGCAGTGACGGTCAGGCTGGGGGCGGTCAGTGGATGGTGGTGAGGGTCAGGCTGGGGTCGGTGTGTGGATGGCAGTGACCGTCAGGCTGGGGTGGTTGGTGGACGGCGGTGAGGGTCAGGCTGTGGGCAGTGTGTGAATGGCAGCGACGGTCAGGCTGGGGGTTGTTGGTGGACGGCGGTGAGGGTCAGGCTGTGAGCGGTGCCTTTGAAGTCGATGACGGACTGTTTGGTGATGGTGTGTGGACGATGGTGAGTGACAGGCTGGAGGCGGTGTATGGATGAAGGTGAATATCAGGCTGTGGGCGGTGTGTTTGACGTTGATGACGGTCAGTTTGGGAACAGTGTGTGGGCGGTGGTGATGGTCAGGCTGGGTGCGGTGTGTGGGTGGTGGTGACAGTCAGGCTGGGTGCGGTGTGTGGGCGGTGGTGAGGGCCAGCTAGGGATGGTGTGTGTGGTCGGCGATGGAGGCCAGGCTGAGGGTGGTGTGTGGATGGCAGTGAGGATAAGGCTAGGGGTAGTGTGGTAGCGGCGGTGTGGTTCAGGCTGGGAAGGTGTTGGACCGCGGTGAGGGACAGTCTTGTGGCGGTGTGTGGTCGGTGGTGTGGGCCAGGCTAGGGCTGTGCTGGATGGTGGTGAGAATCAGCCTGGGGACGGTGTGTGGACAGCAGTGAGGATCAGTCTGGAGGCGGTGTGTGGACGGCAGTGAGGGTCAGGCTGGGTGTGGTGTGTGGACGGCAGTGAGGGTCAGTCTGGGGGCAGTGTGTGGATGACAGTGAGGGTCAGGCTGGGTGCGGTGAGTGTGGATGGCTGTTGCGACAGACTGGTGTCAGTGTTTGGACGGCAGTGAGGGCAAGGCTGGGTGCGGTGTGTGGATGACAGTGAGGATCAGGCTGGGGCAGTGCTGGATGGCGGTGAGAGTCAGTCTGGGGGCGGCATGTGTGTGGCACTGACGGTCAGGATGGGGGCGGTGTGTGGGTGGCAGTGAGGGTCAGGCGGGGGCGGTATTGGGTGGTGAAGATTAGCCTTGTAGACTTGAGGGACGTTTTGGGAGTGGTATGTGGGCTGTGGTGAGAGTTCGGCTGGGGGACATGTGTGGGCAGTGGTAAGGGTCAGGCTGGGGTCGGTGTGTAGATGGTGGTGAGGGTCAGGTTAGAGGTGGTTTGCAGTTGGCGGTGAGAGTCAGGCTGGGGCAGTGTGTGGACAGCAGTGAGGGTCAGTCTGGGTGCGGTGTGTGGACAGCAGTGAGGGTCAGTCTGGATGTGGTGTGTGCACGGTGAGGATCAGACTTATTGCAGTTTTGGTCGGTGGTGAGGTTCTGGCTGTAGACGGTTGGTGGACGGTGGTGAGGGTCAGGTAGGGGGCAGTGTGTTTGACGTCAATGAGGGTCAGGCTGGGGGTGGTGTGTGGACGGTGGTGAGGGTCAGGCTGCGGGCGGTGAGTGGATGGTGGTGAGGGTCTGGCGGGGGCGGTGTGTGTACGACGGTGCGCATGAGGCTGGGAGCAGTGTGTGGATGGTGGTGAGGTTCATGCTGTGGGCGGTGTGTGGACGTTTTTGAGGGTGAGGCTGGGGGCGGTATTTGGACAGCGGTGAGGGTCAGGCTGGGGGTGGTGTGTGGAGGCAGAGAGGGTCAGGCTGGGGGTGGTTGGTGGACGGTGGTGAGGGTGAGGTTGGGGGCAGTATGTAGACAGCGGTGAGGGTCAGGCTGGTGGTTGTGTGGAGATGGCAGTGAGGGACTGGCTGGGTGAGGTGTGGGAACATCTGCAGAGATCAGGTTGGACGCAGAGAGTGGACGGCGGTTGTGGTCCGGCTGGGGGTGGTGTGGGGATGGTGGTAAGATTCAGGCAGGGGGCGTTGTGTGGATGGCAGTGAGGGACAGGCTGGGGGCTTTGTGTGGATGGCAGTGAGGGTCAGGCTTGTGGCAGTGTTGGATAGTGGTGTGGTCTGGCTGGGGGCGGTTGTTGGATGGTGGTGCGGTTCAGGCTGGGGCAGTTGGTTGCCTACAGTGAGGGTCAGGCTGGGGGTTGTTTTGTGGACGGTGGTGAGGGTCAGGCTGGGGTCATTGATGGACGGCAGTGGGGGCCAGGCTGTAGACGGTGTGTGGATGGTGGTGAGGGTCAGGCTGGGGGTGGTGTTTGGGCAGTGGTGAGTGTCTGCCTTGGGGTGGTGTGTGGATGGCGGTAAGGGTCAGGCTGGAGGTGGTGTGTGAACATCTGTGAGGATAAGGCTAGGGTCGGTGTGTGGGCGGCAGTGAGGGTCAGGCATGGGTGGTATTGGATGGCACTGAGGGTCAGGCTTGTGGCATTGTTGGAGAGTGGTGTGTGTCAGGCTGGGGGCGGTTGGTTGACGGTGCTGAGAGTCAGGCTGTGTGTGGTGTGTTCGACGTCGGTGAGGGTCAGGCTGGGCAATGTGTGGACAGTGGTGAGGGTCAGGCTGGGGTCATTGTTGGACGGCAGTGAGGGTTAGGCTGGAGACAGTGTGTGGGTGGCAGTGAGGGTCAGGGTGGGGTTGGTGTTTGGGTGGTAGTGAGGGTCAGGCTTGGGATTTTGTGCGTCTCGGTGAGGGATGGTGTGTACATGGCAGAGAGGGTAAGGCTCAGGATGGTGTGTGGGGGCGGTGAGGGTCAGGCTTGTGGCAGTGTTGGACAGTGGTGGAGGTCAGGCTGGGGGCGGTTGCTGGACAGCGGTGGGGTCAGGCCCGTGGCGGTTGGTGGACGGTGGTAAAGGTCAGGCTGGGGGCGTTGTGTAGACAGTGGTGAGAGTCAGGCTGGGGGTAGCTTGTGGGCAGCGGTGAGGTTCAGGCTCGGAGCGAGATTGGGTGGCGTTGGGTGTCAGGAAGGGGGTGGTGTTTGTTTGGAGGGGATGGTCAGGTGAGGTCGACGTGTGAATGACAGTGGGGGTACGGCTGGAGGCGGTATGGGGACGGCGGTGAGGGACAGGCTGGGGGCGGTGTGTGGACGTCAGTGAGGGTCAGGCTTTTGGCCGTGTGTCGTTGGTAGTGAGGGACAAGCTGGTGATGGTGTTGGACGGCGGTGAGGGACAGGCTGGGAGAGGTGTGGGGACGGCGGTGATGGATAGGCTGGTGGCGGTGTATGGACGTCAGTTAGGGTCAGGCTGGGGGGTGTACTGGACGGCAGAGAGAGTCAGCCTGGGGTCGGTATGTGGATGGCAGTGAGGGTCAGGCTGTGAGCGTTGTGTGGATGGCAGTGAGGGACAGGCTGGGTCGGTGTGAGGACGGCAGTGAGGGTCAGGTTGGGTGCGGTGTGTGGACGGCAGTGAGGATGAATCTCGGGGCGGTGTGTGGGCGGCCATGAGCCTCAGGCTTGTGGCAGTGTTGGACGGCGGTGAGCGTTAGGCTGAGGGCGTTGTGTGTACTGTGGTGAGGGTCAGGCTGGGGATGGTGTATGCGTGGCGGTGGGTGTCAGGCAGGGATTGGTGTTTATTCGGAGGGCAAGATCAGGCTAGTGTCGGCGTGTGAACGATGGTGAGGGTCAGGCTGCGGGCGGTGAGTGGATAGTGGTGAGGGTCTGGCTGGGGGCAGTGTGTGTACGACGGTGCGCGTGAGGCTGGAAGTGGTGTGTGGATGGTGGTGAGGTTCAGGCCGGGGGCGGTGTGTGGATGGTGGTGAGGGTGAGGCTGGGGGCGGTATGTAGACAGCAGTGAGGCTCAGGCTGGGGGTGGTGTGTGAACGCAGAGAGGGTCACGCTGGGGGCAGTTGGTGGATGGTGGAGAGGGTGAGGTTGGGGGCGGTATGTAGACAGATGTGAGGGTCAGGCTGGTGGTGGTGTGTGGACGGTGGTGAGGGTCAGGCTGGGGGTGGTGTGTGGATGGCAGTGAGGATAAGGCTAGGGATGGTGTGTGGGTGGCGGTGAGGGTCAGGATTGTGGCAGTGTTGGACGGTGGTGCGGTCAGGCTGGGGGCGGTTGGTAGACAGTGGTGGGGTCAGGTTGGGTGCGATTGGTAGACAGTGGTGCGGGTCAGGCTGGGAGTGGTGTGTGGGCGGTGGTGAGATTCAGGCTAGGGCGGTTTTCAGTGTCAGGCAGGGGGTGGTATGTGTTCGGAGGGGACGGTCAGGCTGAGGTCAATGCGTGAATGACGTTGGGGGTCAGGCTGGGGGTGGCGTGTGGACAACGGGGAGGGTCAGGCTGGGGGTGGTGTGTGGACAGATATGAAGGTCAGGCTGTGGGTGGTGGGTGGATAGCGGTGAAGGACAGGGTGGTGGTGGTGTGTGGATAGCAGTGAGGGCCATGCTGGGGTGCTGCTGGATGGCGGTGAGAGTCAGCAAGGGGATGGTGGGTGGATGGCAGTGTGGGTCAGTCTGGTGCAGTGTGCAGATGACAGTGAGGGACAGGCTGGGGGTGGCGCGTGGATGGCAGTGAGGGTCAGACTAGATGCGGTATGTGGATGGCAGTGAGGGTCAGGCTGGGGGCGGTGTGTGGACGGCGGTGAGGGATAGGCTGGAGGCAGTGTGTGGACGGCGGTGGAGGTCAGATTTGGTCAGTGTTGGACAGTGGTGAGCGTCAGGCTGGGGGCGGTGTGTGGGCTGTGGGGTGTTGTGTGTTCTTGGTAAGGGTCATGCTGTGGGTGGTGTGTGGACAGCAGTGAGGATAAAGCTAGGGGCAGTGTGTGGGAGGTTGTGAGGGTCAGGCGTGTGGCAGTGTTGGACGGCGGTGGTGTCAGGCTGGGAGCGGTCAGTGGACGCGGTGTGGGTCAAGCTGGGGTCGGCGTGTGCACAGAAGTGACAGTCAGGCTGTGGGCAGTGTGTGGATGGCGGTGAGTATCAGGCTGGGGGTGGTGTTGGGTGGTGGTGGGTGTCAGGCTGGGGGCGATGTTGGGTGGCGGTGCGTGTCAGGTAAGGGTTGGTGTGTGTTCGGAGGGAGGATCAGGTGATTTTGGTGTGTGTACTACGGTGAGGGTCAGACTGGGGGCGGTTGGTGATTGGCGGTTGGGGTTAGGCTGTAGACGGTGTGTGGACAGTGTTGAGGGTCAGGCTCAGGGTGGTGTGTGGACGGTGGAGAGTGTCAGTCGGGGCGCGGTGTGTCAACAGCGGTGAGCGTCAGGCTGAGTGTGGTGTATAGACAGTGGTGGGGTTCACGCTGGAGCAGTGTACATGTGGCAGTGAGGGTCAGGCTGGAGACGGTGTGTGGGTGGTGGCGAGGGTCAGGCGGTGGGCGGTTTGTGGGCAGTAGTGAGGGTCAGCCTTAGGGTAGTGCGTGGACAGCAGTGAGGATCAGGCTGGTGGCAGTGTGTGAACGGTGGTGAGGGTCAGGTTCGGGACAGTGTGTGGGCGGCAGTGAGGGTCAGGCTGTGGCAGTGTTGGACAGCAGTGGGGGTCAGGCTGGGACAGTTGGTGTACAGCAGTGAGTCTGGCTGGAGGTGGTTGGTGGACGGTGGTGTGCGTCAGGCTGGGGCGGTGTGGGACTGCGGTGAGGGTCAGGCTAGTTGTGGTGTGAGGGTTGCAGTGAGAGTCAGGCTGTGGCAGTGTTGGACGGCGGTCGGGGACAGTCTGGGGGCGGTTGGAGTACAGCGGTGGCGTCAGGCTGGGGATGGTTGGTGGATGGTGGCGTGGGTCAGGTTGGCCCGGTGCTGGATGGCAGTGAGGGTCAGGCTGGTGGCGGTGTGTGGACGGCGGTGAGGGTCAGGCTGGTGCGGTGCGGGATGGCGGTGAGAGTCAGATTGGGGACGGTTTGTGGATGGCAGTGAGGGTCAGGCTGGGGGCGGTGTGCGGATGGCAGTGAGGGACCAGCTAGTGGCGGTGTGTGGACGGGGATGAGGGTTAGACTGGGATTGGCATGTGCCCGGCGGTGATGGACAGGCTTGTTATGGTGTTGGATGGCAGTGAGGCTCAGGCTGGGTTGGTGTGTGGATGGCAGTGAGGGACAGGCTGGGGGCTGTGTGTGGATGATGGTGATGGTCAGGCTGGGGGTTGACTGTGAATGGCTGTGAGGATAAGGCTAGGGCCAGTGTGTGGGCGCCAGTGAGGGTCATGCTGGGGCATTATTGGACGGTGGAGAGGGTCAGGCTGGGCGTGGCGTGTGGATGATGGAGAGTTTCAGGCTTGAGGGCGCTGTGTAGACAGCGGTGAGGGTCAGGCTGGGTGTGGTGTGTGGACTGCAGTGGGGTTCAGGCTGGGGGAGGTATGTGGGTGGCTGTGAGGGTCAGGCTGGAGATGGTGTGTGGGTGGCGGTGAGGGTCAGGCTGTGTGCAGTGTGTGGGCAGTGGTGAGGGACAAGCTAGGGGCGGTGTATGGTCGGGGGTGAGTGTCAGGCTGTGGTAGTGTTGGACGGCAATGGAGGTCAGGCTGGGGGTGGTTGGTGGACAGCGGTGGGATCAGGCTGTGGGAGTTTGGTGGACGGTGGTGTGCGTCAGGCTAGGGCGGTGCGGGTCGGCGGTGAGGGACAGGCTGGTGGCGGTGTGTGGATGGTAGTGAGGGTTATGCTGGGGCGGTGCCGGACGGCGGTGAGAGTCAGGTTGGGGACAGTTTGTGGATGGCAGTGACGGTCAGGCTGGGGGCGGTGTGCGGATGGCAGTGAGCAACAGGTTGGTGGCGGCGTGTGGACGGTGGTAAGTGTCAGGTTGGCGGTGTGTGGATGGCAGTGTGGGTCAGGCTGCGGTGAGGGACAGTTTTGGGATGGAGTTGGACGGCAGTGAGAGTTAGGCTGGGACGGTGTGTGGATGGCAGTTAGGGACAGGCTGGGGACTGTGTGTGGATGGAGGTGAGGGTCAGGCTGGGGGTGGACTGTGAACGGCTGTGAGGATAAGTCTAGGGCCAGTATGTGGGCGGCAATGAGAGTCAGGCTGGGGCGGTATTAGATAGCAGTGAGGGTCAGGCTGGGGTGTTATTGGACGGTGATGAGGGTCAAGCTCGGGCGTTATTGGATGACAGTAGGATCAGGAGGTGGGTGGTTGGTTGACAGCGGTGAGGGTCAGGCTGGAGGCGGTGTGCTGATGGCAGTGAGTTTCAGGCTGGGGACGGTGTGTGGGCAGTTCTGAGGGTCAGCCTTGGGGTGGTGTGTGGACGGTGGTGAGGGTCAGGCTGGTGGTGGTGTGTGGACGGTGGAGAGTGTCAGGCTGGGGGCGGTGTGTAGACAGCGGTGAGGGTAAGTCTGGGTGCGGTGTGTGGACGGCAGTGGGGTTCAGGCTGGGGATGGTGTGGGCGGCGGTGATGGACAGGCTGGTGACAGTTTGTGTGGTGGTGAGGGTCAGACTGGGGGTGGTGTGTGGATGAGTGTGAGGGTCAGGCTGTGGGTGGTGCGTGGATGGTGCTGAGGGAGAGGCTGCTGACACAGTTGGACGGCAGTGAGGTACAGGCTGGTGGCGGTGTGTTGATGGCAGTGAGGGTCAGGCTTGGGCGGTGCTGGACAGCGGTGAGAGTGAGGCTGGGTGCAGTGTATGGATGGCAGTGAGGGTCAGGCTGAGGGTGGTGTGTGGACGACAGTGAGGATAAAGGTAGAGGCGTTGTTCTCCGATAGTTCTCCGTCAATACCGCAAAAAGTGCTCCCTCCATACCTCAAAATGTCCTCCCTCAGTACCTCAGACAGTACTCACTAATACGTCAGAAAGTGCTCCCTCAATACCTCAGAAAGTGCACGCACAATACTTCAGAAAGTGCTCTCTTAGTACCTCAGACGGTGCTCCCTCAATACCTCAAAAAGTGCTCCCTCAGTATGTCAGAAAGTGCTCAATAATACCTCAGAAAGTGCTCCCTCAATACCTCAGAACGGGCTCCCTCAGTACCTCAGAAAGTGCTCTCTCAGTACATCAGAAAGTGCTCCATCAATAACTCAGAAAATTCTACCTAGGTACCTCAGAAAGTACTCTCTCAATACCTCAGACAGTGCTCTCTCAGTACCTTAGGCAGAGCTCTCTGAGTACCTCAGAAAGTGCTTTCTGAGTACCTCAGAAAGTACTCGCTCCGTACCTCAGAAAGTGCTCCTTCAATACCTCAGACAGTGCTCCCTCAATACCTAAGAAAGTGCTCTTTCAGTAACTCAGAAAGTGCTCTCTTAGTACCTCAGAATGTTCTCCCTCAATACCTCAGAAGGTGCTGCCTCAGTACCTCAGACAGTACTCCCCAATTTATCAGAAAGTGCTGCCTCAGTACCTCAGAAAGTGCTCCCCAATACCTCGGAAAGTGCTTCCTCAATATCTCAGAAAGTGTTCCCTCAGTCCCTCAAAGAGTGCTTCCTCAATACCTCAGAAAGTGCTCCCGCAGTACCTCCGATAGTTCTCCGTCAATACCTCAAAAAGTGCTCCGTCCATACCACAAAACGTCCTCCCTCCGTACCTCAAAATGTCCTCCCTCAGTACCTCAGACAGTACTCCCCAATTTATCAGAAAGTGCTGCCTCAGTACCTCAGAAAGTGCTCCCTCAATACCTCAGAAAGTGATCTTCCAATACCTCAGAAAGTGCTCCCTCGTTACCACAGAAAATGCTCCCACAGTCGCTCAGAAAGTGCTCCCTCAATACCTCAGAAAGTGCTGCCTCAGTACCTCAAATAGTTTGCCGTCAATGCCTCAAAAAGTGCTCCCTCCGTACCTCAAAAAGTCCTCCCTCCGTACCTCAAAATGTCCTCCCTCAGTACCTCAGACAGTACTCACTAATACGTCAGAAAGTGCTGCCTCAGTACCTCAGACAGTGCTCCTCAATACCTCAGAAAGTGCACGCACAATACTTCAGAAAGTGTTCCCCCAGTCCCTCAAAGAGTGCTTCCTCAATACCTCAGAAAGTGCTATCTCAGTACCTCCGATAGTTCTCCGTCAATACCTCAAAAAGTGCTCCGTCCGCACCACAAAAAGTCCTCCCTCGGTACCTCAAAATGTCCTCCCTCAGTACCTCAGACAGTACTCCTCAATACCTCAGAAAGTGCACGCTCAATACTTCAGAAAGTGTTCCCCCAGTCCCTCAAGGAGTGCTTCCTCAATATCTCAGAAAGTGCTCCCTCAGTACCTCCGATAGTTCTCCGTCAATACCTCAAAAGGTGCTCCGTCCGTACCACAAAAAGTCCTCCCTCGGTACCTCAAAATGTCCTCCCTCAATACCTCAGAAAGTGCACGCTAAATACTTCAGAAAGTGATCTCTCAGGACCTCAGAAAGTGCTCTCTTAGTACCTCAGAATGTTCTCCCTCAATACTTCAGAAAGTGCTGCCTCAGTACCTCAGAAAGCGCTCCCTCAGTACCTCAGAAAGTTCTCCCCAATACCTCAGAAAGTGCTCCGTCAATATCTCAGAAAGTGTTCCCTCAGTCCCTCAAAGAGTGCTTCCTCAATACCTCAGAAAGTGCTCCCTCAGTACCTCCGATAGTTCTCCGTCAATACCGCAAAAAGTGCTCCCTCCATACCTCAAAATGTCCTCCCTCAGTACCTCAGACAGTACTCACTAATACGTCAGAAAGTGCTCCCTCAATACCTCAGAAAGTGCACGCTCAATACTTCAGAAAGTGCTCTCTCAGTATCTCAGAAAGTGCTCCCTCAATACCTCAGAAAGTGATCTCTCAGTACCTCAGAAAGTGCTCTCTTAGTACCTCAGAATGTTCTCCCTCAATACCTCAGAAAGTGCTGCCTCAGTAACTCAGACAGTACTCCCCAATTTATCAGAAGGTGCTGCCTCAGAACCTCAGAAAGTGCTCCCTCAATACCTCAGAAATTGCTCCCTCTGTACCTCAGACAGTGCTTCTTCAATACCTCAGAAAGTGCTCTCTCAGTACCTCAGAAAGCGCTCCCTCAGTACTCAGAAAGTTCTCCCTCAATACCTCAGAAAGTGCTCCCTCAGTACCTAAGGAAGTGCTGCCTCAGTACCTCAGAAAGTACTCTCTTAATACCTCAGAAAGTGCTCCCTCAGTACCTCCGATAGTTCTACGTCAATACCTCAAAAAGTGCTCCCTCCGTACCTCAAAATGTCCTCCCTCAGTACCTCAGACAGTACTGACTAATACGTCAGAAAGTGTTCCCTTAGTACCTCAGAAAGTGCTCCCTCAGGACCTCAGACATTGCTCCCTCAATAACTCAGATAGTTCTCCCTCAGTACCTCAGAAATTGGTCTGTCAATATTTCAGAAAATGCTCTCTTAGTACCTCAGAAAGTGCTCTTCAGTACCTCAGGAAGTGCTCCCTCAGTACAGCAGAAAGTATTCCCTCAATACCTTAGACAGTGCTCTCTTAGTACCTCAGAAAGTGCTCCCTCAGTACCTCAGACATTGCTCCCTCAATAACTCAGATAGTTCTCCCTCAGTACCTCAGAAAGTGCTCTCAATATTTCAGAAAATGCTCCCTCAGTACTTCAGAAAGTGCTCCCTCAGTTCCTCAGAGGGAGCTGCCTCAATACCTCAGAACGTGCTCGCTCTATACCTCAGATGATTCTCCCCCAATATCTCAGAACGTGCTCCCTCAATACCTCAGAAATTTCTCCCTCAGTACCTCATAAATTGCTGCCTCAGTACATCAGAAAGTACTCCCTCATTACCTCTGAAAGTGCTCCCTCAATACCTCAGAAAGTGATCTTCAGTACCTCAAACAGTGCTCCCCAACACCTCAGAAAGTGCTGCCTCAGTACATCAGAAAGTACTCCCTCATTACCTCTGAAAGTGCTCCCTCAATACCTCAGAAAGTGATCTTCAGTACCTCAAACAGTGCTCCCCAATACCTCAGAAAGTGCTCCCTCAAAAGCTCAGAAAGTGCTCCCTCAGTACTTCAGACGGTGCTCCCTCAATACCTCAAAAAGTGATCCCTCAGTATGTCAGAAAGTGCTCAATAATACGTCAGAAAGTGCTTCCTCAGTACCTCAGAAAGTGCTCCCTCAATACCTCAGAAAGGGCTCCCTCAGTACCTCAGAAACTGCTCTCTCAGAACCTCAGAAAGTGCTCCCTCAATAACTCAGAAAGTTCTACCTAAGTACCTCAGAAAGTACTCTCTCAATACCTCAGAGTGCTCTCTCAGTACCTTAGGTAGAGCTCTCTGAGTACCTCAGAAAGTGCTTTCTGAGTACCTCAGAAAGTACTCCCTCCGTACCTCAGAAAGTGCTCCTTCAATAGCTCAGACAGTGCTCCCTCAATACCTAAGAAAGTGCTCTTTCAGTAACTCAGAAAGTGCTCTCTTAGTACCTCAGAATGTTCTCCCTCAATACCTCAGAAGGTGCTGCCTCAGTACCTCAGACACTACTCCCCAATTTATCAGAAAGTGCAGCCTCAGTACCTCAGAAAGTGCTCCCCAATACCTCGGAAAGTGCTCCCTCAATATCTCAGAAAGTGTTCCCTCAGTCCCTCAAAGAGTGCTTTCTCAATACCTCAGAATGTGCTCCCTCAGTCCCTCCGATAGTTCTCCGTCAATACCTCAAAAGGTGTTCCGTCCGTACCACAAAACGTCCTCCCTCCATACCTCAAAATGTCCTCCCTCAGTACCTCAGACAGTACTCACTAATACGTCAGAAAGTGCTCCCTCAATACCTCAGAAAGTGCATGCTCAATACTTCAGAAAGTGCTCTCTCAGTATCTCAGAAAGTGCTCCCTCAATACCTCAGAAATTGATCTCTCAGTACCTCAGAAAGTGCTCTCTTAGTACATCAGAATGTTCTCCCTCAATACCTCAGAAAGTGCTGCCTCAGTACCTCAGCACGTGCTTCCTCAATACCTCAGAAAGTCCTCTCTCAGTACCTAAGAAAGCGCTCCCTCAGTACCTCAGAAAGTTCTCCCCAATACCTCAGAAAGTGCTCCCTCAATATCTCAGAAAGTGTTCCCTCAGTCCCTCAAAGAGTGCTTCCTCAATACCTCAGAAAGTGCTCGCTCAGTACCTCCGATAGTTCTCCGTCAATACCTCAAAAAGTGCTCCCTCCGGACCTCAAAATGTCCTCCCTCAGTACCTCAGACAGTACTCACTAATACGTCAGAAAGTGCTCCCTCAATACCTCAGAAAGTGCATGCTCAATACTTCAGAAAGCGGTCTCTCAGTATCTCAGAAAGTGCTCCCTCAATACCTCAGAAAGTGATCTCACAGTACCTCAGAAAGTGCTCACTCAGGCGCTCAGAAAGTGCTCCCTCAATACCTCAGAAAGTGCTGCCTCAGTTCCTCAGACAGTGCTCCCCAATTTATCAGAAAGTGCTGCCTCAGTACCTCAGAGAGTGCTCCCTCAATACCTCAGAAATTGCTCCCTCAGTACCTCAGACAGTACTTTCTCAATACCTCAGAAAGTGCTCTCTCAGTACCTCAGAAAGCGCTCCCTCAGTACCTCACAAAGTTCTCCCTCAATACCTCAGAAAGTGCTCCCTCAGTACCTAAGGAAGTGCTGCCTCAGTACCTCAGATAGTACTCCCTCCGTACCTCAGAAAATGCTCCTTCAATAGATCAGACTGTGCTCCCTCAATACCTAAGAAAGTGCTCTTCCAGTATCTCAGAAAGTGCCCCCTCAGTACCTCAGGAAGTGCTCCCTCAGTACATCAGAAAATACTCCCTCAATACGTTAGACAGTGCTCTCTTAGTACCTCAGAAAGTGCTCCCTCAATAATTCAGATAGTTCTCCCTCAGTACCTCAGAAAGTGCTCTCTCAATATTTCAGAAAATGCTCCCTCAGTACTTCAGAAAGTGCTCCCTCAGTTCCTCAGAGGGAGCTGCCTCAATACCTCAGAACGTGCTCGCTCTATACCTCAGATGATTCTCCCCCAATATCCCAGAACGTGCTCCCTCAATACCTCAGAAAGTGATCCCTCAATACCTCTGAAAGTCCTCCCTCAGTAACTCAGGAAGTGCAGCCTCGGTACCTCAGAAAGTACTCTCTCAATACCTCAGACAGTGCTCTCTCAGTACCTTAGGCAGAGCTCTCTGAGTACCTCAGAAAGTGCTTTCTGAGTACCTCAGAAAGTACTCCCTCCGTACCTCAGAAAGTGCTCCTTCAATAGCTCAGACAGTGCTTCCTCAATACCTAAGAAAGTGCTCTTTCAGTAACTCAGAAAGTGCTCTCTTAGTACCTCAGAATGTTCTCCCTCAATACCTCAGAAGGTGCTGCCTCAGTACCTCAGACAGTACTCCCCAATTTATCAGAAAGTGCTGCCTCAGTACCTCAGAAAGTGCTCCCCAATACCTCGGAAACTGCTCCCTCAATATCTCAGAAAGTGTTCCCTCAGTCCCTCAAAGAGTGCTTCCTCAATACCTCAGAAAGTGCTCCCTCAGTACCTCCAATAGTTCTCCGTCAATACCTCAAAAAGTGCTCCGTCCGTACCACAAAAAGTCCTCCCTCCGTACCTCAAAATGTCCTCCCTCAGTACCTCAGACAGTACTCACTAATACGTCAGAAAGAGCTCCCTCAATACCTCAGAAAGTGCACGCTCAATACTTCAGACAGTGCTCTCTCAGTATCTCAGAAAGTGCTCCCTCAATACCTCAGAAAGTGATCTCTCAGTACCTCAGAAAGTGCTCTCTTAGTACATCAGAATGTTCTCCCTCAATACCTCAGTAAATGCTGCCTCAGTACCTCAGACAGTACTACCCAATTTATCAGAAAGTGCAGCCTCAGTACCTCAGAAAGTGCTCCCCAATACCTCGGAAAGTGCTCCCTCAATATCTCAGAAAGTGTTCCCTCAGTCCCTCAAAGAGTGCTTCCTCAATACCTCAGAAAGTGCTCCCTCGGTACCTCTGATATTTCTCCGTCAATACCTCAAAAGGTGCTCCGTCCGTACCACAAAAAGTCCGCCCTCCATACCTCAAAATGTCCTCCCTCAGTACTTCAGACAGTACTCCCCAATTTATCAGAAAGTGCTGCCGCAGTACCTCAGAAAGTGCTCCATCAATACCTCAGAAAGTGATCTTCCAATACCTCAGAAAGTGCTCCCTCGTGACCACAGAAAATGTTCCCACAGTCGCTCAGAAAGTGCTCCCTCAATACCTCAGAGAGTGCTGCCTCAGTACCTCAGATAGTTCTCCGTCAATACCTCAAAAAGTGCTCCCTCCGTACCTCAAAAAGTCCTCCCTCCGTACCTCAAAATGTCCTCCCTCAGTACCTCAGACAGTACTCACTAATACGTCAGAAAGTGCTGCCTCAGTACCTCAGACAGTGCTCCTCAATACCTCAGAAAGTGCACGCTCAATACTTCAGAAAGTGTTCCCCCAGTCCCTCAAAGAGTGCTTCCTCAATACCTCAGAAAGTGCTATCTCAGTACCTCCGATAGTTCTCCGTCAATACCTCAAAAAGTGCTCCGTCCGTACCACAAAAAGTCCTCCCTCGGTACCTCAAAATGTCCTCCCTCAGTACCTCAGACAGTACTCCTCAATACCTCAGAAAGTGCGCGCTCAATACTTCAGAAAGTGTTCCCCCAGTTCCTCAAAGAGTGCTTCCTCAATACCTCAGAAAGTGCTCCCTCAGTACCTCCGATAGTTCTCCGTCAATACCTCAAAAGGTGCTCCGTCCGTACCACAAAAAGTCCTCCCTCGGTACCTCAAAATGTCCTCCCTCAATACCTCAGAAAGTGCACGCTAAATACTTCAGAAAGTGATCTCTCAGGACCTCAGAAAGTGCTCTCTTAGTACCTCAGAATGTTCTCCCTCAATACCTCAGAAAGTGCTGCCTCAGTACCTCAGAAAGCGCTACCTCAGTACCTCAGAAAGTTCTCCCCAATACCTCAGAAAGTGCTCCATCAATATCTCAGAAAGTGTTCCCTCAGTCCCTCAAAGAGTGCTTCCTCAATACCTCAGAAAGTGCTCCCTCAGTACCTCCGATAGTTCTCCGTCAATACCGCAAAAAGTGCTCCCTCCATACCTCAAAATGTCCTCCCTCAGTACCTCAGACAGTACTCACTAATACGTCAGAAAGTGCTCCCTCAATAGCTCAGAAAGTGCACGCTCAATACTTCAGAAAGTGCTCTCTCAGTATCTCAGAAAGTGCTCCCTCAATACCTCAGAAAGTGATCTCTCAGTACCTCAGAAAGTGCTCTCTTAGTACCTCAGAATGTTCTCCCTCAATACCTCAGAAAGTGCTGCCTCAGTAACTCAGACAGTACTCCCCAATTTATCAGAAAGTGCTGCCTCAGAACCTCAGAAAGTGCTCCCTCAATACCTCAGAAATTGCTCCCTCAGTACCTCAGACAGTGCTTCTTCAATACCTCAGAAAGTGCTCTCTCAGTACCTCAGAAAGCGCTCCCTCAGTACTTAGAAAGTTCTCCCTCAATACCTCAGAATGTGCTCCCTCAGTACCTAAGGAAGTGCTGCCCCAGTACCTCAGAAAGTACACCCTCCGTACCTCAGAAAGTGCTCCTTCAATAGCTCAGACAGTGCTTCCTCACTACCTAAAAAGTGCTCTTTCAGTAACTCAGAAAGTGCTCTCTTAGTACCTCAGAATGTTCTCCCTCAATACCTCAGAAGGTGCTGCCTCAGTACCTCAGACAGTACTCCCCAATTTATCAGAAAGTGCTGCCTCAGTACCATAGAAAGTGCTCCCCAATACCTCGGAAAGTGCTCCCTCAATATCTCAGAAAGTGTTCCCTCAGTCCCTCAAAGAGTGCTTCCTCAATACCTCAAAAGTGCTCCGTCCGTACCACAAAAAGTCCTCCCTCCGTACCTCAAAATGTCCTCCCTCAGTACCTCAGACAGTACTCACTAATACGTCAGAAAGTGCTCCCTCAATACCTCAGAAAGTGCACGCTCAATACTTCAGAAAGTGCTCTCTCAGTATCTCAGAAAGTGCTCCCTCAATACCTCAGAAAGTGATCTCTCAGTACCTCAGAAAGTGCTCTCTTAGTACCTCAGAATGTTCTCCCTCAATACCTCAGAAAGTGCTGCCTCAGTACCTCAGACAGTACTCCCCAATTTATCAGAAAGTGCTGCCTCAGAACCTCAGAAAGTGCTCCCTCAATACCTCAGAATTTGCTCCCTCAGTACCTCAGACAGTGCTTCCTCAATACCTCAGAAAGTGCTCTCTCAGTACCTCAGAAAGCCCTTCCTCAGTACTCAGAAAGTTGTCTCTCAATACATAAGAAAGTGCTCCCTCAGTACCTAAGGAAGTGCTGCCTCAGTACCTCAGAAAGTACTCTCTCAATACCTCAGAAAGTGCTCCCTCAGTACCTCCGATAGTTCTCCGTCAATACCTCAAAAAGTGCTCCCTCCGTACCTCAAAATGTCCTCCCTCAGTACCTCAGACAGTACTCACTAATACGTCAGAAAGTGTTCCCTTAGTACATCAGAAAGTGCTCCCTCAGGACCTCAGATATTGCTCCCTCAATAACTCAGATAGTTCTCCCTCAGTACCTCAGAAATTGGTCTGTCAATATTTCAGAAAATGCTCTCTTAGTACCTCAGAAAGTGCTCCCTCAGTACCTCAGGAAGTGCTCCCTCAGTACATCAGAAAGTATTCCCTCAATACCTTAGGCAGTGCTCTCTTAGTACCTAAGAAAGTGCTCCCTCAGTACCTCAGAAAGTGCTCCCTCAATAACTCAGATAGTTCTCCCTCAGTACCTCAGAAAGTGCTCTCTCAATATTTCAGAAAATGCTCCCTCAATACCTCAGAAAGTGCTCCCTCAGTTCCTCAGAGAGAGCTGCCTCAATACCTCAGAACGTGCTCGCTCTATACCTCAGATGATTCTCCCCCAATATCTCAGAACGTGCTCCCTCAATACCTCTGAAATTTCACCCTCAGTACCTCATAAAGTGCTGCCTCAGTACATCAGAATGTACTCCCTCATTAACTCTGAAAGTGCTCCCTCAATACCTCAGAATGTGATCTTCAGTACCTCAAACAGTGCTCCCCAATACCTAAGAAAGTGCTCCCTCAAAAGCTCAGAAAGTGCTCCCTCAGTACCTCAGACGGTGCTCCCTCAATACCTCAAAAAGTGCTCCCTCAGTATGTCAGAACGTGCTCAATAATACATCAGAAAGTGCTTCCTCAGTACCTCAGAAAGTGCTCCCTGAATACCTCAGAACGGGCTCCCTCAGTACCTCAGAAAGTGCTCTCTCAGTACCTCAGAAAGTGCTCCCTCAATAACTCAGACAGTGCTCTCTCAGTACCTTAGGCAGAGCTCTCTGAGTACCTCAGAAAGTACTCCCTCCGTACCTCAGAAAGTGCTCCTTCAATAGCTCAGACAGTGCTCCCTCAATACCTAAGAAATTGCTCTTTCAGTAACTCAGAAAGTGCTCTCTTAGTACCTCAGAATGTTCTCCCTCAATACCTCAGAACGTGCTGCCTCAGTACCTCAGACAGTCCTCCCCAATTTATCAGAAAGTGCAGCCTCAGTACCTCAGAAAGAGCTCCCCAATACCTCAGAAAGTGCTCCCTCAATATCTCAGAAAGTGTTCCCTCAGTCCCTCAAAGAGTGCTTCCTCAATACCTCAGAAAGTGCTCCCTCAGTACCTCCGATAGTTCTCCGTCAATACCTCAAAAAGTGCTCCGTCCGTACCACAAAAAGTCCTCCCTCCGTACCTCAAAATGTTCTCCCTCAGTACCTCAGACAGTACTCACTAATACGTCAGAAAGTGCTCCCTCAATACCTCAGAAATTGCACGCTCAATACTTCAGAAAGTGCTCTCTCAGCATCTCAGAAAGTGCTCCCACAATACCTCAGAAGGTGATCTCTCAGTACCTCAGAAAGTGCTCTCTTAGGACCTCAGAATGTTCTCCCTCAATACCTCAGAAGGTGCTGCCTCAGTATCTCAGACAGTACTCCCCAATTTATCAGAAAGTGCAGCCTCAGTACCTCAGAAAGTGCTCCCCAATACCTCGGAAAGTGCTCCCTCAATAACTCAGAAAGTGTTCGCTCAGTCCCTCAAAGAGTGCTTTCTCAATACCTCAGAATGTGCTCCCTCAGTACCTCTGATAGTTCTCCGTCAATACCTCAAAAGGTGCTCCATCCGTACCACAAAATGTCCTCCCTCCATACCTCAAAATGTCCTCCCTCAGTACCTCACACAGTACTCACTAATACGTCAGAAAGTGCTCCCTCAATACCTCAGAAAGTGCATGCTCAATACTTCAGAAAGTGCTCTCTCAGTATCTCAGAAAGTGCTCCCTCAATACCTCAGAAAGTGATCTCTCAGTACCTCAGAAACTGCTCTCTTAGTACATCAGAATGTTCTCCCTCAATACCTCAGAAAGTGCTGCCTCAGTACCTCAGACAGTACTCCGCAATTTATCAGAAAGTGCTGCCTCAGTACCTCAGAAAGTGCTTCCTCAATACCTCAGAAAGTGCTCTCTCAGTACCTAAGAAAACGCTCCCTCAGTACCTCAGAACGTTCTCCCCAATACCTCAGAAAGTGCTCCCTCAATATCCCAGAAAGATTTCCCTCAGTCCCTCAAAGAGTGCTTCCTCAATACCTCAGAAAGTGCTCGCTCAGTACCTCCGATAGTTCGCCGTCAATACCTCAAAAAGTGCTCCCTCCGTACCTCAAAATGTCCTCCCTCAGTACCTCAGACAGTACTCACTAATACGTCAGAACGTGCTCCCTCAATACCTCAGAAAGAGCATGCTCAATACTTCAGAAAGCGCTCTCTCAGTATCTCAGAAAGTGCTCCCTCAATACCTCAGAAAGTGATCTCTCAGTACCTCAGAAAGTGCTCACTCAGGCGCTCAAAAAGTGCTCCCTCAATACCTCAGAAAGTGCTGCCTCAGTTCCTCAGACAGTGCTCCCCAATTTATCAGAAAGTGCTGCCTCAGTACCTCAGAAATTGCTCCCTCAATACCTCAGAAATTGCTCCCTCAGTACCTCAGACAGTACTTCCTCAATACCTCAGAAAGTGCTCTCTCAGTACCTCAGAAAGCGCTCCCTCAGTACCTCACAAAGTTCTCCCTCAATACCTCAGAAAGTGCTCCCTCAGTACCTAAGGAAGTGCTGCCTCAGTACCTCAGATAGTACTCCCTCCGTACCTCAGAAAATGCTCCTTCCGTAGATCAGACTGTGCTCCCTCAATACCTAAGAAAGTGCTCTTCCAGTACCTCAGAAAGTGCCCCCTCAGTACCTCAGGAAGTGCTCCCTCAGTACATCAGAAAGTACTCCCTCAATACCTTAGACAGTGCTCTCTTAGTACCTCAGAAAGTGCTCCCCCAATAATTCAGATAGTTCTCCCTTAGTACCTCAGAAAGTGTTCTCTCAATATTTCAGAAAATGCTCCCTCAGTACTTCAGAAAGTGCTCCCTCAGTTCCTCAGAGGGAGCTGCCTCAATACCTCAGAACGTGCTCGCTCTATACCTCAGATGATTCTCCCCCAATATCCCAGAACGTGCTCCCTCAATACCTCAGAAAGTGCTCCCTCAATACCTCAGAAAGTGCTCCCTCAGTAACTCAGGAAGTGCTGCCTCGGTACCTCAGAAAGTACTCTCTCAATACCTCAGACAGTGCTCTGTCAGTACCTTAGGCAGAGCTCTCTGAGTACCTCAGAAAGTGCTTTCTGAGTACCTCAGAAAGTACTCCCTCCGTACCTCAGAAAGTGCTCCTTCAATAGCTCAGGCAGTGCTCCCTCAATACCTAAGAAAGTGCTCTTTCAGTAACTCAGAAAGTGCTCGCTCAGTACCTCAGGAAGTGCTCCCTCAGTATGTCAGAAAGTACTCCCTCAATACCTTAGACAGAGCTCTCTTAGTACCTCAGAAAGTGCTCCCTCAGTACCTCAGAAATTGGTCTGTCAGTATGTCAGAAAATGCTCTCTTAGTACCTGAGAAAGTGCTCCCTCAGTACCTCAGGAAGTGCTCCCTCAGTACATCAGAAAGTATTCCCTCAATACCTTAGACAGTGCTCTCTTAGTACCTAAGAAAGTGCTCCCTCAGGACCTCAGACATTGCTCCCTCAATAACTCAGATAGTTCTCCCTCAGTACCTCAGAAAGTGCTCTCTCAATATTTCAGAAAATGCTCCCTCAATACCTCAGAAAGTGCTCCCTCAGTTCCTCAGAGAGAGCTGTCTCAATACCTCAGAACGTGCTCGCTCTATACCTCAGATGATTCTCCCCCAATATCTCAGAACGTGCTCCCTCAATACCTCTGAAATTTCACCCTCAGTACCTCATAAAGTGCTGCCTCAGTACATCAGAATGTACTCCCTCATTAACTCTGAAAGTGCTCCCTCAATACCTCAGAATGTGATCTTCAGTACCTCAAACAGTGCTCCCCAATACCTAAGAAAGTGCTCCCTCAAAAGCTCAGAAAGTGCTCCCTCAGTACCTCAGACGGTGCTCCCTCAATACCTCAAAAAGTGCTCCCTCAGTATGTCAGAACGTGCTCAATAATACATCAGAAAGTGCTTCCTCAGTACCTCAGAAAGTGCTCCCTGAATACCTCAGAACGGGCTCCCTCAGTACCTCAGAAAGTGCTCTCTCAGTACCTCAGAAAGTGCTCCCTCAATAACTCAGAAAGTGCTCTCTCAGTACCTTAGGCAGAGCTCTCTGAGTACCTCAGAAAGTACTCCCTCCGTACCTCAGAAAGTGCTCCTTCAATAGCTCAGACAGTGCTCCCTCAATACCTAAGAAAGTGCTCTTTCAGTAACTCAGAAAGTGCTCTCTTAGTACCTCAGAATGTTCTCCCTCAATACCTCAGAACGTGCTGCCTCAGTACCTCAGACAGTCCTCCCCAATTTATCAGAAAGTGCAGCCTCAGTACCTCAGAAAGTGCTCCCCAATACCTCGGAAAGTGCTCCCTCAATATCTCAGAAAGTGTTCCCTCAGTCCCTCAAAGAGTGCTTACTCAATACCTCAGAAAGTGCTCCCTCAGTACCTCCGATATTTCTCCGTCAATACCTCAAAAAGTGCTCCGTCCGTACCACAAAAAGTCCTCCCTCCGTACCTCAAAATGTCCTCCCTCAGTACCTCAGACAGTACTCACTAATACGTCAGAAAGTGCTCCCTCAATACCTCAGAAATTGCACGCTCAATACTTCAGAAAGTGCTCTCTCAGCATCTCAGAAAGTGCTCCCACAATACCTCAGAAGGTGATCTCTCAGTACCTCAGAAAGTGCTCTCTTAGGACCTCAGAATGTTCTCCCTCAATACCTCAGAAGGTGCTGCCTCAGTACCTCAGACAGTATTCCCCAATTTATCAGAAAGTGCTGCCTCAGTACCTCAGAATGTGCTCCCCAATACCTCGGAAAGTGCTCCCTCAATAACTCAGAAAGTGTTCGCTCAGTCCCTCAAAGAGTGCTTTCTCAATACCTCAGAATGTGCTCCCTCAGTACCTCTGATAGTTCTCCGTCAATACCTCAAAAGGTGCTCCGTCCGTACCACAAAAAGTCCTCCCTCCATACCTCAAAATGTCCTCCCTCAGTACCTCAGACAGTACTCACTAATACGTCAGAAAGTGCTCCCTCAATACCTCAGAAAGTGCATGCTCAATACTTCAGAAAGTGCTCTCTCAGTATCTCAGAAAGTGCTCCCTCAATACCTCAGAAAGTGATCTCTCAGTACCTCAGAAAGTGCTCTCTTAGTACATCAGAATGTTCTCCCTCAATACCTCAGAAAGTGCTGCCTCAGTACCTCAGACAGTACTCCGCAATTTATCAGAAAGTGCTGCCTCAGTACCTCAGAAAGTGCTTCCTCAATACCTCAGAAAGTGCTCTCTCAGTACCTAAGAAAACGCTCCCTCAGTACCTCAGAAAGTTCTCCCCAATACCTCAGAAAGTGCTCCCTCAATATCTCAGAAAGTGTTCCCTCAGTCCCTCAATGAGTGCTTCCTCAATACCTCAGAAAGTGCTCGCTCAGTACCTCCGATAGTTCTCCGTCAATACCTCAAAAAGTGCTCCCTCCGTACCTCAAAATGTCCTCCCTCAGTACCTCAGACAGTACTCACTAATACGTCAGAACGTGCTCCCTCAATACCTCAGAAAGAGCATACTCAATACTTCAGAAAGCGCTCTCTCAGTATCTCAGAAAGTGCTCCCTCAATACCTCAGAAAGTGATCTCTCAGTACCTCAGAAAGTGCTCACTCAGGCGCTCAGAAAGTGCTCCCTCAATACCTCAGAAAGTGCTGCCTCAGTTCCTCAGACAGTGCTCCCCAATTTATCAGAAAGTGCTGCCTCAGTACCTCAGAAATTGCTCCCTCAATACCTCAGAAATTGCTCCCTCAGTACCTCAGACAGTACTTCCTCAATACCTCAGAAAGTGCTCTCTCAGTACCTCAGAAAGCGCTCCCTCAGTACCTCACAAAGTTCTCCCTCAATACCTCAGAAAGTGCTCCCTCAGTACCTAAGGAAGTGCTGCCTCAGTACCTCAGATAGTACTCCCTCCGTACCTCAGAAAATGCTCCTTCCGTAGATCAGACTGTGCTCCCTCAATACCTAAGAAAGTGCTCTTCCAGTACCTCAGAAAGTGCCCCCTCAGTACCTCAGGAAGTGCTCCCTCAGTACATCAGAAAGTACTCCCTCAATACCTTAGACAGTGCTCTCTTAGTACCTCAGAAAGTGCTCCCCCAATAATTCAGATAGTTCTCCCTTAGTACCTCAGAAAGTGCTCTCCCAATATTTCAGAAAATGCTCCCTCAGTACTTCAGAAAGTGCTCCCTCAGTTCCTCAGAGGGAGCTGCCTCAATACCTCAGAACGTGCTCGCTCTATACCTCAGATGATTCTCCCCCAATATCACAGAACGTGCTCCCTCAATACCTCAGAAATTGCTCCCTCAATACCTCAGAAAGTGCTCCCTCAGTAACTCAGGAAGTGCTGCCTCGGTACCACAGAAAGTACTCTCTTAATACCTCAGACAGTGCTCTGTCAGTACCTTAGGCAGAGCTCTCTGAGTACCTCAGAAAGTGCTTTCTGAGTACCTCAGAAAGTACTCCCTCCGTACCTCAGAAAGTGCTCCTTCAATAGCTCAGACAGTGCTCCCTCAATACCTAAGAAAGTGCTCTTTCAGTAACTCAGAAAGTGCTCTCTTAGTCCCTCAGAATGTTCTCCCTCAATACCTCAGAAGGTGCTGCCTCAGTACCTCAGACAGTACTCCCCAATTTATCAGAAAATGCTGCCTCAGTACCTCAGAACGTGCACCCCAATACCTCGGAAAGTGCTACCTCAATATCTCAGAAAGTGTTCCCTCAGTCCCTCAAAGAGTGCTTCGTCAATACCTCAGAAAGTGCTCCCTCAGTAACTCCGATAGTTCTCCGTCAATACCTCAAAAGGTGCTCAGTCCGTACCACAAAAAGTCCGCCCTCCATACCTCAAAATGTCCTCCCTCAGTACCTCAGACAGTATTCCCCAATTTATCAGAAAGTGCTGCCTCAGTACCTCAGAATGTGCTCCCCAATACCTCGGAAAGTGCTCCCTCAATATCTCAGAAAGTGTTCCCTCAGTCCCTCAAAGTGTGCTTCCTCAATACCTTAGAAAGTGCTCCCTCAGTACCTCCGATAGTTCTCCGTCAAGACCTCAAAAAGTGCTCCGTCCGTACCACAAAACGTCCGGCCTCCGTACCTCAAAATGTCCTCCCTCAGTACCTCAGACAGTACTCACTAATACGTCAGAAAGTGCTCCCTCAATACCTCAGAAAGTGCACGCTCAATACTTCAGAAAGTGCTCTCTCAGTATCTCAGAAAGTGCTCCCTCAATACCTCAGAAAGTGATCTCTCAGTACCTAAGAAAGTGCTCTCTTAGTACCTCAGAATGTTCTCCCTCAATACCTCAGAAAGTGCTGCCTCAGTACCTCAGACAGTACTCCCCAATTTATCAGAAAGTGCTGCCTCAGTACCTCAGAAAGTGCTCCCCAATACCTCGGAAAGTGCTCCCTCAATACCTCAGAATGTGCTCCCTCAGTACCTCTGATATTTCTCCGTCAATACCTCAAAAGGCGCTCCGTCCGTACCTCAAAAAGTCCGCCCTCCATACCTCAAAATGTCCTCCCTCAGTACCTCAGACAGTACTCCCCAATTTATCAGAAAGTGCTGCCTCAGTACCTCAGAACGTGCTCCCTCAATACCTCAGAAAGTGCTCCCTCAGTACCTCAGACAGTACTTCTCAATACCTCAGAAAGTGCTCTCTCAGTACCTCAGGAATTGCTCCCTCAGTATGTCAGAAAGTACTCCCTCAATACCTTAGACAGAGCTCTCTTAGTACCTCAGAAAGTGCTCCCTCAGTACCTCAGAAATTGCTCCCTCAATTACTCAGATAGTTCTCCCTCAGTACGTCAATAAGCGCTCCCTCAATATCTCAGAAAATGCTCTCTCAGAACCACAGAAAGTGCTCCCTCACTTCCTCAGAGAGTGCACCCTCAATACCTCAGAAAGTGCTCCCTCTATACCTCAGATGATTCTCCCCCAATACCTCAGAAAGTGCTCCCTCAATACCTCAGATATTTCTCCCTCACTACCTCAGAAAGTGCTCTCTGAATACCTCAGAAAGCGCTCCCTCAGAATCTCAAACAGTTCTTCCGAATACCTCAGAAAATGCTCCCTCAAAAGCTCAGAAAGTGCTCCCTCAGTACCGCAGAAAGTACTCCCTGAATACCTCAAAAAGTGCTCCCTCCGTACCACAAAACGTCCGCCCTCCGTACCTCAAAATGTCCTCCCTCAGTACCTCAGACAGTACTCACTAATACGTCAGAAAGTGCTCCCTCAATACCTCAGAAAGTGCACGCTCAATACTTCAGAAAGTGCTCTCTCAGTATCTCAGAACGTGCTCCCTCAATACCTCAGAAAGTGATCTCTCAGTCCCTCAGAAAGTGCTCTCTTAGTACCTCAGAATGTTCTCCCTCAATACCTCAGAAAGTGCTGCCTCAGTTCCTCAGACAGTACTCCCCAATTTATCAGAAAGTGCTGCCTCAGTACCTCAGAAAGTGCTCCCCAATACCTCGGAAAGTGCTCCCTCAATATCTCAGAAAGTGTTCCCTCAGTCCCTCAAAGAGTGCTTCCTCAATACCTCAGAAAGTGCTCCCTCAGTACCTCTGATATTTCTCCGTCAATACCTCAAAAGGTGCTCCGTCCGTACCACATAAAGTCCGCCCTCCATACCTCAAAATGTCCTCCCTCAGTACCTCAGACAGTACTCCCCAATTTATCAGAAAGTGCTGCCTCAGTACCTCAGAAAGTGCTCCCTCAATACCTCAGAAATTGCTCCCTCAGTACCTCAGACAGTACTTCCTCAATACCTCGGAAAGTGCTCTCTCAGTACCTCAGAAAGCGCTCCCTCAGTACCTCACAAAGTTCTCCCTCAATACCTCAGAAAGTGCTCCCTCAGTACCTAAGGAAGTGCTGCCTCAGTACCTCAGAAAGTACTCCCTCCGTACCTCAGAAAATGCTCCTTCAATAGATCAGACTGTGCTCCCTCAATACCTAAGAAAGTGCTCTTCCAGTACCTCAGAAAGTGCCCCCTCAGTACCTCAGGAAGTGCTCCCTCAGTACATCAGAAAGTACTCCCTCAATACCTCTGAATGTGCTCTCTTAGTACCTCAGAAAGTTTTCCCTCAATAACTCAGATAGTTCTCCCTCAGTACCTCAGAAATTGCTCTCTCAATATTTCAGAAAATGCTCCCTCAGTACTTCAGAAAGTGCTCCCTCAGTTCCTCAGAGGGAGCTGCCTCAATACCTCAGAACGTGCTCGCTCTATACCTCAGATGATTCTCCCCCAATATCTCAGAACGTGCTCCCTCAATACCTCAGAAATTTCTCCCTCAGTACCTCATAAAGTGCTGCCTCAGTACATCAGAAAGTACTCCCTCATTACCTGTGAAAGTGCTCCCTCAATACCTCAGAAAGTGATCTTCAGTACCTCAAACTGTGCTCCCCAATACCACAGAAAGTGCTGCCTCAGTACATCAGAAAGTACTCCCTCATTATCTCTGAAAGTGCTCCCTCAATACCTCAGAAAGTGATCTTCAGTACCTCAAACAGTGCTCCCCAATACCTCAGAAAGTGCTCCCTCAAAAGCTCAGAAAGTGCTCCCTCAGTACCTCAGACGGTGCTCCCCAATACCTCAGAAAGTGCTGCCTCAGTACATCAGAAAGTACTCCCTCATTATCTCTGAAAGTGCTCCCTCAATACCTCAGAAAGTGATCTTCGGTACCTCAAACAGTGCTCCCCAATACCTCAGAAAGTGCTCCCTCAATACCTCAAAAAGTGCTCCCTCAGTATGTCAGAAAGTGCTCAATAATACGTCAGAAAGTGCTTCCTCAGTACCTCAGAAAGTGCTCCCTCAATACATCAGAACGGGCTCCCTCAGTACCTCAGAAAGTGCTCCCTCAATAACTCAGAAAGTTCTACCTAAGTACCGCAGAAAGTACTCCCTCAGTACCTCAGAAGGTGCTCCCTCAATACCTCATAAAGTGATCTCTCAGTAACTCAGAATGTGCTCCCTTGTTACCTCAGAAAGTGCTCCTCAGTCCCTCAGAAAGTGCTCCCTCAATACCTCAGAAAGTGCTCCCTCAGTACCTCAGACAGAGCTCCCTCAGTACCTCAGAAAGTGCTCCCTCAATACCTCAGAAAGTGCTCCCTCAGTAACTCAGGAAGTGCTGCCTCAGTACCTCAGAAAGTACTCTCTCAATACCTCAGACAGTGCTCTCTCAGTACCTTAGGCAGAGCTCTCTGAGTACCTCAGAAAGTGCTTTCTGAGTACCTCAGAAAGTACTCCCTCCGTACCTCAGAAAGTGCTCCTTCAATAGCTCAGACAGTGCTCCCTCAATACCTAAGAAAGTGCTCTTTCAGTAACTCAGAAAGTGCTCGCTCAGTACCTCAGGAAGTGCTCCCTCAGTATGTCAGAAAGTACTCCCTCAATACCTTAGACAGAGCTCTCTTAGTACCTCAGAAAGTGCTCCCTCAGTACCTCAGAAATTGCTCCCTCAATAACTCAGATAGTTCTCCCTCAGTACGTCAATAAGCGCTCCCTCAATATCTCAGAAAATGCTCTCTCAGAACCACAGAAAGTGCTCCCTCACTTCCTCAGAGAGTGCACCCTCAATACCTCAGAAACTGCTCCCTCTATACCTCAGATGATTCTCCCCCAATACCTCAGAATGTGCTCCCTCAATACCTCAGATATTTCTCCCTCACTACCTCAGAAAGTGGTCTCTGAATACCTCAGAAAGCGTTCCCTCAGAATCTCAAACAGTTCTTCCGAATACCTCAGAAAATGCTCCCTCAAAAGCTCAGAAAGTGCTCCCTCAGTACCGCAGAAAGTACTCCCTGAATACCTCAAAAAGTGCTCCCTCCGTACCTCAAAAGATCCTCCCTCAGTACCTCAGAGAGTGCTCACTAATTCGTCAGAAAGTGCTTCCTCAGTACCTCCGAAATTGCTCCCTCAATACCTCAGAAAGTGCTCCCTCAGTACCTCAGAATGTTCTCTCACCGTACCTCAGAACGTGCTCCCTCAATACCTCAGAAATTTCTACCTCACTACCTCAGAAAGTACTCCCTCAGTACCTCAGAAATTACTCCCTCAATACCTCAGAAAGTGATCACTCAGGACATCAGAAAGTGCTCCCACAATACCTCAGGAAGTGCTGCTGCAGTCCCTCAGAAAGTGCTCCCACAATACCTCAGAAAGTGCTCCCTCAATATCTCAGAAAGTGTTCCCTCAGTCCCTCAAAGAGTGCTTCCTCAATACCTCAGAAAGTGCTCCCTCAGTACCTCAGATAGTTCTCCCTCAGTACCTCAGATAGTACTCCCACAATACCTCAAAAAGTGCTCTCTCCGTACCTCAAAATGTCCTCCCTCAGTACCTCACACAGTGCTCACGAATACATCAGAAAGTGCTTCCTCAGTACCTCAGAAAGTGCTCCCTCAGTACCTCAGAAAGTGCACCCTCAATACGTCAGAAAGTGCTCCCTCAGTACATCAGAATGTGCTCCCTCAGTACCTCAGAAAGTGCTCCGTCAATACTTCAGAAAGTGCACCCTCAATACCTCAGAAAGTGCCCCCTCAATACCTCAGAATGTGCTCTCTCAGTACCTCAGAAAGTGCTTCCTCAATACCTCAGAAAGTGCTCCCTTAATACCTCAGAAATTACTCTCACAATACTTCAGACTGTGCTCTCTCAGTACCTCAGAAAGTGCTCTCTCAGGACCTCAGAAAGTACTCTCTCAAAACCTCAGAAATTGCTCCCTCAGTACGTCAGACAGTGCTTCCTCAATACCTCAGAAATTACTCCCTCAGTACCTCAGGAAGTGCTCCCTCAGTACATCAGAAAGAACTTCCTCAATGCCTTAGACAGTGCTCTCTTCGTACCTCAGAAAGTGCTCCCTCAGTACCTCAGACATTGCTCCCTCAATAATTCAGATAGCTCTCCCTCAGTACCTCAGAAAGTGCTCCGTCAATATCTCAGAAAATGCTCCCTCAGTTCCTCAGAAAGTGCTCCCTCAATATCTCAGATATTTCTCCCTCAGTACTTCAGAAAGAGCTGACTCAGTACGTCAGAAAGTACTCCCTCAATACCACAGAAAGCGCTCCCTCAGTACCTCAAACAGTGCTCCCCAATACCTCAAAAAGTGCTCCCTCCGTACCACAACATGTCCTCCCTCAGTTCCTCAGACAGTGCTCACTAATACGTCAGAAAATGCTTCATCAGTACCTCAGATAGTACTCCCTGAATACCTCAGAACGGGCTCCCTCAGTACCTCAGGAAGTGCTCCCTCAATACCTGAGAAAGTGCCCCCTCAGTACCTCAGTCAGTGCTCCCCAATACCTCAGAAAGTGTTCCCTCAATATCTCAGAAAGTGTTCCCTCAGTACCTCAGACAGTGCTCTCTCAATACCTCAGAATATGCTCCCTCAGTACCTCAGAAAATGCTCCCTCAATACCTTAGAAATTGCTCCCTCAATACCTCAGGAAGTGCTCTCTCAGTACTTCAGAAAGTGCTCTCTCAGGACCTCAGAAAGTGATACCTCAATACCTCAGAAAGTGCTCCCTCAGTACCTCACACAGTGCTCACGAATACATCAGAAAGTGCTTCCTCAGTACCTCAGAAAGTGCTCCCTCAATACCTCAGAAAGTGCACCCTCAATACGTCAGAAAGTGCTCCCTCAGTACATCAGAATGTGCTCCCTCAGTACCTCAGAAAGTGCTCTGTCAATACCTCAGAAAGTGCACCCTCAATACCTCAGAAAGTGCCCCTCAATACCTCAGAATGTGCTCTCTCAGTACCTCAGAAAGTGCTTCCTCAATACCTCAGAAAGTGCTCCCTCAATACCTCAGAAATTACTCTCACAATACTTCAGACTGTGCTCTCTCAGTACCTCAGAAAGTGCTCTCTCAGGACCTCAGAAAGTACTCTCTCAAAACCTCAGAAATTGCTCCCTCAGTACGTCAGACAGTGCTTCCTCAATACCTCAGAAATTACTCCCTCAGTACCTCAGAAAGTGCTCCCTCAGTACATCAGAAAGAACTTCCTCAATGCCTTAGACAGTGCTCTCTTCGTACCTCAGAAAGTGCTCCCTCAGTACCTCAGACATTGCTCCCTCAATAACTCAGATAGTTCTCCCTCAGTACCTCAGAAAGTGCTCCGTCAATATCTCAGAAAATGCTCCCTCAGTTCCTCAGAAAGTGCTCCCTCAATATCTCAGATATTTCTCCCTCAGTACTTCAGAAAGAGCTGACTCAGTACGTCAGAAAGTATTCCCTCAATACCACAGAAAGCGCTCCCTCAGTACCTCAAACAGTGCTCCCCAATACCTCAAAAAGTGCTCCCTCCGTACCACAAAATGTCCTCCCTCAGTTCCTCAGGCAGTGCTCACTAATACGTCAGAAAATGCTTCATCAGTACCTCAGAAAGTACTCCCTGAATACCTCAGAATGGGCTCCCTCAGTACCTCAGAAAGTGCTCTCTCAGTACCTCAGGAAGTGCTCCCTCAATACCTGAGAAAGTGCCCCCTCAGTACCTCAGTCAGTGCTCCCCAATACCTCAGAAAGTGTTCCCTCAATATCTCAGAAAGTGTTCCCTCAGTACCTCAGAAAATGCTCCCTCAATACCTTAGAAATTGCTCCCTCAATACCTCAGGAAGTGCTCTCTCAGTACTTCAGAAAGTGCTCTCTCAGTACCTCAGGAAGTGCTCCCTCAATACCTGAGAAAGTGCCCCCTCAGTACCTCAGTCAGTACTCCCCAATACCTCAGAAAGTGTTCCCTCAATATCTCAGAAAGTGTTCCCTCAGTACCTCAGAAAATGCTCCCTCAATACCTTAGAAATTGCTCCCTCAATACCTCAGAAAGTGCTCCCTCAGTACCTCAGACAGTGCTTCCTCAATTCCTCAGTTAGTGCTTCCTCAGTACCTCAGAAAGTGCTCCCTCAGTTCCTCAGAAAGAGATCCCTCAGTAACTCAGGAAGTGCTGCCTCAGGAAGTGCTGCCTCAGTACGTCAGAAAGTACTCTCTCAATACCTCAGAGTGCTCCCTCAGTACCTCAGAAAGTGCTCACTAATACGTCAGGAAGTGCTTCCTCAGTACCTCAGAAGGTGCTCCCTCAATACCTCAGAAAGTGCTCCCTCAATACCTCAGAAATTTCGACCACAGTACATCAGAAAGTACTCCCTCAGTACCTCAGAAAGTGCTCCCTCAATACCTCAGAAAGTGATCTCCCAGTACCTCAGAAAGTGCTCCCTCGTTACCACCGAAAGTGCTCCCTCAGGCGCTCAGACAGTGCTCCCTCAATACCTCAGAAAGTGATGCCTCAGTACCTCAGACAGTGCTCCCCAATAACTCAGAAAGTGCTTCCTCAATACCTCAGAAAGTCCTCCCTCAGTACCTCAGATAGTTCTCCGTCAATACCTCAAAAAGTGCTCCCTCCGTACCACAAAAAGTCCTCACTCCGTACCTCAAAATGTCCTCCCTCAGGACCTCAGACAGTACTCACTAATACATCAGAAAGTGCTTCCTCAGTACCTTAGAAAGTGCTCCCTCAATACCTCAGAAAGTGCACGCTCAATACTTCAGAAAGTGCTCTCTCAGTTTCTCAGAAAGTGCTCCCTCAATACCTCAGTAAGTGATCTCTCAGTACCTCAGAAAGTGCTCTCTTAGTACATCAGAATGTTCTCCCTCAATACCTCAGAAAGTGCTGCCTCAGTACCTCAGACAGTACTCCACAATTTATCAGAAAGTGCTGCCTCAGTACCTCAGAAAGTGCTTCCTCAATACCTCAGAAAGTGCTCTCTCAGTACCTAAGAAAGCGCTCCCTCAGTACCTCAGAAAGTTCTCCCCAATACCTCAGAAAGTGCTCCCTCAATATCTCAGAAAGTGTTCCCTCAGTCCCAAAAAGAGTGCTTCCTCAATACCTCAGAAAGTGCTCGCTCAGTACCTCCGATAGCTCTCCGTCAATACCTCAAAAAATGCTCCCTCCGTACCTCAAAATGTCCTACCTCAGTACCTCAGACAGTACTCACTAATACGTCAGAAAGTGCTCCCTCAATACCTCAGAAAGTGCATGCTCAATACTTCAGAAAGCGCTCTCTCAGTATCTCAGAAAGTGCTCCCTCAATACCTCAGAAAGTGATCTCTCAGTACCACAGAAAGTGCTCACTCATGCGCTCAGAAAGTGCTCCCTCAATACCTCAGAAAGTGCTGCCTCAGTACATCAGACAGTACTCCCCAATTTATCAGAAAGTGCTGCCTCAGTACCTCAGAAAGTACTCCCTCAATACCTCAGAAATTGCTCCCTCAGTACCTCAGACAGTACTTCCTCAATACCTCAGAAAGTGCTCTCTCAGTACCTCAGAAAGCGCTCCCTCAGTACCTCACAAAGTTCTCCCTCAATACCTCAGAAAGTGCTCCCTCAGTACCCAACGAAGTGCTGCCTCATTACCTCAGAAAGTACTCCCTCCGCGCCTCAGAAAATTCTCCTTCAATAGATCAGACTGTGCTCCCTCAATACCTAAGAAAGTGCTCTTCCAGTACCTCAGAAAGTGCCATGTCAGTACCTCAGGAAGTGCTCCCTCAATACATTAGAAAGTACTCCCTCAATACCTTAGACAGTGCTCTCTTAGTACCTCAGAAAGTGCTCCCTCAATAACTCAGATAGTTCTCCCTCAGTACCTCAGAAAGTGCTCTCTCAATATTTCAGAAAATGCTCCCTCAGTACTTCAGAAAATGCTCCCTCAGTTCCTCAGAGGGAGCTGCCTCAATACCTCAGAACGTGCTCGCTCTATACCTCAGATGATTCTCCCCCAATATCCCTGAAAGAGCACCCTCAATACCTCAGAAAGTGCTCCCTCAATACCTCAGAAAGTGCTCCCTCAGTAACTCAGGAAGTTCTGCCACGGTACCTCAGAAAGTACTCTCTCAATACCTCAGACAGTGCTCTCTCAGTACCTTAGGCAGAGCTCTCTGAGTACCTCAGAAAGTGCTTTCTGAGTTCCTCAGAAAGTACTCCCTCCGTACCTCAGAATGTGCTCATTCAATAGCTCAGACTGTGCTCCCGCAATACCGAAGAAAGTGCTCTTTCAGTAACTCAGAAAGTGCTCTCTTAGTACCTCAGAATGTTCTCCCTCAATACCTCAGAAGGTGCTGCCTCAGTACCTCAGACAGTACTCCCCAATTTATCAGAAAGTGCTGCCTCAGCACCTCAGAAAGTGATCCCCAATACCTCGGAAAGTGCTCCCTCAATATCTCAGAAAGTGTTCCCTCAGTCCCTCAAAGAGTGCTTCCTCAATTCCTCAGAAAGTGCTCCCTCAGTACCTCCGATAGTTCTCCGTCAATACCTCAAAAAGTGCTCCGTCCGTACCACAAAAAGTCCTCCCTTCGTACCTCAAAATGTCCTCCCTCAGTACCTCAGACAGTACTCACTAATACGTCAGAAAGTGCTCCCTCAATACCTCAGAAAGTGCACGCTCAATACTTCAGAAAGTGCTCTCTCAGTATCTCAGAAAGTGCTCCCTCAATACCTCAGAAAGTGATCTCTCAGTCCCTCAGAAAGTGCTCTCTTAGTACCTCAGAATGTTCTCCATCAATACCTCAGAAGGTGCTGCCTCAGTACCTCAGACAGTACTCCCCAATTTATCAGAAAGTGCTGCCTCAGGACCTCAGAAAGTGCTCCCCAATACCTCAGAAAGTGCTCCCTCAATATCTCAGAAAGTGTTTCCTCAGTCCCTCAAAGAGTACTTCCTCAATACCTCAGAAAGTGCTCGCTCAGTACCTCCAATAGTTCTCCGTCAATACCTCAAAAAGTGCTCCCTCCGTACCTCAAAATATCCTACCTCAGTACCTCAGACAGTACTCACTAATACGTCAGAAAGTGCTCCCTCAATACCTAAGAAAGTGCACACACAATACTTCAGAAAGCGCTCTCTCAGTATCTCAGAATGTGCTCCCTCAATACCTCAGAAAGTGATCTCTCAGTACCTCAGAAAGTGCTCACTCAGGCGCTCAGAAAGTGCTCCCTCAATACCTCAGAAAGTGCTGCCTCAGTACCTCAGACAGTACTCCCCAATTTATCAGAAAGTGCTGCCTCAGTACCTCAGAAAGTGCTCCCTCAATACCTCAGAAATTGCTCCCTCAGTACCTCAGACAGTACTTCCTCAATACCTCAGAAAGTGCTCTCTCAGTACCTCAGAAAGCGCTCCCTCAGTACCTCACAAAGTTCTCCCTCAATACCTCAGAAAGTGCTCCCTCAGTACCTAAGGAAGTGCTGCCTCAGTACCTCAGAAAGTACTCCCTCCGTACCTCAGAAAATGCTCCTTCAATAGATCAGACTGTGCTCCCTCAATACCTAAGAAAGTGCTCTTCCAGTACCTCAGAAAGTGCCCCCTCAGTACCTCAGGAAGTGCTCCCTCAGTACATCAGAAAGTACTCCCTCAATACCTCTGAAAGTGCTCTCTTAGTACCTCAGAAAGTGCTCCCTCAATAACTCAGATAGTTCTCCCTCAGTACCTCAGAAAGTGCTCTCTCAATATTTCAGAAAATGCTCCCTCAGTACTTCAGAAAGTGCTCCCTCAGTTCCTCAGAGGGAGCTGCCTCAATACCTCAGAACGTGCTCGCTCTATACCTCAGATGATTCTCCCCCAATATCTCAGAACGTGCTCCCTCAATACCTCAGAAATTTCTCCCTCAGTACCTCATAAAGTGCTGCCTCAGTACATCAGAAAGTACTCCCTCATTACCTGTGAAAGTGCTCCCTCAATACCTCAGAAAGTGATCTTCAGTACCTCAAACAGTGCTCCCCAATACCACAGAAAGTGCTGCCTCAGTACATCAGAAATTACTTCCTCATTATCTCTGAAAGTGCTCCCTCAATACCTCAGAAAGTGATCTTCAGTACCTCAAACAGTGCTCCCCAATACCTCAGAAAGTGCTCCCTGAAAAGCTCAGAAAGTGATCCCTCAGTACCTCAGACGGTGCTCCCCAATACCTCAGAAAGTGCTGCCTCAGTACATCAGAAAGTACTCCCTCATTATCTCTGAAAGTGCTCCCTCAATACCTCAGAAAGTGATCTTCAGTACCTCAAACAGTGCTCCCCAATACCTCAGAAAGTGCTCCCTCAATACCTCAAAAAGTGCTCCCTCAGTATGTCAGAAAGTGCTCAATAATACGTCAGAAAGTGCTTCCTCAGTACCTCACAAAGTGCTCCCTCAATACATCAGAACGGGCTCCCTCAGTACCTCAGAAAGTGCTCTCTCAGTACCTCAGAAAGTGCTCCCTCAATAACTCAGAAAGTTCAACCTAAGTACCGCAGAAAGTACTCCCTCAGTACCTCAGAAGGTGCTCCCTCAATACCTCATAAAGTGATCTCTCAGTAACTCAGAATGTGCTCCCTTGTTACCTCAGAAAGTGCTCCTCAGTCCCTCAGAAAGTGCTCCCTCAATACCTCAGAAAGTGCTCCCTCAGTACCTCAGACAGAGCTCCCTCAGTACTTCAGAAAGTGCTCCCTCAACACCTCAGAAAGTGCTCCCTCAGTAACTCAGGACGTGCTACCTCAGTACCTCAGAAAGTACTCTCTCAATACCTCAGACAGTGCTCTCTCAGTACCTTAGGCAGAGCTCTCTGAGTACCTCAGAAAGTGCTTTCTGAGTACCTCAGAAAGTACTCCCTCCGTACCTCAGAAAGTGCTCCTTCAATAGCTCAGACAGTGCTCCCTCAATACCTAAGAAAGTGCTCTTTCAGTAACTCAGAAAGTGCTCGCTCAGTACATCAGGAAGTGCTCCCTCAGTATGTCAGAAAGTACTCCCTCAATACCTTAGACAGAGCTCTCTTAGTACCTTAGAAAGTGCTCCCTCAGTACCTCAGAAATTGCTCCCTCAATAACTCAGATAGTTCTCCCTCAGTACGTCAATAAGTGCTCCCTCAATATCTCAGAAAATGCTCTCTCAGAACCACAGAAAGTGCTCCCTCACTTCCTCAGAGAGTGCTCCCTCAATACCTCAGAAAGTGCTCCCTCTATACCTCAGATGATTCTCCCCAATACCTCAGAAAGTGCTCCCTCAATACCTCAGATATTTCTCCCTCACTACCTCAGAAAGTGCTCTCTGAATACCTCAGAAAGCGTTCCCTCAGTATCTCAAACAGTTCTTCCGAATACCTCAGAAAATGCTCCCTCAAAAGCTCAGAATTTGTTCCCTCAGTACCGCAGAAAGTACTCCCTGAATACCTCAAAAAGTGCTCCCTCTGTACCTCAAAAGATCCTCCCTCAGTACCTCAGAGAGTGCTCACTAATACGTCAGAAAGTGCTTCCTCAGTACCTCAGAAATTGCTCCCTCAATACCTCAGAAAGTGCTCCCTCAGTACCTCAGAATGTTCTCTCACCGTACCTCAGAACGTGCTCCCTCAATACCTCAGAAATTTCTACCTCACTACCTGAGAAAGTACTCCCTCAGTACCTCAGAAATTACTCCCTCAATACCTCAGAAAGTGATCTCTCAGTACATCAGAAAGTGCTCCCACAATACCTCAGAAAGTGCTGCTGCAGTCCCTCAGAAAGTGCTCCCACAATACCTCAGAAAGTGCTCCCTCAATATCTCAAAAAGTGTTCCCTCAGTCCCTCAAAGAGTGCTTCCTCAATACCTCAAAAAGTGCTCTCTCCGTACCTCAAAAAGTCCTCCCTCAGTACCTCACACAGTGCTCACGAATACATCAGAAAGTGCTTCCTCAGTACCTCAGAAAGTGCTCCCTCAATACCTCAGAAAGTGCACCCTCAATACCTCAGAAAGTGCTCCCTCAGTACATCAGAATGTGCTCCCTCAGTACCTCAGAAAGTGCTCCCTCAATACCTCAGATCGTGCACCCTCAATACCTCAGAAATTGCACCCTCAATACCTCAGAATGTGCTCTCTCAGTACCTCAGAAAGTGCTTCCTCAATACCTCAGAAAGTGCTCCCTCAATACCTCAGAAATTACTCTCACAATACTTCAGACTGTGCTCTCTCAGTACCTCAGAAAGTGCTCTCTCAGGACCTCAGAAAGTACTCTCTCAAAACCTCAGAAATTGCTCCCTCAGTACGTCAGACAGTGCTTCCTCAATACCTCAGAAATTACGACCTCAGTACCTCAGGAAGTGCTCCCTCAGTACATCAGAAAGAACTTCCTCAATGCCTTAGACAGTGCTCTCTTCGTACCTCAGAAAGTGCTCCCTCAGTACCTCAGACATTGCTCCCTCAATAATTCAGATAGCTCTCCCTCAGTACCTCAGAAAGTGCTCCGTCAATATCTCAGAAAATGCTCCCTCAGTTCCTCAGAAAGTGCTCCCTCAATATCTCAGATATTTCTCCCTCAGTACTTCAGAAAGAGCTGACTCAGTACGTCAGAAAGTACTCCCTCAATACCACAGAAAGCGTTCCCTCAGTACCTCAAACAGTGCTCCCCAATACCTCAAAAAGTGCTCCCTCCGTACCACAAAATGTCCTCCCTCAGTTCCTCAGACAGTGCTCACTAATACGTCAGAAAATGCTTCATCAGTACCTCAGATAGTACTCCCTGAATACCTCAGAACGGGCTCCCTCAGTACCTCAGAAAGTGCTCTCTCAGTACCTCAGGAAGTGCTCCCTCAATACCTGAGAAAGTGCCCCCTCAGTACCTCAGTCAGTGCTCCCCAATACCTCAGAAAGTGTTCCCTCAATATCTCAGAAAGTGTTCCCTCAGTGCCTCAGACAGTGCTCTCTCAATACCTCAGAATATGCTCCCTCAGTACCTCAGAAAATGCTCCCTCAATACCTTAGAAATTGCTCCCTCAATACCTCAGGAAGTGCTCTCTCAGTACTTCAGAAAGTGCTCTCTCAGGACCTCAGAAAGTGATACCTCAATACCTCAGAAAGTGCTCCCTCAGTACCTCACACAGTGCTCACGAATACATCAGAAAGTGCTTCCTCAGTACCTCAGAAAGTGCTCCCTCAATACCTCAGAAAGTGCACCCTCAATACGTCAGAAAGTGCTCCCTCAGTACATCAGAATGTGCTCCCTCAGTACCTCAGAAAGTGCTCTGTCAATACCTCAGAAAGTGCACCCTCAATACCTCAGAAAGTGCCCCTCAATACCTCAGAATGTGCTCTCTCAGTACCTCAGAAAGTGCTTCCTCAATACCTCAGAAAGTGCTCCCTCAATACCTCAGAAATTACTCTCACAATACTTCAGACTGTGCTCTCTCAGTACCTCAGAAAGTGCTCTCTCAGGACCTCAGAAAGTACTCTCTCAAAACCTCAGAAATTGCTCCCTCAGTACGTCAGACAGTGCTTCCTCAATACCTCAGAAATTACTCCCTCAGTACCTCAGAAAGTGCTCCCTCAGTACATCAGAAAGAACTTCGTCAATGCCTTAGACAGTGCTCTCTTCGTACCTCAGAAAGTGCTCCCTCAGTACCTCAGACATTGCTCCCTCAATAACTCAGATAGTTCTCCCTCAGTACCTCAGAAAGTGCTCCGTCAATATCTCAGAAAATGCTCCCTCAGTTCCTCAGAAAGTGCTCCCTCAATATCTCAGATATTTCTCCCTCAGTACTTCAGAAAGAGCTGACTCAGTACGTCAGAAAGTACTCCCTCAATACCACAGAAAGCGCTCCCTCAGTACCTCAAACAGTGCTCCCCAATACCTCAAAAAGTGCTCCCTCCGTACCACAAAATGTCCTCCCTCAGTTCCTCAGGCAGTGCTCACTAATACGTCAGAAAATGCTTCATCAGTACCTCAGAAAGTACTCCCTGAATACTTCAGAACGGGCTCCCTCAGTACCTCAGAAAGTGCTCTCTCAGTACCTCAGGAAGTGCTCCCTCAATACCTGAGAAAGTGCCCCCTCAGTACCTCAGTCAGTGCTCCCCAATACCTCAGAAAGTGTTCCCTCAATATCTCAGAAAGTGTTCCCTCAGTACCTCAGAAAATGCTCCCTCAATACTTTAGAAATTGCTCCCTCAATACCTCAGGAAGTGCTCTCTCAGTACTTCAGAAAGTGCTCTCTCAGTACCTCAGGAAGTGCTCCCTCAATACCTGAGAAAGTGCCCCCTCAGCACCTCAGTCAGTACTCCCCAATACCTCAGAAAGTGTTCCCTCAATATCTCAGAAAGTGTTCCCTCAGTACCTCAGAAAATGCTCCCTCAATACCTTAGAAATTGCTCCCTCAATACCTCAGAAAGTGCTCCCTCAGTACCTCAGACAGTGCTTCCTCAATTCCTCAGTTAGTGCTTCCTCAGTACCTCAGAAAGTGCTCCCTCAGTTCCTCAGAAAGAGATCCCTCAGTAACTCAGGAAGTGCTGCCTCAGGAAGTGCTGCCTCAGTACGTCAGAAAGTACTCTCTCAATACCTCAGAGTGCTCCCTCAGTACCTCAGAAAGTGCTCACTAATACGGCAGGAAGTGCTTCCTCAGTACCTCAGAAGGTGCTCCCTCAATACCTCAGAAAGTGCTCCCTCAATACCTCAGAAATTTCGACCACAGTACCTCAGAAAGTACTCCCTCAGTACCTCAGAAAGTGCTCCCTCAATACCTCAGAAAGTGATCTCCCAGTACCTCAGAAAGTGCTCCCTCGTTACCACCGAAAGTGCTCCCTCAGGCGCTCAGACAGTGCTCCCTCAATACCTCAGAAAGTGATGCCTCAGTACCTCAGACAGTGCTCCCCAATAACTCAGAAAGTGCTTCCTCAATACCTCAGAAAGTCCTCCCTCAGTACCTCAGATAGTTCTCCGTCAATACCTCAAAAAGTGCTCCCTCCGTACCACAAAAAGTCCTCACTCCGTACCTCAAAATGTCCTCCCTCAGGACCTCAGACAGTACTCACTAATACATCAGAAAGTGCTTCCTCAGTACCTTAGAAAGTGCTCCCTCAATACCTCAGAAAGTGCACGCTCAATACTTCAGAAAGTGCTCTCTCAGTTTCTCAGAAAGTGCTCCCTCAATACCTCAGTAAGTGATCTCTCAGTACCTCAGAAAGTGCTCTCTTAGTACATCAGAATGTTCTCCCTCAATACCTCAGAAAGTGCTGCCTCAGTACCTCAGACAGTACTCCACAATTTATCAGAAAGTGCTGCCTCAGTACCTCAGAAAGTGCTTCCTCAATACCTCAGAAAGTGCTCTCTCAGTACCTAAGAAAGCGCTCCCTCAGTACCTCAGAAAGTTCTCCCCAATACCTCAGAAAGTGCTCCCTCAATATCTCAGAAAGTGTTCCCTCAGTCCCAAAAAGAGTGCTTCCTCAATACCTCAGAAAGTGCTCGCTCAGTACCTCCGATAGCTCTCCGTCAATACCTCAAAAAATGCTCCCTCCGTACCTCAAAATGTCCTACCTCAGTACCTCAGACAGTACTCACTAATACGTCAGAAAGTGCTCCCTCAATACCTCAGAAAGTGCATGCTCAATACTTCAGAAAGCGCTCTCTCAGTATCTCAGAAAGTGCTCCCTCAATACCTCAGAAAGTGATCTCTCAGTACCACAGAAAGTGCTCACTCATGCGCTCAGAAAGTGCTCCCTCAATACCTCAGAAAGTGCTGCCTCAGTACATCAGACAGTACTCCCCAATTTATCAGAAAGTGCTGCCTCAGTACCTCAGAAAGTACTCCCTCAATACCTCAGAAATTGCTCCCTCAGTACCTCAGACAGTACTTCCTCAATACCTCAGAAAGTGCTCTCTCAGTACCTCAGAAAGCGCTCCCTCAGTACCTCACAAAGTTCTCCCTCAATACCTCAGAAAGTGCTCCCTCAGTACCCAACGAAGTGCTGCCTCAGTACCTCAGAAAGTACTCCCTCCGCGCCTCAGAAAATTCTCCTTCAATAGATCAGACTGTGCTCCCTCAATACCTAAGAAAGTGCTCTTCCAGTACCTCAGAAAGTGCCATGTCAGTACCTCAGGAAGTGCTCCCTCAATACATTAGAAAGTACTCCCTCAATACCTTAGACAGTGCTCTCTTAGTACCTCAGAAAGTGCTCCCTCAATACCTCAGAAGGTGCTGCCTCAGTACCTCAGACAGTACTCCCCAATTTATCAGAAAGTGCTGCCTCAGCACCTCAGAAAGTGATCCCCAATACCTCGGAAAGTGCTCCCTCAATATCTCAGAAAGTGTTCCCTCAGTCCCTCAAAGAGTGCTTCCTCAATACCTCAGAAAGTGCTCCCTCAGTACCTCCGATAGTTCTCCGTCAATACCTCAAAAAGTGCTCCGTCCGTACCACAAAAAGTCCTCCCTTCGTACCTCAAAATGTCCTCCCTCAGTACCTCAGACAGTACTCACTAATACGTCAGAAAGTGCTCCCTCAATACCTCAGAAAGTGCACGCTCAATACTTCAGAAAGTGCTCTCTCAGTATCTCAGAAAGTGCTCCCTCAATACCTCAGAAAGTGATCTCTCAGTCCCTCAGAAAGTGCTCTCTTAGTACCTCAGAATGTTCTCCATCAATACCTCAGAAGGTGCTGCCTCAGTACCTCAGACAGTACTCCCCAATTTATCAGAAAGTGCTGCCTCAGGACCTCAGAAAGTGCACCCCAATACCACGGAAAGTGCTCCCTCAATATCTCAGAAAGTGTTCCCTCAGTCCCTCAAAGAGTGCTTCCTCAATACCTCAGAAAGTGCTCCCGCAGTATCTCAGATAGTTCTCCGTCAATACCTCAAAAGGTGCTCCGTCCGTACCACAAAAAGTCCGACCTCCATACCTCAAAATGTCCTCCCTCAGTACCTCAGACAGTACTCACTAATACGTCAGAAAGTGCTCCCTCAATACCTCAGAAAGTGCATGCTCAATACTTCAGAAAGTGCTCTCTCAGTATCTCAGAAAGTGCTCCCTCAATACCTCAGAAAGTGATCTCCCAGTACCTCAGAAAGTGCTCTCTTAGTACATCAGAATGTTCTCCCTCAATACCTCAGAAAGTGCTGCCTCAGTACCTCAGACAGTACTCCACAATTTATCAGAAAGTGCTGCCTCAGTACCTCATAAAGTGCTTCCTCAATACCTCAGAAAGTGCTCTCTCAGTACCTAAGAAAGCGCTCCCTCAGTACCTCAGAAAGTTCTCCCCAATACCTCAGAAAGTGCTCCCTCAATATCTCAGAAAGTGTTCCCTCAGTCCCTCAAAGAGTACTTCCTCAATACCTCAGAAAGTGCTCGCTCAGTACCTCCAATAGTTCTCCGTCAATACCTCAAAAAGTGCTCCCTCCGTACCTCAAAATGTCCTACCTCAGTACCTCAGACAGTACTCACTAATACGTCAGAAAGTGCTCCCTCAATACCTAAGAAAGTGCACACACAATACTTCAGAAAGCGCTCTCTCAGTATCTCAGAATGTGCTCCCTCAATACCTCAGAAAGTGATCTCTCAGTACCTCAGAAAGTGCTCACTCAGGCGCTCAGAAAGTGCTCCCTCAATACCTCAGAAAGTGCTGCCTCAGTACCTCAGACAGTACTCCCCAATTTATCAGAAAGTGCTGACTCAGTACCTCAGAAAGTGCTCCCTCAATACCTCAGAAATTGCTCCCTCAGTACCTCAGACAGTACTTCCTCAATACCTCAGAAAGTGCTCTCTCAGTACCTCAGAAAGCGCTCCCTCAGTACCTCACAAAGTTCTCCCTCAATACCTCAGAAAGTGCTCCCTCAGTACCTAAGGAAGTGCTGCCTCAGTACCTCAGAAAGTACTCCCTCCGTACCTCAGAAAATGCTCCTTCAATAGATCAGACTGTGCTCCCTCAATACCTAAGAAAGTGCTCTTCCAGTACCTCAGAAAGTGCCCCCTCAGTACCTCAGGAAGTGCTCCCTCAGTACATCAGAAAGTACTCCCTCAATACCTCTGAAAGTGCTCTCTTAGTACCTCAGAAAGTGCTCCCTCAATAACTCAGATAGTTCTCCCTCAGTACCTCAGAAAGTGCTCTCTCAATATTTCAGAAAATGCTCCCTCAGTACTTCAGAAAGTGCTCCCTCAGTTCCTCAGAGGGAGCTGCCTCAATACCTCAGAACGTGCTCGCTCTATACCTCAGATGATTCTCCCCAATATCTCAGAACGTGCTCCCTCAATACCTCAGAAATTTCTCCCTCAGTACCTCATAAAGTGCTGCCTCAGTACATCAGAAAGTACTCCCTCATTACCTGTGAAAGTGCTCCCTCAATACCTCAGAAAGTGATCTTCAGTACCTCAAACAGTGCTCCCCAATACCACAGAAAGTGCTGCCTCAGTACATCAGAAAGTACTTCCTCATTATCTCTGAAAGTGCTCCCTCAATACCTCAGAAAGTGATCTTCAGTACCTCAAACAGTGCTCCCCAATACCTCAGAAAGTGCTCCCTGAAAAGCTCAGAAAGTGATCCCTCAGTACCTCAGACGGTGCTCCCCAATACCTCAGAAAGTGCTGCCTCAGTACATCAGAAAGTACTCCCTCATTATCTCTGAAAGTGCTCCCTCAATACCTCAGAAAGTGATCTTCAGTACCTCAAACAGTGCTCCCCAATACCTCAGAAAGTGCTCCCTCAATACCTCAAAAAGTGCTCCCTCAGTATGTCAGAAAGTGCTCAATAATACGTCAGAAAGTGCTTCCTCAGTACCTCACAAAGTGCTCCCTCAATACATCAGAACGGGCTCCCTCAGTACCTCAGAAAGTGCTCTCTCAGTACCTCAGAAAGTGCTCCCTCAATAACTCAGAAAGTTCAACCTAAGTACCGCAGAAAGTACTCCCTCAGTACCTCAGAAGGTGCTCCCTCAATACCTCAGAAAGTGCTCCCTCAATACCTCAAAAAGTGCTCCCTCAGTATGTCAGAAAGTGCTCAATAATACGTCAGAAAGTGCTTCCTCAGTACCTCACAAAGTGCTCCCTCAATACATCAGAACGGGCTCCCTCAGTACCTCAGAAAGTGCTCTCTCAGTACCTCAGAAAGTGCTCCCTCAATAACTCAGAAAGTTCAACCTAAGTACCGCAGAAAGTACTCCCTCAGTACCTCAGAAGGTGCTCCCTCAATACCTCATAAAGTGATCTCTCAGTAACTCAGAATGTGCTCCCTTGTTACCTCAGAAAGTGCTCCTCAGTCCCTCAGAAAGTGCTCCCTCAATACCTCAGAAAGTGCTCCCTCAGTACCTCAGACAGAGCTCCCTCAGTACTTCAGAAAGTGCTCCCTCAACACCTCAGAAAGTGCTCCCTCAGTAACTCAGGACGTGCTGCCTCAGTACCTCAGAAAGTACTCTCTCAATACCTCAGACAGTGCTCTCTCAGTACCTTAGGCAGAGCTCTCTGAGTACCTCAGAAAGTGCTTTCTGAGTACCTCAGAAAGTACTCCCTCCGTACCTCAGAAAGTGCTCCTTCAATAGCTCAGACAGTGCTCCCTCAATACCTAAGAAAGTGCTCTTTCAGTAACTCAGAAAGTGCTCGCTCAGTACCTCAGGAAGTGCTCCCTCAGTATGTCAGAAAGTACTCCCTCAATACCTTAGACAGAGCTCTCTTAGTACCTTAGAAAGTGCTCCCTCAGTACCTCAGAAATTGCTCCCTCAATAACTCAGATAGTTCTCCCTCAGTACGTCAATAAGTGCTCCCTCAATATCTCAGAAAATGCTCTCTCAGAACCACAGAAAGTGCTCCCTCACTTCCTCAGAGAGTGCTCCCTCAATACCTCAGAAAGTGCTCCCTCTATACCTCAGATGATTCTCCCCAATACCTCAGAAAGTGCTCCCTCAATACCTCAGATATTTCTCCCTCACTACCTCAGAAAGTGCTCTCTGAATACCTCAGAAAGCGCTCCCTCAGTATCTCAAACAGTTCTTCCGAATACCTCAGAAAATGCTCCCTCAAAAGCTCAGAATTTGTTCCCTCAGTACCGCAGAAAGTACTCCCTGAATACCTCAAAAAGTGCTCCCTCTGTACCTCAAAAGATCCTCCCTCAGTACCTCAGAGAGTGCTCACTAATACGTCAGAAAGTGCTTCCTCAGTACCTCAGAAATTGCTCCCTCAATACCTCAGAAAGTGCTCCCTCAGTACCTCAGAATGTTCTCTCACCGTACCTCAGAACGTGCTCCCTCAATACCTCAGAAATTTCTACCTCACTACCTGAGAAAGTACTCCCTCAGTACCTCAGAAATTACTCCCTCAATACCTCAGAAAGTGATCTCTCAGTACATCAGAAAGTGCTCCCACAATACCTCAGAAAGTGCTGCTGCAGTCCCTCAGAAAGTGCTCCCACAATACCTCAGAAAGTGCTCCCTCAATATCTCAAAAAGTGTTCCCTCAGTCCCTCAAAGAGTGCTTCCTCAATACCTCAAAAAGTGCTCTCTCCGTACCTCAAAAAGTCCTCCCTCAGTACCTCACACAGTGCTCACGAATACATCAGAAAGTGCTTCCTCAGTACCTCAGAAAGTGCTCCCTCAATACCTCAGAAAGTGCACCCTCAATACCTCAGAAAGTGCTCCCTCAGTACATCAGAATGTGCTCCCTCAGTACCTCAGAAAGTGCTCCCTCAATACCTCAGATCGTGCACCCTCAATACCTCAGAAATTGCACCCTCAATACCTCAGAATGTGCTCTCTCAGTACCTCAGAAAGTGCGTCCTCAATACCTCAGAAAGTGCTCCCTCAATACCTCAGAAATTACTCTCACAATACTTCAGACTGTGCTCTCTCAGTACCTCAGAAAGTGCTCTCTCAGGACCTCAGAAAGTACTCTCTCAAAACCTCAGAAATTGCTCCCTCAGTACGTCAGACAGTGCTTCCTCAATACCTCAGAAATTACTCCCTCAGTACCTCAGGAAGTGCTCCCTCAGTACATCAGAAATAACTTCCTCAATACCTTAGACAGTGCTCTCTTCGTACCTCAGAAAGTGCTCCCTCAGTACCTCAGACATTGCTCCCTCAATAACTCAGATAGTTCTCCCTCAGTACCTCAGAAAGTGCTCCGTCAATATCTCAGAAAATGCTCCCTCAGTTCCTCAGAAAGTGCTCCCTCAATATCTCAGATATTTCTCCCTCAGTACTTCAGAAAGAGCTGACTCAGTACGTCAGAAAGTACTCCCTCAATACCACAGAAAGCGCTCCCTCAGTACCTCAAACAGTGCTCCCCAATACCTCAAAAAGTGCTCCCTCCGTACCACAAAATGTCCTCCCTCAGTTCCTCAGACAGTGCTCACTAATACGTCAGAAAATGCTTCATCAGTACCTCAGAAAGTACTCCCTGAATACCTCAGAACGGGCTCCCTCAGTACCTCAGAAAGTGCTCTCTCAGTACCTCAGGAAGTGCTCCCTCAATACCTGAGAAAGTGCCCCCTCAGTACCTCAGTCAGTGCTCCCCAATACCTCAGAAAGTGTTCCCTCAATATCTCAGAAAGTGTTCCCTCAGTACCTCAGACAGTGCTCTCTCAAGACCTCAGAATATGCTCCCTCAGTACCTCAGAAAATGCTCCCTCAATACCTTAGAAATTGCTCCCTCAATACCTCAGGAAGTGCTCTCTCAGTACTTCAGAAAGTGCTCTCTCAGGACCTCAGAAAGTGCTCTCTCAGGACCTCAGAAAGTGATACCTCAATACCTCAGAAAGTGCTCCCTCAGTACCTCAGACAGTGCTTCCTCAATTCCTCAGTTAGTGCTTCCTCAGTACCTCAGAAAGTGCTCCCTCAGTTCCTCAGAAACAGATCCCCCAGTAACTCAGGAAGTGCTGCCTCAGGAAGTGCTGACTCAGTACGTCAGATTGTACTCCCTCAATACCTCAGAGTGCTCCCTCAGTACCTCAGAATGTGCTCTCTCAGTACCTCAGAAAGTGCTCCCTCAATACCTCAGAAATTTCGACCACAGTACCTCAGAAAGTACTCGCTCAGTACCTCAGAAAGTGCTCCCTCAATACCTCAGAAAGTGATCTCCCAGTACCTCAGAATGTGCTCCCTCGTTACCACCGAAAGTGCTCCCTCAGGCGCTCAGACAGTGCTCCCTCAATACCTCAGAAAGTGCTGAAAAGTACCTCAGACAGTGCTCCCCAATAACTCAGAAAGTGCTGCATCAGTACCTCAGACAGTACTCCGCAATTTATCAGAAAGTGCTGCCTCAGTACCTCAGAAAGTGCTTCCTCAATACCTCAGAAAGTGCTCTCTCAGTACTTCAGAAAGTGCTCTCTCAGGACCTCAGAAAGTGAAACCTCAATACCTCAGAAAGTGCTCCCTCAGTACCTCAGACAGTGCTTCCTCAATTCCTCAGTTAGTGCTTCCTCAGTACCTCAGAAAGTGCTCCCTCAGTTCCTCAGAAAGAGATCCCTCAGTAACTCAGGAAGTGCTGCCTCAGGAAGTGCTGCCTCAGTACGTCAGAAAGTACTCTCTCAATACCTCAGAGTGCTCCCTCAGTACCTCAGAAAGTGCTCACTAATACGTCATGAAGTGCTTCCTCAGTACCTCAGAAGGTGCTCCCTCAATACCTCAGAAATTTCGACCACAGTACCTCAGAAAGTGCTCCCTCAATACCTCAGAAAGTGATCTCCCAGTACCTCAGAAAGTGCTCCCTCGTTACCACGGAAAGTGCTCCCTCAGGCGCTCAGACAGTGCTCCCTCAATACCTCAGAAAGTGCACGCTCAATACTTCAGAAAGTGCTGCCTCAGTACCTCAGACAGTGCTCCGCAATAACTCAGAAAGTGGTCCCTCAATATCTCAGAATGTGTTCCCTCAGTCCCTCAAAGAGTGCTTCCTCAATACCTCAGAAAGTGCTCCCTCAGTACCTCCGATAGTTCTCCGTCAATACCTCAAAAAGTGCTCCGTCCGTTCCACAAAAAGTCCTCCCTCGATACCTCAAAATGTCCTCCCTCAGTACCTCAGACAGTACTCACTAATACGTCAGAAAGTGCTCCCTCAATTCCTCAGAAAGTGATCTCCGAGTACCTCAGAAAGTGCTACTCTTTACCACAGAAAGTGCTCCCTCAGTCGCTCAGAAAGTGCTCCCTCAATACCTCAGAAAGTGCTTCCTCAGTACCTCAGAATGTGCTCCCTCAACACCTCAGAAAGTGCTCCATCAGTACCTCAGAAAGGGCTCCTTCAGTATCTCAGGACGTGCTGCCTCAGTACCTCAGAAAGCGCTCCCTCAGTACCTCAGACAGTGCTCTCTCAGGACCTCAGAAAGTGCTTCCTCAATATCTCAGATAGTGTTCCCTCATTCCCTCAAAGAGTGCTTCCTCAATACCTCAGAAAGTGCTCCCTCAGTACCTCAGATAGTTCTCCCTCATTACCTCAGATTGTACTCCCTCACTACCTCACAAACTGCTCCCTCCGTACCTCAAAAAGTCCTTCCACAGTACCTCAGACAGTGCTCACGAATACATCAGAAAGTGCTCCCTCAATACCTCAGAAAGTGCACCTTCTATACCTCAGAAAGTGCTCCCTCAGTACCTCAGAATGTGCTCCTTCAGTACCTCAGAAAGTGCACCCTCAATACCTCATAAAGTGCTCACTCAGTACCTCAGTGTGTGCTCTCTCAGTACCTCAGAAAGTGCTTCCTCAATACCTCAGAAAGTGCTCCCTCAGTACCTCAGAAATTACTCTCTCAATACTTCAGACAGTGCTCTCTCAGTACCTCAGAAAGTGCTCTCTCAGGACCTCAGAAAGTACTCCCACAGTAACTCAGAAAGTGCTCCCTCAATACCTCAGAAAGCGCTCCCTCAGTACCTCAAACAGTTCTCCTCAAGACCTCACAAAGTGCTCCCTCCGCACCTGGAAAAGTCCTCCCACAGTACCTCAGACAGTGCTCACGAATACATCAGAAAGTGCTCCCTCAATACATTAGAAAGTGCACCCTCAATACCTCAGAAGGTGCTCCCTCAGTACATCAGAGTGTGCTCTCTCAGTACCTCAGAAGTGCTCTCTCAGGAACTCAGAAAGTACTCCCACAGTAACTCAGAAAGTGCTCCCTCAATACCTCAGAAAGCGCTCCCTCAGTACCTCAAACAGTTCTCCCCAGTACCTCAGAAAATGCTCCCTCAAAAGCTCAGAAAGCGCTCCCTCAGTCCCTCAGAAAGTAGACCCTCAATACCTCAAAAAGTGCTCCCTCCGTACCTCAAAAAGTCCTCCCTCAGTAACTCAGAAAGTGCTCACTAATACGTCAGAAAGTGCTTCCTCAGTACCTCAGAAGGTGCTCCCTCAATACCTTAGAAAGTGCTCGCTCAGTACGTCAGAAAGTGCTCCTTCAATACCTCAGAAATTTCTACCTCAGTTCCTTAGAAAGTACTCCCTCTGTACCTCAGAAAGTGCTCCCTCAATACCTCAGAAAGTGATCTCCCAGTACCTCAGAAAGTGCTCCCTCGTTACCACAGAAAGTGCTCCCTCAGTCGCTCAGAAATTGCTCCCTCAATACCTCAGAAAGTGCTTCCTCAGTACCTCAGAATGTGCTCCCTCAACACCTCAGAAAGTGCTCCCTCAGTACCTCAGAAAGTGCTCCCTCAGTACCTAAGACAGTGCTCTCTCAGTACCTCAGAAAGTTCTCTCTGAGTACCTCATAAAGTGCTTTCTCAAAACCTCAGAAAGTACTCCCTCCGTACCTCAGAAAGTGTTCCCTCAATACCTCATACAGTGCTCCCTCAATACCTAAGAAAGTGCTCTTTCAGAACCTCAGATAGTGCTCCCTCAGTACCTCAGGAAGTGCTCCCTCAGTACCTCAGGAAGTACTCCCTCAATACCTTAGACAGTGCTCTCTTAGTACCTCAGAAAGTGCTCCCTCAGTACCTCAGAAATTGCTCCCTCAATAACTCAGATAGTTCTCCCTCAGTACCTCAATAAGTGCTCCCTCAATATCTCAGAAAATGCTCTCTTAGTACCTCAGAAAGTGCTCCCTCAGTTCCTCAGAGAGTGCTCCTCCAATAACTTAGAAAGTGCTCCCTCAATACCTAAGATGATTCTCACCCAATACCTCAGAAAGTGCTCTCTCAATACCTCAGATATTTCTCCCTCAGTACCTCAGAAAGTACTCCCTCAGTACCTCAGAAAGTCTTCTCTCAATACCTCAGAAAGCGCTCCCTCAGTACCTCAAACAGTTCTCCCCAATACCTCAGAAAATGCTCCCTCAAAAGCTCAGAAAGTGCTCCCTCAGTAACTCAGAAAGTACTCCCTCAATACCTCAAAAAGTGCTCCCTACATACCTCGAAAGGTCCTCCCTCAGTGCATCAGAATGTGCTCACTGATACGTCAGAAAGTGCTCCTTCAGTACCTCAGAATGTGCTCTCGCAGTCCCTCAGAAAGTGCTCGGTCAATACCTCAGAAAGTACTCCCTCATTACCTCAGAAAGTGCTCCCTCAATACCTCAGAAAGTGCTCCCTCAATACCTCAGAAAGTGATCTCTCAGTAACTCAGAAAGTGCTCCCTCGTTACCACAGAAAGTGCTCCCTCAGTCGCTCAGAAAGTGGTCCCTCAATCGCTCAGAAAGTGCTGCCTCAGTACCTCAGACAGTGCTCCCCAATTCCTCAGAAAGTGCTCCCTCAACATCTCGGACAGTGTTTTCTCACTCCCTCAAAGAGTGCTTCCTCAGTCCCTCAGAAAGCGCTCCCTCAGTACCTCAGATAGTCCTCCCTCAATACCTCAGACAGTGCACCCTCAATACCTCAGAATGTGGTCCCTCAGTTCCTCAGAAAGCGCTCCCTCAGTACCTCAGAAAGTGCTCCCTCAATACCTCAGAAAGTGCTCTCTCAGTACCTCAGAATGTGCTCTCTCGTTACCTCCGAAAGTGCTTCCTCAGTTTCTCAGAAAGTGCTCCCTGAGTACCTCAGAAAGTGCTGCCTCAGTACCTCAGAAAGTTCTCTCTCAGTACCTCAGAAATTGCTTCCTCAATACCTCAGACAGTGCTTCCTCAATACCTCAGAAAGTGCTCTCTCAGTACTCAGAAAGTGCTCCTCAGTACCTCAGAAAGTGCTCCCTCAATACCTCAGAAGTTGCTCCCTCAGTACCTCAGGAAGTGCTGCCTCAGTACCTCAGAATGTACTGTCTCAATACCTCAGACAGTGCTCTCTCAGCACCTCAGAAAGTACTCTGTCAGTTCCTCAGAAAGTGCTCCCTCAATACCTCAGAAAGTGATCTCTCAGTCCCTCCGAAAGTGCTCCCACAATACCTCAGAAAGTGATCGCCCAGTACCTCAGAAAGTGCTCCCTCGTTACCACAGAAAGTGCTCCCTCAGGCGCTCAGACAGTGCTCCCTCAATACCTCAGAAAGTGCACGCTCAATACTTCAGAAAGTGCTGCCTCAGTACCTCAGACAGTGCTCCGCAATAACTCAGAAAGTGGTCCCTCAATATCTCAGAATGTGTTCCCTCAGTCCCTCAAAGAGTGCTTCCTCAATACCTCAGAAAGTGCTCCCTCAGTACCTCCGATAGTTCTCCGTCAATACCTCAAAAAGTGCTCCGTCCGTTCCACAAAAAGTCCTCCCTCGGTACCTCAAAATGTCCTCCCTCAGTACCTCAGACAGTACTCACTAATACGTCAGAAAGTGCTCCCTCAATTCCTCAGAAAGTGATCTCCAAGTACCTCAGAAAGTGCTACTCTTTACCACAGAAAGTGCTCCCTCAGTCGCTCAGAAAGTGCTCCCTCAATACCTCAGAAAGTGCTTCCTCAGTACCTCAGAATGTGCTCCCTCAACACCTCAGAAAGTGCTCCATCAGTACCTCAGAAAGTGCTCCTTCAGTATCTCAGGACGTGCTGCCTCAGTACCTCAGAAAGCGCTCCCTCAGTACCTCAGACATTGCTCTCTCAGGACCTCAGAAAGTGCTTCCTCAATATCTCAGATAGTGTTCCCTCATTCCCTCAAAGAGTGCTTCCTCAATACCTCAGAAAGTGCTCCCTCAGTACCTCAGATAGTTCTCCCTCATTACCTCAGATTGTACTCCCTCACTACCTCACAAACTGCTCCCTCCGTACCTCAAAAAGTCCTTCCACAGTACCTCAGACAGTGCTCACGAATACATCAGAAAGTGCTCCCTCAATACCTCAGAAAGTGCACCTTGAATACCTCAGAAAGTGCTCCCTCAGTACCTCAGAATGTGCTCCTTCAGTACCTCAGAAAGTGCACCCTCAATACCTCATAAAGTGCTCACTCAGTACCTCAGTGTGTGCTCTCTCAGTACCTCAGAAAGTGCTTCCTCAATACCTCAGAAAGTGCTCCCTCAGCTCCTCAGAAATTACTCTCTCAATACTTCAGACAGTGCTCTCTCAGTACCTCAGAAAGTGCTCTCTCAGGACCTCAGAAAGTACTCCCACAGTAACTCAGAAAGTGCTCCCTCAATACCTCAGAAAGCGCTCCCTCAGTACCTCAAAAAGTTCTCCTCAAGACCTCACAAAGTGCTCCCTCCGTACCTGGAAAAGTCCTCCCACAGTACCTCAGACAGTGCTCACGAATACATCAGAAAGTGCTCCCTTAATACCTTAGAAAGTGCACCCTCAATACCTCAGAAGGTGCTCCCTCAGTACATCAGAGTGTGCTCTCTCAGTACCTCAGATGTGCTCTCTCTGGAACTCAGAAAGTACTCCCACAGTAACTCAGAAAGTGCTCCCTCAATACCTCAGAAACCGCTCCCTCAGTACCTCAAACAGTTCTCCCCAGTACCTCAGAAAATGCTCCCTCAAAAGCTCAGAAAGCGCTCCCTCAGTCCCTCAGAAAGTAGACCCTCAATACCTCAAAAAGTGCTCCCTCCGTACCTCAAAAAGTCCTCCCTCAGTAACTCAGAAAGTGCTCACTAATACGTCAGAAAGTGCTTCCTCAGTACCTCAGAAGGTGCTCCCTCAATACCTTAGAAAGTGCTCGCTCAGTACGTCAGAAAGTGCTCCTTCAATACCTCAGAAATTTCTACCTCAGTTCCTTAGAAAGTACTCCCTCTGTACCTCAGAAAGTGCTCCCTCAATACCTCAGAAAGTGATCTCCCAGTACCTCAGAAAGTGCTCCCTCGTTACCACAGAAAGTGCTCCCTCAGTCGCTCAGAAATTGCTCCCTCAATACCTCAGAAAGTGCTTCCTCAGTACCTCAGAATGTGCTCCCTCAACACCTCAGAAAGTGCTCCCTCAGTACCTCAGAAAGTGCTCCCTCAGTACCTAAGACAGTGCTCTCTCAGTACCTCAGAAAGTTCTCTCTGAGTACCTCATAAAGTGCTTTCTCAAAACCTCAGAAAGTACTCCCTCCGTACCTCAGAAAGTGTTCCCTCAATACCTCATACAGTGCTCCCTCAATACCTAAGAAAGTGCTCTTTCAGAACCTCAGATAGTGCTCCCTCAGTACCTCAGGAAGTGCTCCCTCAGTACGTCAGGAAGTACTCCCTCAATACCTTAGACAGTGCTCTCTTAGTACCTCAGAAAGTGCTCCCTCATTACCTCAGAAATTGCTCCCTCAATAACTCAGATAGTTCTCCCTCAGTACCTCAATAAGTGCTCCCTCAATATCTCAGAAAATGCTCTCTTAGTACCTCAGAAAGTGCTCCCTCAGTTCCTCAGAGAGTGCTCCTCCAATAACTTAGAAAGTGCTCCCTCAATACCTAAGATGATTCTCACCCAATACCTCAGAAAGTGCTCTCTCAATACCTCAGATATTTCTCCCTCAGTACCTCAGAAAGTACTCCCTCAGTACCTCAGAAAGTCTTCTCTCAATACCTCAGAAAGCGCTCCCTCAGTACCTCAAACAGTTCTCCCCAATACCTCAGAAAATGCTCCCTCAAAAGCTCAGAAAGTGCTCCCTCAGTAACTCAGAAAGTACTCCCTCAATACCTCAAAAAGTGCTCCCTACATACCTCGAAAGGTCCGCCCTCAGTGCATCAGAATGTGCTCACTGATACGTCAGAAAGTGCTTCCTCAGTACCTCAGAATGTGCTCTCGCAGTCCCTCAGAAAGTGCTCGGTCAATACCTCAGAAAGTACTCCCTCATTACCTCAGAAAGTGCTCCCTCAATACCTCAGAAAGTGATCTCTCAGTACCTCAGAAAGTGCTCCCTCGTTACCACAGAAAGTGCTCCCTCAGTCGCTCAGAAAGTGGTCCCTCAATCGCTCAGAAAGTGCTGCCTCAGTACCTCAGACAGTGCTCCCCAATACCTCAGAAAGTGCTCCCTCAACATCTCGGACAGTGTTTTCTCACTCCCTCAAAGAGTGCTTCCTCAGTCCCTCAGAAAGCGCTCCCTCAGTACCTCAGATAGTACTCCCTCAATACCTCAGACAGTGCACCCTCAATACCTCAGAATGTGGTCCCTCAGTCCCTCAGAAAGCGCTCCCTCAGTACCTCAGATAGTACTCCCTCAATACCTCAGAAAGTGCTCCCTCAATACCTCAGAAAGTGCACCCTCAGTATCTCAGAATGTGCTCTCTCAGTACCTCAGAAAGTGCTTCCTCAGTTTCTCAGAAAGTGCTCCCTGAATACCTCAGAAAGTGCACCCTCAGTACCTCAGAAAGTGCTCTCTCAGTACCTCAGAATGTGCTCCCTCAATACCTCAGAAAGTGCTCCCTCAATACCTCAGAAAGTGCTCTCTCAGTACCTCAGAATGTGCTCTCTCGTTACCTCCGAAAGTGCTTCCTCAGTTTCTCAGAAAGTGCTCCCTGAGTACCTCAGAAAGTGCTGCCTCAGTACCTCAGAAAGTTCTCTCTCAGTACCTCAGAAATTGCTTCCTCAATACCTCAGACAGTGCTTCCTCAATACCTCAGAAAGTGCTCTCTCAGTACTCAGAAAGTGCTCCTCAGTACCTCAGAAAGTGCTCCCTCAATACCTCAGAAGTTGCTCCCTCAGTACCTCAGGAAGTGCTGCCTCAGTACCTCAGAATGTACTGTCTCAATACCTCAGACAGTGCTCTCTCAGCACCTCAGAAAGTACTCTGTCAGTTCCTCAGAAAGTGCTCCCTCAATACCTCAGAAAGTGATCTCTCAGTCCCTCCGAAAGTGCTCCCACAATACCTCAGAAAGTGATCGCCCAGTACCTCAGAAAGTGCTCCCTCGTTACCACAGAAAGTGCTCCCTCAGGCGCTCAGACAGTGCTCCCTCAATACCTCAGAAAGTGCACGCTCAATACTTCAGAAAGTGCTGCCTCAGTACCTCAGACAGTGCTCCGCAATAACTCAGAAAGTGGTCCCTCAATATCTCAGAATGTGTTCCCTCAGTCCCTCAAAGAGTGCTTCCTCAATACCTCAGAAAGTGCTCCCTCAGTACCTCCGATAGTTCTCCGTCAATACCTCAAAAAGTGCTCCGTCCGTTCCACAAAAAGTCCTCCCTCGGTACCTCAAAATGTCCTCCCTCAGTACCTCAGACAGTACTCACTAATACGTCAGAAAGTGCTCCCTCAATTCCTCAGAAAGTGATCTCCAAGTACCTCAGAAAGTGCTACTCTTTACCACAGAAAGTGCTCCCTCAGTCGCTCAGAAAGTGCTCCCTCAATACCTCAGAAAGTGCTTCCTCAGTACCTCAGAATGTGCTCCCTCAACACCTCAGAAAGTGCTCCATCAGTACCTCAGAAAGTGCTCCTTCAGTATCTCAGGACGTGCTGCCTCAGTACCTCAGAAAGCGCTCCCTCAGTACCTCAGACATTGCTCTCTCAGGACCTCAGAAAGTGCTTCCTCAATATCTCAGATAGTGTTCCCTCATTCCCTCAAAGAGTGCTTCCTCAATACCTCAGAAAGTGCTCCCTCAGTACCTCAGATAGTTCTCCCTCATTACCTCAGATTGTACTCCCTCACTACCTCACAAACTGCTCCCTCCGTACCTCAAAAAGTCCTTCCACAGTACCTCAGACAGTGCTCACGAATACATCAGAAAGTGCTCCCTCAATACCTCAGAAAGTGCACCTTGAATACCTCAGAAAGTGCTCCCTCAGTACCTCAGAATGTGCTCCTTCAGTACCTCAGAAAGTGCACCCTCAATACCTCATAAAGTGCTCACTCAGTACCTCAGTGTGTGCTCTCTCAGTACCTCAGAAAGTGCTTCCTCAATACCTCAGAAAGTGCTCCCTCAGCTCCTCAGAAATTACTCTCTCAATACTTCAGACAGTGCTCTCTCAGTACCTCAGAAAGTGCTCTCTCAGGACCTCAGAAAGTACTCCCACAGTAACTCAGAAAGTGCTCCCTCAATACCTCAGAAAGCGCTCCCTCAGTACCTCAAAAAGTTCTCCTCAAGACCTCACAAAGTGCTCCCTCCGTACCTGGAAAAGTCCTCCCACAGTACCTCAGACAGTGCTCACGAATACATCAGAAAGTGCTCCCTTAATACCTTAGAAAGTGCACCCTCAATACCTCAGAAGGTGCTCCCTCAGTACATCAGAGTGTGCTCTCTCAGTACCTCAGATGTGCTCTCTCTGGAACTCAGAAAGTACTCCCACAGTAACTCAGAAAGTGCTCCCTCAATACCTCAGAAACCGCTCCCTCAGTACCTCAAACAGTTCTCCCCAGTACCTCAGAAAATGCTCCCTCAAAAGCTCAGAAAGCGCTCCCTCAGTCCCTCAGAAAGTAGACCCTCAATACCTCAAAAAGTGCTCCCTCCGTACCTCAAAAAGTCCTCCCTCAGTAACTCAGAAAGTGCTCACTAATACGTCAGAAAGTGCTTCCTCAGTACCTCAGAAGGTGCTCCCTCAATACCTTAGAAAGTGCTCGCTCAGTACGTCAGAAAGTGCTCCTTCAATACCTCAGAAATTTCTACCTCAGTTCCTTAGAAAGTACTCCCTCTGTACCTCAGAAAGTGCTCCCTCAATACCTCAGAAAGTGATCTCCCAGTACCTCAGAAAGTGCTCCCTCGTTACCACAGAAAGTGCTCCCTCAGTCGCTCAGAAATTGCTCCCTCAATACCTCAGAAAGTGCTTCCTCAGTACCTCAGAATGTGCTCCCTCAACACCTCAGAAAGTGCTCCCTCAGTACCTCAGAAAGTGCTCCCTCAGTACCTAAGACAGTGCTCTCTCAGTACCTCAGAAAGTTCTCTCTGAGTACCTCATAAAGTGCTTTCTCAAAACCTCAGAAAGTACTCCCTCCGTACCTCAGAAAGTGTTCCCTCAATACCTCATACAGTGCTCCCTCAATACCTAAGAAAGTGCTCTTTCAGAACCTCAGATAGTGCTCCCTCAGTACCTCAGGAAGTGCTCCCTCAGTACGTCAGGAAGTACTCCCTCAATACCTTAGACAGTGCTCTCTTAGTACCTCAGAAAGTGCTTCCTCAGTACCTCAGAAAGTGCTCGGTCAATACCTCAGAAAGTACTCCCTCATTACCTCAGAAAGTGCTCCCTCAATACCTCAGAAAGTGATCTCTCAGTACCTCAGAAAGTGCTCCCTCGTTACCACAGAAAGTGCTCCCTCAGTCGCTCAGAAAGTGGTCCCTCAATCGCTCAGAAAGTGCTGCCTCAGTACCTCAGACAGTGCTCCCCAATACCTCAGAAAGTGCTCCCTCAACATCTCGGACAGTGTTTTCTCACTCCCTCAAAGAGTGCTTCCTCAGTCCCTCAGAAAGCGCTCCCTCAGTACCTCAGATAGTACTCCCTCAATACCTCAGAATGTGCTCTCTCAGTACCTCAGAAAGTGCTCCCTCAATACCTCAGAAAGTGCTCTCTCGTTACCTCAGAAAGTGCTTCCTCAGTTTCTCAGAAATTGCTCCCTGAATACCTCAGACAGTGCTTCCTCAATACCTCAGAAAGTGCTCTCTCAGTACTCAGAAAGTGCTCCTCTGTACCTCAGAAAGTGCTCCCTCAATACCTCAGAAGTTGCTCCCTCAGTACCTCAGGAAGTGCTGCCTCAGTACCTCAGAATGTACTCTCTCAATACCTCAGACAGTGCTCTCTCAGCACCTCAGAAAGTACTCACTCAGTTCCTCAGAAAGTGCTCCCTCAATACCTCAGAAAGTGATCTCTCAATCCCTCAGAAAGTGCTCCCACAATACCTCAGAATGTGCTGCCGCAGTCCCTCAGAAAGTGCTCCCTGAATATCTCAGATAGTGTTCCCTTAGTTCCTCAAAGAATGCTTCCTCATTCCCTCAGAATGTGCTCCCTCAGTACCTCAGATAGTTCTCCCTCAGTACCTCAGATTGTACTCCCTCAATACCTCACAAAGTGCTCCCTCCGTACCTCAAAATGTCCTCCCTCAGTACCTCAGACAGTGCTCACGAATACATCAGAAAGTGCTCCCTCAATACCTTAGAAAGTGCACCCTCAATACCTCAGAAGGTGCTCCCTCAGTACATCAGAGTGTGCTCTCTCAGTACCTCAGAAGTGCTCTCTCAGGAACTCAGAAAGTACTCCCACAGTAACTCAGAAAGTGCACCTCAATAACTCAGAAAGTGCTTCCTCAATACCTCAGAAAGTGCTCCCTCAGTACCTCACAAATTACTCTCTCAATACTTCAGACAGTGCTCTCTCAGTACCTCAGAAAGTGCTCTCTCAGGACCTCAGAAAGTGCTCTCTCAAAACCTCAGAAATTGCTCCCTCAGTACGTCAGACAGTGCTTCCACAATAGCTCAGAAAGTACTCCCTCAGTAACTCAGGATGTGCTCACTCAGTACCTCAGACATTGCTCCCTCAATAACTCCGATAGTTCTCCCGCAGTACCTCAGAAAGAGCTCCGTCTATATCTCAGAAAATGCTCCCTCAGTACCTCAGAAAGTGCTCCCTCAATACCTCAGATATTTCTCCCTCAGTACATCAGAAAGAGCTCCCTCAGTACGTCAGAAAGTACTCCCTGAATACCACAGCAAGCGCTCCCTCAGTACCTCAAACAGTGCTCCCCAATACCTCAGAAAGTGCTCCCTCAAAAGCTCAGAAAGTGCTCCCTCAGTACCTCAGAAGGTGCTCCCTCAATACCTCAAAAAGTGCTCGCTCCGTACCTCAAAATGTCCTCCCTCAGTTCCTCAGACAGTGCTCACTAATACGTCAGAAAATGCTGCATCAGTACCTCAGAAAGTACTCCCTATATACTTCAGAACGGGCTCCCTCAGTACCTCAAAAATTGCTCTCTCAGTACCTCAGATATTTCTCCCTCAATACCACAGAAGGCGCTCCCTCAGTACCTCAAACAGTACTCCCCAATACCTCAGAAATTGCTCCCTCAATACCTAAGAAAGTGACCGCTCAGTACCTCAGACAGTGCTCTCTCAATACCTCAGAAAATGCTCCCTCAGTACCTCAGAAAATGGTCCCCAATAACTCAGAAAGTGTTGCCTCAATATCTCAGAAAGTGTTCCCTCAATACCTCAGACAGTGCTCTCTCAATACCTCAGAAAATGCTCCCTCACTACCTCAGAAAATGCTCCCTCAATACCTCAGAAATTTCTCCCTCAATACCTCATAAAGTGCTCACTCAGTACCTCAGAATGTGCTCTCTCAGTACCTCAGAAAGTGCTTCCTCAATACCTCAGAAAGTGCTCCCTCAGTACCTCACAAATTACTCTCTCAATACTTCAGACAGTGCTCTCTCAGTACCTCAGAAAGTGCTCTCTCAGGACCTCAGAAAGTGCTCTCTCAAAACCTCAGAAATTGCTCCCTCAGTACGTCAGACAGTGCTTCCTCAATACCTCAGAAAGTACTCCCTCAGTACCTCAGGTTGTGCTCCCTCAGTACCTCAGACATTGCTCCCTCAATAACTCAGATAGTTCTCCCTCAGTACCTCAGAAAGTGCTCCGTCTATATCTCAGAAAATGCTCCCTCAGTACCTCAGAAAGTGCTCCCTCAGTACCTCAGATATTTCTCCCTCAGTACATCAGAAAGAGCTCCCTCAGTACGTCAGAAAGTACTCCCTGAATACCACAGCAAGCGCTCCCTCAGTACCTCAAACAGTGCTCCCCAATACCTCAGAAAGTGCTCCCTCAAAAGCTCAGAAAGTGCTCCCTCAGTACCTCAGAAGGTGCTCCCTCAATACCTCAAAAAGTGCTCCCTTCGTACCTCAAAATGTCCTCCCTCAGTTCCTCAGACAGTGCTCACTAATACGTCAGAAAATGCTGCATCAGTACCTCAGAAAGTACTCCCTATATATTTCAGAACGGGCTCCCTCAGTACCTCAAAAATTGCTCTCTCAGTACCTCAGATATTTCTCCCTCAATACCACAGAAGGCGCTCCCTCAGTACCTCAAACAGTACTCCCCAATACCTCAGAAATTGCTCCCTCAATACCTAAGAAAGTGACCGCTCAGTACCTCAGACAGTGCTCTCTCAATACCTCAGAAAATGCTCCCTCAGTACCTCAGAAAATGGTCCCCAATACCTCAGAAAGTGTTGCCTCAATATCTCAGAAAGTGTTCCCTCAATACCTCAGACAGTGCTCTCTCAATACCTCAGAAAATGCTCCCTCACTACCTCAGAAAATGCTCCCTCAATACCTCAGAAATTGCTCCCTCAATACCTCATAAAGTGCTCACTCAGTACCTCAGAATGTGCTCTCTCAGTACCTCAGAAAGTGCTTCCTCAATACCTCAGAAAGTGCTCCCTCAGTACCTCACAAATTACTCTCTCAATACTTCAGACAGTGCTCTCTCAGTACCTCAGAAAGTGCTCTCTCAGGACCTCAGAAAGTGCTCTCTCAAAACCTCAGAAATTGCTCCCTCAGTACGTCAGACAGTGCTTCCTCAATACCTCAGAAAGTACTCCCTCAGTACCTCAGGTTGTGCTCCCTCAGTACCCCAGATATTGCTCCCTCAATAACTCAGATAGTTCTCCCTCAGTACCTCAGAAAGTGCTCCGTCTATATCTCAGAAAATGCTCCCTCAGTACCTCAGAAAGTGCTCCCTCAGTACCTCAGATATTTCTCCCTCAGTACATCAGAAAGAGCTCCCTCAGTACGTCAGAAAGTACTCCCTGAAAACCACAGCAAGCGCTCCCTCAGTACCTCAAACAGTGCTCCCCAATACCTCAGAAAGTGCTCCCTCAAAAGCTCAGAAAGTGCTCCCTCAGTACCTCAGAAGGTGCTCCCTCAATACCTCACATCGTGCTCCCTCCATACCTCAAAATGTCCTCCCTCAGTTCCTCAGACAGTGCTCACTAATGCGTCAGAAAATGCTGCATCAGTACATCAGAAAGTACTCCCTCAATACTTCAGAACGGGCTCCCTCAGTACCTCAAAAGTGCTCTCTCAGTACCTCAGATATTTCTCCCTCAATACCACAGAAGCCGCTCCCTCAGTACCTCAAACAGTACTCCCCAATACCTCAGAAATTGCTCCCTCAATACCTAAGAAAGTGCCCCCTCAGTATTTCAGACAGTGCTCTCTCAATACCTCAGAAAATGCTCCCTCAGTACCTCAGAAAATGCACCCCAATACCTCAGAAAGTGTTCCCTCAAGATCTCAGAAAGTGTTCCCTCAATATCTCAGACAGTGCTCTCTCAATACCTCAGAAAATGCTCCCTCAGTACCTCAGAAAATGCTCCCTCAATACCTCAGAAATTGCTCCCTCAATACCTCAGGAAGTGCTCTCTCAGTACTTCAGAAAGTGCTGTCTCAGGACCTCAGAAAGTGATACCTCAATACCTCAGAAAGTGCTGCCTCAGTACCTCAGACAGTGCTTCCTCAATTCCTCAGAAAGTGCTCCCTCAGTACCGCAGAAAGTGCTCCCTCAGTTCCACAGAAAGTGCTCCCTCAGTAACTCAGGAAGTGGTGCCTCAGTACCTCAGAAAGTATTCTCTCAATACGTCAGACAGTGCTTTCTCAGTACCTCAGACAGTGCTCTTTCAGTACCTCAGATATTACTAACTCAGTACCTCAGAAAGTGCTCCCTCAGTAACTCAGGAAGTGGTGCCTCATTACCTCAGAAAGTATTCTCTCAATACGTCAGACAGTGCTTTCTCAGTACCTCAGACAGTGCTCTTTCAGTACCTCAGATATTACTAACTCAGTACCTCAGAAAGTGCTCCCTCAGTAACTCAGGAAGTGGTGCCTCATTACCTCAGAAAGTATTCTCTTAATACGTCAGACAGTGCTTTCTCAGTACCTCAGACAGTGCTCTTTCAGTACCTCAGATATTACTAACTCAGTACCTCAGGAAGTGCTCACTCAGTACCTCAGAAATTACTCCCTCAATAACTCAGATAGTTCTCCCTCAGTACCTCATAAGTGCTCCCTCAATATCTCAGAAAATGCTCTATCAGTACCTCAGAAAGTGCTCCCTTAGTTCCTCAGAGAGTGCTCCCTCAATACCTCAGAAAGTGCCCCCTCAATAGCTCAGTTGATTCTCCAACAATACCTCAGAGAGTGCTCCCTCAATACCTCAGATCTTTCTCCCTCAATACCTCAGAAAATGCTCCCTCAGTACCTCAGAAAATGCACCCCAATACCTCAGAAAGTGTTCCCTCAAGATCTCAGAAAGTGTTCCCTCAATATCTCAGACAGTGCTCTCTCAATACCTCAGAAAATGCTCCCTCAGTACCTCAGAAAATGCTCCCTCAATACCTCAGAAATTGCTCCCTCAATACCTCAGGAAGTGCTCTCTCAGTACTTCAGAAAGTGCTGTCTCAGGACCTCAGAAAGTGATACCTCAATACCTCAGAAAGTGCTGCCTCAGTACCTCAGACAGTGCTTCCTCAATTCCTCAGAAAGTGCTCCCTCAGTACCGCAGAAAGTGCTCCCTCAGTTCCACAGAAAGTGCTCCCTCAGTAACTCAGGAAGTGGTGCCTCAGTACCTCAGAAAGTATTCTCTCAATACGTCAGACAGTGCTTTCTCAGTACCTCAGACAGTGCTCTTTCAGTACCTCAGATATTACTAACTCAGTACCTCAGAAAGTGCTCCCTCAGTAACTCAGGAAGTGGTGCCTCATTACCTCAGAAAGTATTCTCTCAATACGTCAGACAGTGCTTTCTCAGTACCTCAGACAGTGCTCTTTCAGTACCTCAGATATTACTAACTCAGTACCTCAGAAAGTGCTCCCTCAGTAACTCAGGAAGTGGTGCCTCATTACCTCAGAAAGTATTCTCTCAATACGTCAGACAGTGCTTTCTCAGTACCTCAGACAGTGCTCTTTCAGTACCTCAGATATTACTAACTCAGTACCTCAGGAAGTGCTCACTCAGTACCTCAGAAATTACTCCCTCAATAACTCAGATAGTTCTCCCTCAGTACCTCATAAGTGCTCCCTCAATATCTCAGAAAATGCTCTATCAGTACCTCAGAAAGTGCTCCCTTAGTTCCTCAGAGAGTGCTCCCTCAATACCTCAGAAAGTGCCCCCTCAATAGCTCAGTTGATTCTCCAACAATACCTCAGAGAGTGCTCCCTCAATACCTCAGATCTTTCTCCCTCAGTACCTCAGAAAGTACTCCCTCAGTAACTCAGAAAGTGCTCTCTCAATACCTCAGAAAGCGCTCCCTCAGTACCTCAAACAGTTCTCCCCAATACCTCAGAAAATGCTCCCTCAAAAGCTCAGGAAGTGCTCCCTCAGTACCTCAGAAAGTACTCCCTCAATACCTCAAAAAGTGCTCCCTCCGTACCTCAAAAAGTCCTCCCTCAGTACCTCAGAAAGTGCTCACTAATCCGTCAGAAAGTGCTCCTTCAGTACCTCAGAAGGTGCTCCCTCAACACCTCAGAAAGTGCTCCCTCAGTACCTCAGAATGTGCTCTCCCAGTACCTCAGAAAGTGACCGCTCAATACCTCAGAAATTTCAACCTCAGTTCGTCAGAAAGTACTCCATCTGTACCTCAGAAACTGCTCCCTCAATACCTCAGAAAGTGATCTCCCAGTACCTCAGAAAGTGCTACTCGTTACCACAGAAAGTGCTCCCTCAGTCGCTCAGAAAGTGCTCCCTCAATACCTCAGATATTTCTCCCTCAGCACCTCAGAAAGTACTGCCTCAGTACCACAGAAAATGCTCTCTGAACACCTCAGAAAGTGCTCCCTCAGTACCTAAAACAGTACTCGCCAATACCTCAGAAAATGCTCCCTCAAAAGCTCAGAAAGTGCTCCCTCAGTACCTCAGAAAGTACTCCCTCAATACCTCAAAAAGTGCTCCCTACGTACCTCAAAAGGTTCACCCTCAGTACCTCAGAAAGTGCTCACTAATACCTCAGAAAGTGCTCCTTCAGTACCTCAGAATGTGCTCTCTCTGTCCCTCAGAAAGTGCTCGGTCAATACCTCAGAAAGTGATCTCTCAGTACGTCAGAAAGTGCTCCCTCGTTACCACAGAAAGTGCTCCCTCAGTCGCTCAGAAAGTGCTCCCTCAATACCTCAGAAAGTGCTGCCTGAGTAACCTCAGACAGTGCTCCCCAAAAGCTCAGAAAGTGCTCCCTCAACATCTCAGAAAGTATTTCCTCACTCCCTCAAAGAGTGCTTCCTCAATACCTCAGAAAGTGCCCCCTGAGTACCTCAGATAGTACTCCCCCAATACCTCAGACAGTGCTCACTAATACGTCAGAAAGTGCTTCCTCAGTACCTCAGAATGTGCTCCATCAATACCTCAGAAAGTGCTTCCTCAGTACCTCAGAATGTGCTCCCTCAACACCTCAGAAAGTGCTCCCTCAGTACCTCAGAAAGAGCTCCTTCAGTATCTCAGGAAGTGCTGCCTCAGTACCTCAGAAAGTGCTCCCTCAGTACCTCAGACAGTGCTCTCTCAGTACCTCAGAAAGTTCTGTCTGACTACCTCAGAAAGTGCATTCTCAATACCTCAGAAAGAATTCCCTCCGTACCTCAGAAAGTGCTCCTTCAATAGCTCAGACAGTGCTCCCTCAATACCTAAGAAAGTGCTCTTTCAGAACCTGAGATAGTGCTCCCTCAGTAGCTCAGGGAGTGCTCCCTCAATACGTCAGAAAGTACTCCCTCAATACCTTAGACAGTGCTCTCTTAGTACCTCAGAAAGTGCTCCCTCATTACCTCAGAAATTGCTCCCTCAATAACTCAGATAGTTCTCCCTCAGTACCTCAATAAGTGCTCCCTCAATATCTCAGAAAATGCTCTCTCAGTACCTCAGAAAGTGCTCCCTCAGTTCCTCAGAGAGTGCTCCCCCAATAACTCAGAAAGTGCTCCCTCAATACCTCAGATGATTCTCACCCAATACCTCAGAAAGTGCTCCCTCAATACCTCAGATATTTCTCCCTCAGTACCTCAGAAAGTACTGCCTCAGTACCTCAGAAAGTGCTCTCTCAATACCTCAAAAAGTGCTCCCTCCGTACCTCAATATGTCCTCCCTCAGTTCCTCAGACAGTGCTCACTAATACGTCAGAAAATGCTGCATCAGTACCTCAGAAAGTACTCCCTATATACTTCAGAACGGGCTCCCTCAGTACCTCAAAAATTGCTCTCTCAGTACCTCAGATATTTCTCCCTCAATACCACAGAAGGCGCTCCCTCAGTGCCTCAAACAGTACTCCCCAATACCTCAGAAATTGCTCCCTCAATACCTAAGAAAGTGACCGCTCAGTACCTCAGACAGTGCTCTCTCAATACCTCAGAAAATGCTCCCTCAGTACCTCAGAAAATGGTCCCCAATACCTCAGAAAGTATTCCCTCAATATCTCAGAAAGTGTTCCCTCAATACCTCAGACAGTGCTCTCTCAATACCTCAGAAAATGCTCCCTCAGTACCTCAGAAAATGCTCCCTCAATACCTCAGAAATTGCTCCCTCAATACCTCATAAAGTGCTCACTCAGTACCTCAGAATGTGCTCTCTCAGTACCTCAGAAAGTGCTTCCTCAATACCTCAGAAAGTGCTCCCTCAGTACCTCACAAATTACTCACTCAATACTTCAGACATTGCTCTCTCAGGACCTCAGAAAGTGCTGTCTCAAAACCTCAGAAATTGCTCCCTCAGTACGTCAGACAGTGCTTCCTCAATACCTCAGAAAGTACTCCCTCAGTACCTCAGGTTGTGCTCCCTCAGTACCTCAGACATTGCTCCCTCAATAACTCAGATAGTTCTCCGTCAGTACCTCAGAAAGTGCTCCGTCTATATCTCAGAAAATGCTCCCTCAGTACCTCAGAAAGTGCTCCCTGAGTACCTCAGATATTTCTCCCTCAGTACATCAGAAAGAGCTCCCTCAGTACGTCAGAAAGTACTCCCTGAATACCACAGCAAGCGCTCCCTCAGTACCTCAAACAGTGCTCCCCAATACCTCAGAAAGTGCTCCCTCAAAAGCTCAGAAAGTGCTCCCTCAGTACCTCAGAAGGTGCTCCCTCAATACCTCACATCGTGCTCCCTCCAAACCTCAAAATGTCCTCCCTCAGTTCCTCAGACAGTGCTCACTAATGCGTCAGAAAATGCTGCATCAGTACATCAGAAAGTACTCCCTCAATACTTCAGAACGGGCTCCCTCAGTACCTCAAAAAGTGCTCTCTCAGTACCTCAGATATTTCTCCCTCAATACCACAGAAGCCGCTCCCTCAGTACCTCAAACAGTACTCCCCAATACCTCAGAAATTGCTCCCTCAATACCTAAGAAAGTGCCCCCTCAGTACCTCAGACAGTGCTCTCTCAATACCTCAGAAAATGCTCCCTCAGTACCTCAGAAAATGCTCCCCAATACCTCAGAAAGTGTTCCCTCAATATCTCAGAAAGTGTTCCCTCAATATCTCAGACAGTGCTCTCTCAATACCTCAGAAAATGCTCCCTCAGTACCTCAGAAAATGCTCCCTGAATACCTCAGGAAGTGCTCTCTCAGTACTTCAGAAAGTGCTGTCTCAGGACCTCAGAAAGTGATACCTCAATACCTCAGAAAGTGCTGCCTCAGTACCTCAGACAGTGCTTCCTCAATTCCTCAGAAAGTGCTCCCTCAATACCGCAGAAAGTGCTCCCTCAGTTCCTCAGAAAGTGCTCCCTCAGTAACTCAGGAAGTGGTGCCTCAGTACCTCAGAAAGTATTCTCTCAATACGTCAGACAGTGCTTTCTCAGTACCTCAGACAGTGCTCCCTCAGTTCCTCAGAAAGTGCTCCCTCAGTAACTCAGGAAGTGCTGCCTCAGTACCTCAGAAAGTATTCTCTCAATACCTCAGACAGTGCTTTCTCAGTACCTCAGACAGTGCTCTTTCAGTACCTCAGATATTACTCCCTCAGTACCTCAGGAAGTGCTCACTCAGTACCTCAGAAATTACTCCCTCAATAACTCAGATAGTTCTCCCTCAGTACCTCAATAAGTGCTCCCTCAATATCTCAGAAAATGCTTTATCAGTACCTCAGAAAGTGCTCCCTAAGTTCCTCAGAGAGTGCTCCCTCAATACCTCAGAAAGTGCCCCCTCAATAGCTCAGTTGATTCTCCAACAATACCTCAGAGAGTGCTCCCTCAATACCTCAGATATTTCTCCCTCAGTACCTCAGAAAGTACTCCCTCAGTAACTCAGAAAGTGCTCTCTCAATACCTCAGAAAGCTCTCCCTCAGTACCTCAAACAGTTCTCCCCAATACCTCAGGAAATGCTCCCTCTAAAGCTTAGGAAGTGCTCCCTCAGTCCCTCAGAAAGTACTCCCTCAATACCTCAAAAAGTGCTCCCTCCGTACCTCAAAAAGTCCTCCCTCAGTACCTCAGAAAGTGCTCACTAATCCGTCAGAAAGTGCTTCCTCAGTACCTCAGAAGGTGCTCCCTCAATACCTTAGAAAGTGCTCCCTCAGTACCTCAGAATGTGCTCTCCCAGTACCTCAGAAAGTGATCGCTCAATACCTCAGAAATTTCAACCTCAGTTCGTCAGAAAGTACTCCATCTGTACCTCAGAAACTGCTCCCTCAATACCTCGGAAAGTGATCTCCCAGTACCTCAGAAAGTGCTACTCGTTACCACAGAAAGTGCTCCCTCAGTCGCTCAGAAAGTGCTCCCTCAATACCTCAGATTTTGCTTCCTCAGTACCTCAGAATGTGCTCCCTCAACACCTCAGAAAGTGCTCCATCAGTACCTCAGAAAGTGCTCTTTCAGTATCTCAGAAAGTGCTGCCTCAGTACCTCAGAAAGTGCTCCCTCAGTACCACAGAAAGTGCTCTTTCAGTATCTCAGAAAGTGCTGCCTCAGTACCTCAGAAAGTGCTCCCTCAGTACCTCAGACAGTGCTCACTCAGTACCTCAGAAGGTTCTCTCTGAGTACCTCAGAAAGTGCTTTCTCAAAACCTCAGAAAGTACTCCCTCCGTACCTCAGAAAGAGCTACTTCAATAGCTCAGACAGTGCTCCCTCAATACCTAAGAAAGTGCTCTTTCAGAACCTGAGATAGTGCTCCCTCAGTAGCTCAGGGAGTGCTCCCTCAGTACGTCAGAAAGTACTCCCTCAATACCTGAGACAGTGCTCTCTTAGTACCTCATAAAGTGCTCCCTCAGTACCTCAGAAATTGCTCCCTCAATAACTCAGATAGTACTCCCTCAGTACCTCAATAAATGCTCCCTCAATATCTCAGAAAATGCTCTCTCAGTACCTCAGAAAGTGCTCCCTCAGTTCCTCAGAGAGTGCTCCCCCAATAACTCAGAAAGTTCTCCCTCAATACCTCAGATGATTCTCACCCAATACCTCAGAAAGTGCTCCCTCAATACCTCAGATATTTCTCCCTCAGCACCTCAGAAAGTACTGCCTCAGTACCACAGAAAGTGCTCTCTGAACACCTCAGAAAGTGCTCCCTCAGTACCTAAAACAGTACTCGCCAATACCTCAGAAAATGCTCCCTCAAAGTTCAGAAAGTGCTCCCTCAGTACCTCAGAAAGTACTCCCTCAATACCTCAAAAAGTGCTCCCTACGTACCTCAAAATGTTCACCCTCAGTACCTCAGAAAGTGCTCACTAATACCTCAGAAAGTGCTTCCTCAATACCTCAGAAAGTGCTCCTTCAGTACCTCAGAATGTGCTCTCTCTGTCCCTCAGATAGTGCTCCCTCAATACCACAGAAAGTGATCTCTCAGTACCTCAGAAAGTGCTCCCTCGTTACCACAGAAAGTGCTCCCTCAGTCGCTCAGAAAGTGCTCCCTCACTACCTCAGAATGTGCTGCCTGAGTAACCTCAGACAGTGCTCCCCAAAAGCTCAGAAAGTGCTCCCTCAACATCTCAGAAAGTATTTCCTCACTCCCTCAAAGAGTGCTTCCTCAATACCTCAGAAAGTGCCCCCTGAGTACCTCAGATAGTACTCCCTCAATACCTCAGACAGTGCTCACTAATACGTCAGAAAGTGCTTCCTCAGTACCTCAGAATGTGCTCCATCAATACGTCAGAAAGTGCACCCACAATACTTCAGAAAGTTGTCCCTCAGTACCTCAGAATGTGCTCCCTCAAGACCTCAGAAAGTGCTCCCTCAGTACCTCAGGAAGTGCTGCCTCAGTACCTCAGAAAGTGCTTCCTCAGTACCTCAGACAGTGCTCTCTCAGTACCTCAGAAAGTTCTGTCTGACTACCTCAGAAAGTGCATTCTCAATACCTCAGAAAGAATTCCCTCCGTACCTCAGAAAGTGCTCCTTCAATAGCTCAGACAGTGCTCCCTCAATACCTAAGAAAGTGCTCTTTCAGAACCTGAGATAGTGCTCCCTCAGTAGCTCAGGGAGTGCTCCCTCAATACGTCAGAAAGTACTCCCTCAATACCTTAGACAGTGCTCTCTTAGTACCTCAGAAAGTGCTCCCTCATTACCTCAGAAATTGCTCCCTCAATAACTCAGATAGTTCTCCCTCAGTACCTCAGTAAGTGCTCCCTCAATATCTCAGAAAATGCTCTTTCAGTACCTCAGAAAGTGCTCCCTCAGTTCCTCAGAGAGTGCTCCCCCAATACCTCAGAAAGTGCTCCCTCAATACCTCAGATATTTCTCCCTCAGTACCTCAGAAAGTACTGCCTCAGTACCACAGAAAGTGCTCTCTCAACACCTCAGAAAGTGCTCCCTCAGTACCTCAAACAGTTCTCCCCAATACCTCAGAAAATGCTCCCTCAAAAGCTCAGAAAATGCTCCCTCAATACCTCAGAAAGTACTCCCTCAATACCTCAAAAAGTGCTCCTTCCATACTCAAAAAGTCCTCCCTCAGTACCTCAGAAAGTGCTCACTAATACCTCAGAAAGTGCTCCCTCAATACCTCAGAAAGTGCTCCCTCAGTACCTCAGAATGTGCTCTCGCAGTCCCTCAGAAAGTGCTCCCTCAATACCTCAGAATGTGCTCCTTCCATACTCAAAAAGTCCTCCCTCAGTACCTCAGAAAGTGCTCACTAATACCTCAGAAAGTGCCGCGTCAATACCTCAGAAAGTACTCCCTCAATACCTCAGAAAGTGATCTCTCAGTACCTCAGAAAGTGATCTCTCAGTATATTAGAAAGTGCTCCCTCGTTACCACAGGAATTTCTCCCTCAGTCGCTCAGAAAGTGCTCCCTCAATATCTAAGAAAGTGTTCCCTCAGTCCCTCAAAGAGTGCTTCCTCAATACCTTAGAAAGTGCTCCCTCAGTACCTCAGATAGTTCTCCCTCAGTACCTCAGATTGTACTCCCTCAATACCTCAAAAAGTGCTCCCTCCGTATCAAAACGTCCTCCCACTGTACCTCAGAAAACGCTCACTAATACGTCAGAAAGTGCTTCCTCAGTACCTCAGAAGGTGCTCCCTCAACACCTCAGAAAGTGCTCCCTCAGTTCCTCAGAAGGTGCTCCTTCAGTACCTCAGAAAGTACTCTCTCAATACCTCAGACAGTGCTTTCTCAGTACCTCAGAAAGTTCTCTCTGAGTACCTCAGAAAGTGATTTCTGAGTACCTCAGAAAGTACTCCCTCCGTACCTCAGAAAGTGCTCCTTCAATAGCTCAGACAGTGCTCCCTCAATACCTAAGAAAGTGCTCTCTCAATACCTCAGAAAGCGCTCCCTCAGTCCCTCAAACCGTTCTCCACAATACCTCAGAAAATGATCCCTCAAAAGCTCAGAAAGCGCTCCCTCAGTACCTCAGAAAGTACTCCCTCAACACCTCAAAAAGTGCTCCCTCCGTACCTCAAAAAGTCCTCCCTCAGTACCTCAGAAAGTGCTCACTAATACGTCAGAAAATGCTTCCTCAGTACCTCAGAAGGTGCTCCCTCAACACCTCAGAAAGTGCTCCCTCAGTACCTCAGAAAGTGCTCCTTCAGTAACTCAGGAAGTGCTGCCTCAGTACCTCAGAAAGTACTCTCTCAATACCTCAGAAAGTGCTCCCTCAGTACCTCAGATAGTTTTCCCTCAGTACCTCAGATTGTACTCCCTCAATACCTCAAAAAGTGCTCCCTCCGTATCAAAAAGTCCTCCCTCTGTACCTCAGAAAATGCTCACTAATAAGTTAGAAAGTGCTCCCTCAGTTCCTCAGAAAGTGCTCCCAACAATACCTCAGAAAGTGCTCCTTCAGTACGTCAGAATGTGCTCTCTCAGTCACTCAGAAAGTGCCCCGTCAATACCTCAGAAAGTACTCCCTCAATACCTCAGAAAGTGATCTCTCAGTACCTCAGAAAGTGATCTCTCAGTATATCAGAAAGTGCTCCCTCGTTACCACAGGAAGTTCTCCCTCAGTCGCTCAGAAAGTGCTCCCTCAATACCTCAGAAAGTGCTGCCTCAGTACCTCAGACAGTGCTCCCCACTACCTCAGAAAGTGCTCCCTCAACATCTCAGAAAGTGTTTCCTCACTCCCTCAAAGAGTGCTTCCACAATACCTCAGAAAGTGCTCCCTGAGTACCTCAGATAGTCCTCCCTCAATACCTCAGACAGTGCTCACTAATACGTCAGAAAGTGCACCCACAATACTTCAGAAAGTGCTCCCTCAATACCTCAGAAATTGCAACCTCAGTACCTCAGAATGTGCTCTCTCAGTACCTCAGAAAGTGCTCCCTCAAGACCTCACAAAGTGCTCTCTCAGTACCTCAGAATGTGCTCCCTCCTTACCTCAGAAAGTGCTTCCTCAGTCCCTCAGAAAGTGCTCCCTCAATACCTCAGAAAGTGCTGCCTCAGTACCTCAGACAGTACTCCCCAATACCTCAGAAAGTGCTCCCTCAGTACCTCAGAAAGTGCTCTCTCAGTACGTCAGAAATTGCTCCCTCAATACCTTAGAAATTTCTACCTCAGTACCTCAGAAAGTACTCCCTCAGTACCTCAGAATGTGCTCCCTCAATACCTCAGAAAGTGATCTCTCAGTACCTCAGAAAGTGCTCACTCATAACCTTAGAATGTGCTCCTCAGTCCCTCAGAAAGTGCTCCCTCAATACCTCAGAAAGTGCTCTCTCAGTACCTCAGAAAATGCTCCCTCAATACCTCAGAAATTGCTCCCTCAATACCTCAGAAAGCGCTCCCTCAGTACCTGAGAAAGTGCTATCTCAGGAACTCAGAAAGTGCTCCCTCAACACCTCAGAAAGTGCTCCCTCAGTACCTCAGACAGTGCTTCCTCAATACCTCAGAAAGTGCTCCCTCAGAACATCAGAAAGTGCTCCATCTGTAACTCAGGAAGTGCTGCCTCAGTACCTCAGAAAGTACTCTCTCAATACCTCAGACAGTGCTCTCTCAGTACCTTAGACAGACCTCTCTGAGTACATCAGAAAGTGCATTCTCAATACCTCAGAAAGTACTCCCTCCATACCTCAGAAAGAGCTCCTTCAATAGCTCATACAGTGCTCCCTCAATACCTAAGAAAGTGCTCTTTCAGTACCTCAGATAGTGCTCCCTCAGTACCTCAGGAAGTGCTCCCTCAGTACCTCAGGAAGTACTCCCTCAATACCTTAGACAGTGCTGTCTTCGTACCTCAGAAAGTGCACCCTCAGTACCTCAGAAATTGCTCCCACAATAACTCAGATAGATCTCCCTCAGTACCTCAATAAGTGCTCCCTCAATATCTCAGAAAATGTTCTGTCAGTACCTCAGAAAGTTCTCCCTCAGTTCCTCAGAGAGTGCTCGCTCAATACCTCAGATGATTCTCCCACAATAACTCACAAAGTGCTCCCTCAATACCTCAGTTATTTCTCCCTCAGTACCTCAGAAAGTACTCCCTCAGTACCTCAGAAAGTGTTCTCTCAATACCTCAGAAAGCGCTCCCTCAGTACCTCAAACAGTTCTCCCCAATACCTCAGAAAATGCTCTCTCAAAAGCTCAGAAAGTGCTCCCTCAGTACCTCAGAAAATAATCCCTCAATACCTCAAAAAGTACTCCCGCCATACTCAAAAAGTCCTCCCTCAGTACCTCAGAAAGTGCTCGCTAATACGTCAGAAAGTGCTTCCTCAGTACCTCAGAAGGTGCTCCCTCAACACCTCAGAAAGTGCTCCTTCAGTACCTCTGCAAATGCTGCCTTTGTACCTCAGACAGTGCTCCCCAATACCTCAGAAAGTGCTCCCTCAATATCTAAGAAAGTGTTCCCTCAGTCCCTCAAAGAGTGCTTCCTCAATACCTCAGAAAGTGCTCCCTCAGTACCTCAGATAGTTCTCCCTCGGTACCTCAGATTGTACTCCCTCAATACCTCAAAAAGTGCTCCCTCCGTATCAAAAATTTCCTCCCTCTCTACCTCAGAAAATGCTCACTAATACGTCAGAAAGTGCTTCCTCAGTACCTCAGAAGGTGCTCCCTCAACACCTCAGAAAGTCTTCCCTCAGTTCCTCAGAAGGTGCTCCTTCAGTACCTCAGAAAGTACTCTCTCAATACCTCAGACAGTGCTTTCTCAGTACCTCAGAAAGTTCTCTCTGAGTACCTCAGAAAGTGCTTTCTGAGTACCTCAGAAAGTACTCCCTCCGTACCTCAGAAAGTGCTCCTTCAATAGCTCAGACAATGCTCCCTCAATACCTAAGAAAGTGCTCTTTCAGTACCTCAGATAGTGCTCCCTCAGTACCTCAGGAAGTGCTCCCTCAGTACGTCAGAAAGTGCTCTCTCAATACCTCAGAAAGCGCTCCCTCAGTACCTCAAACCGTTCTCCACAATACCTCAGAAAATGCTCCCTCAAAAGCTCAGAAAGCGCTCCCTCAGTACCTCAGAAAGTACTCCCTCAACACCTCAAAAAGTGCTCCCTCCGTACCTCAAAAAGTCCTCCCTCAGTACCTCAGAAAGTGCTCACTAATACGTCAGAAAATGCTTCCTCAGTACCTCAGAAGGTGCTCCCTCAACACCTCAGAAAGTGCTCCCTCAGTACCTCAGAAAGTGCTCCTTCAGTAACTCAGGAAGTGCTGCCTCAGTACCTCAGAAAGTACTCTCTCAATACCTCAGAAAGTGCTCCCTCAGTACCTCAGATAGTTTTCCCTCAGTACATCAGATTGTACTCCCTCCATACCACAAAAGGTGCTCCCTCCGTATCAAAAAGTCCTCCCTCTGTACCTCAGAAAATGCTCACTAATACGTCAGAAAGTGCTCCCTCAGTTCCTCAGAAAGTGCCCCGTCAATACCTCAGAAAGTACTCCCTCAATACCTCAGAAAGTGATCTCTCAGTACCTCAGAAAGTGCTCCCTCAACATCTCAGAAAGTGATCTCTCAGTATATTAGAAAGTGCTCCTCGTTACCACAGGAAGTTCTCCCTCAGTCGCTCAGAAAGTGCTCCCTCAATACCTCAGAAAGTGCTGCCTGAGTAACCTCAGACAGTGCTCCCCAATACCTCAGAAAGTGCTCCCTCAACATCTCAGAAAGTGTTTCCTCACTCCCTCAAAGAGTGCTTCCACAATACCTCAGAAAGTGCCCCCTGAGTACCTCAGATAGTACTCCCCCAATACCTCAGACAGTGCTCACTAATACGTCAGAAAGTGCTTCCTCAGTACCTCAGAATGTGCTCTGTCAGTACCTCAGAAAGTGCTCCCTCAATACCTCAGAAAGTGCTCCGTCAATACCTCAGAAAGTGCTCTCTCAGTACCTCAGATAGTGCTCCCTCAGTACCTCAGGAAGTGCTCACTCAGTACATCAGAAACTCCTCCCTCCGTTCTTTCGACAGTGCTCTCTTAGTACCTCAGAAAGTGCACCCTCAGTTCCTCAGAGAGTGCTCCCCCAATACCTCAGAACGTGCTCCCTCAATACCTCAGATATTTCTCCCTCAGTACCTCAGAAAGTACTGCCTCAGTACCTCAGAAAGTGCTCTCTCAATACCTCAGAAAGCGCTCCCTCAGTACCTAAAACAGTTCTCGCCAATACCTCAGAAAATGCTCCCTCAAAAGCTCAGAAAGTGCTCCCTAAGTACCTCAGAGAGTACTCCCTCAATACCTCAAAAAGTGCTCCCTACGTACCTCAAAAATTCACCCTCAGTACCTCAGAAAGTGCTCACTAATACGTCAGAAAGTGCTTCCTCAGTACCCCAGAATGTGCTCTCTTAGTCCCTCAGAAAGTGCTCCGTCAATACCTCAGAAAGTACTCCCTCAGTACCTGAGAAAGTGCTCCCTCAATACCTCAGAAAGTGATCTCTCAGTACCTCAGAAAGTGCTCCCTCGTTACCACAGAAAGTGCTCCCTCAGTCGCTCAGAAAGTGCTCCCTCAATACCTCAGAAAGTGCTGCCTGAGTAACCTCAGAGAGTGCTCCCCAAAAGCTCAGAAAGTGCTCCCTCAACATCTCAGAAAGTGTTTCCTCACTCCCTCAAAGAGTGCTTCCTCAATACCTCAGAAAGTGCTTCCTCAGTACCTCAGATAGTACTCCCTCAATACCTCAGAAAGTGCTCCCTAATACGTCAGAAAGTGCTTCCTCAGTACCTCAGAAAGTGCTCCATCAATACCTCAGAAAGTGCTCTCTCAGTACCTCAGAAAATGCTCCCTCAATACCTCAGAAATTGCTCCCTCAATACCTCAGAAAGCGCTCCCTCAGTACCTCAGATAGAGCTTCCTCAATACCTCAGAAAGTGCTCCCTCAGTACCTGAGAAAGTGCTCTCTCAGAAACTCAGAAAGTGCTCCCTCAGTACCTCAGACAGTGCTTCCTCAATAACTCAGAAAGTGCTCCCTCAGAACCTCAGAAAGTGCTCCCTCTGTAACTCAGGAAGTGCTGCCTCAGTACCTCAGAAAGTACTCTCTCAATACCTCAGACAGTGCTCTCTCAGTACCTTAGACAGACCTATCTGAGTACATCAGAAAGTGCATTCTCAATACCTCAGAAAGTACTCCCTCCATACCTCAGAATGAGCTCCTTCAATAGCTCATACAGTGCTCCCTCAATACCTAAGAAAGTGCTCTTTCAGTACCTCAGATAGTGCTCCCTCAGTACCTCAGGAAGTGCTCCCTCAGTACGTCAGAAAGTACTCCCTCAATACCTTAGACAGTGCTGTCTTCGTACCTCAGAAAGTGCACCCACAGTACCTCAGAAATTGCTCCCTCAATAACTCAGATAGATCTCCCTCAGTACCTCAATAAGTGCTCCCTCAATATCTCAGAAAATGTTCTGTCAGTACCTCAGAAAGTTCTCCCTCAGTTCCTCAGAGAGTGCTCGCTCAATACCTCAGATGATTCTCCTACAATACCTCAGAAAGTGCTCCCTCAATACCTCAGTTGTTTCTCCCTCAGTACCTCAGAAAGTACTCCCTCAGTACCTCAGAAAGTGTTCTCTCAATACCTCAGAAAGCGCTCCCTCAGTACCTCAAACAGTTCTCCCCAATACCTCAGAAAATGCTCTCTCAAAAGCTCAGAAAGTGCTCCCTCAGTACCTCAGAAAATGCTCCCTCAATACCTCAGAAATTGCTCCCTCAATATCTCAGAAAGCGCTCCCTCAGTACCTCAGATAGTGCTTCCTCAATACCTCAGAAAGTGCTCCCTCAGTACCTGAGAAAGTGCTCTCTCAGGAACTCAGAAAGTGCTCCCTCAACACCTCAGAAAGTGCTCCCTCAGTACCTCAGACATTGCTTCCTCAATAACTCAGAAAGTGCTCCCTCAGAACCTCAGAAAGTGCTCCCTCTGTAACTCAGGAAGTGCTGCCTCAGTACCTCAGAAAGTACTCTCTCAATACCTCAGACAGTGCTCTCTCAGTACCTTAGACAGACCTCTCTGAGTACATCAGAAAGTGCATTCTCAATACCTCAGAAAGTACTCCCTCCATACCTCAGAATGAGCTCCTTCAATAGCTCATACAGTGCTCCCTCAATACCTAAGAAAGTGCTCTTTCAGTACCTCAGATAGTGCTCCCTCAGTACCTCAGGAAGTGCTCCCTCAGTACGTCAGAAAGTACTCCCTCAATACCTTAGACAGTGCTGTCTTCGAACCTCAGAAAGTGCACCCTCAGTACCTCAGAAATTGCTCCCTCAATAACTCAGATAGATCTCCCTGAGTACCTCAATAAGTGCTCCCTCAATATCTCAGAAAATGTTCTGTCAGTACCTCAGAAAGTTCTCCCTCAGTTCCTCAGAGAGTGCTCGCTCAATACCTCAGATGATTCTCCCACAATACCTCAGAAAGTACTCCCTCAGTACCTCAGAAAGTGTTCTCTCAATACCTCAGAAAGCGCTCCCTCAGTACCTCAAACAGTTCTCCCCAATACCTCAGAAAATGCTCTCTCAAAAGCTCAGAAAGTGCTCCCTCAGTACCTCAGAAAATACTCCCTCAATACCTCAAAAACCACTCCCGCCATACTCAAAAGGTCCTCCCTCAGTACCTCAGAACGTGCTCGCTAATACGTCAGAAAGTGCTTCCTCAATACCTCAGAAGGTGCTCCTTCAGTACCTCAGATAGTTCTCCCTCAGTACCTCAGATTGTACTCCCTCAATACCTCAAAAAGTGCTCCCTCCGTATCAAAATGTCCTCCCTCTGTACCTCAGAAAATGCTCACTAATACGTCAGAAAGTGCTTCCTCAGTCCCTCAGAAGGTGCTCCTTCAGTACCTCAGAAAGTACTCTCTCAATACCTCAGACAGTGCTTTCTCAGTACCTCAGAATGTTCTCTCTGAGTACCTCAGAAAGTGCTTTCTGAGTACCTCAGAAAGTACTCCCTCCGTACCTCAGAAAGTGCTCCTTCAATAGCTCAGACACTGCTCCCTCAATACCTAAGAAAGTGCTCTTTCAGTACCTCAGGTAGTGCTCCCTCAGTACCTCAGGAAGTTCTCCCTCAGTACGTCAGAATAGACTCCCTCAATACCTTAGACAGTGCTCTCTCAGTACGTCAGAAAGTTATCTCTTAGTACCTCAGAATATGCTCCCTCAATACCTAAGAAAGTGCTCCCTCAGTTCCTCAGAGAGTGCTGCCTCAATACCTCAGAAAGTGCTCCCTCTATATCTCAGATGATTCTCTCCCAATACCTCAGAATGCGCACCCTCAATACCTCAGATATTTCTCCCTCAGTACCTCAGAATGTGCTCCCTCAGTACGTCAGAAAGTACTCCCTCAGTACCTCAGAATGTGCTCCCTCAATACCACAGAAAGCGCTCCCTCAGTACCTCAAAAAGTGATCCCCAATATCTCAGAAAGTGCTCCCTCAGAAGCTCAGAATGTGCCCCCTCAGTACCTCAGAAGGTGCTCTCTCAATACCTCAAAAACTGCTCCCTCTGTACCTCAAAAAGTCCTCCCACAGTACCTCAGTCAGTGCTCACTAATACGTCAGAAAGTACTTCCTCAGTACCTCAGAAAGTGCTCCCTCAATACCTCAAAACGTGCTCCCTCAATACCTCAGAAATCGCTCCCTCAATACCTCAAACAGTTCTCCCCAATACCGGAGAAAATGCTCCCTCAAAAGCTCAGACAGTGCTCCCTCAGTACCTCAGAAAGTACTCCCTCAATACCTCAAAAATTGCGCCCTCCATACCTTAAAAATTCCTCCCTCAGTACCTCAGACAGTGCTCACTAATATGTCAGAAAGTGCTTCCTCAGTACCTCAGAAAGTGCTATCTCAGAACCTCAGAAAATGCTGCCTCAATACCTCAGAAATTTCTACCTCACTACCTCAGAAAGTACTCCCTCAGTACCTCAGAAAGTGCTCCCTCAATACCTCAGAAAATGATCTCTCAGTACCTCAGAAAGTGCTCCCTCGTTTCCTCAGAAAGTGCTCCCTCAGTCCCTCAGAAAGTGCTCTCTCAGTACCTCAGAAAGTGCTCCCTCTATACCTTAGATGATTCTCCCCCAGTACCTCAGAAAGAGCTTCCTCAGTACCTCAGACAGTGCTCACTAACACATCAGAAAGTGCTTCCTCAGTACTCAGACATTACTCCCTCAATACCTCAGAAAGTGCACCCTCCATACCTCAGAATGTGCTCCCTCAATACCTCAGAAAGTGCTCCCTCAATATCTCAGAAAGTGTTACCTCAGTCCCTCAAAGAGTGCTTCCTCAATACCTCAGAATGTGCTCACTAAATAGCTCAGATAGTTCTCCCTCAGTACCTCAGATAATGCACCCTCAAATCCTCAGACAGTGCTTCCTCAATACCTCAGAAAGTGCTCCCTCAGTACCTCAGACAGTGCTCCCTAATACCTCAGAAAGTGCTCCCTCAATACCTCAGAAAGTGCTCCCTCAGTACCTCAGAAAGTGCTCCCTCAATACTCAGAATGTGCTCCCTCAGTACCTCAGAAATTACTGCCACAATACCTCAGAAATTCCGACCTCAGTACCTCAGAAAGGATCCCGCAACACCTCAAAAAGTCCTCCCACCGTACCTCAGACAGTGCTCACTAATACGTCAGAAAGTGCTTCCTCAGTACCTCAGAAAGTGATCTCTCAGTACCTCAGAAAGTGCTCCCTCGTTACCTCAGAGAGTGCTCCCTCAGTCCCTCAGAAAGTGCTCCCTCAATACCTCAGTAAGTGCTGCTTCAGTACCTCAGACAGTACTCCCCAATACCTCAGAAAGTGCTCCCTCAATATCTCAGAATTTGCTCCCTCAGTACCTCAGAATGTGCTCCCTCAATACTCAGAATATGCTTCCTCAGTACCTCAGAAAGTGCTCCCTCAATACTCAGAATGGGCTCCCAAACTACCTCAGAAAGTGCTTCCTCATTACCTCAGGAAGTGCTCCCTCAATACCTCAGAAAGTGCTCTCTTCGTACCTCAGAAAGTGCTCGCTCAATACCTCAGAAAGGTCTACCTCAGTACCTCAGAAAGTGCTCCCTCAATACCTAAAAAGGTTGTACCTCAGTACCTCCGAAAGTACACTCTCAATACCTCAGAAAGCGCTCCCTCAGTACCTCAAACAGTTCTCCCCAATACCTCAGAAAATGCTCCCTCAAAAGCTCAGAAATTGCTCCCTCATTACCTCAGAAGCTGCTCCCTCAATACCTCAGAAAGTGCTTTCTCAGTACCTCAGAATGTGCTCTTTCAGTACCACAGAAAGTGCTCCCTCAATACCTCAGAAATGTCCTCCCTCAGTACCTCGGACAGTGCTCACTATGACGTTAGAAAGTGCTTCCTCAGTACCTCAGAATGTGCTCCCTCAATACCTCAGAAAGTGCTTCCTCAGTACCTCAGAATGTGCTCTCTCAGTACCTCAGAAAGTGCTGCCTCAATACCTCAGAACTGTCTACCCCAGTACCTCAGAAAGTAATCCCTCCGTACCTCAAACAATTCTCCCCAATACCTCAGAAAGTGCTCCCTCAGTACCTCAGATAGTGCTTCCTCAAAACATCAGAATGTGCTCCCTCAGTACATCAGAAATTTCTACCTTAGTATCTCAAAAATTACTCGCTCAGTACCTCAGAAAGTGCTCCCTCAATACGTCAAAAAGTGATCTCTCAGTACCTCAGAAAGTGGTCCCTCGTTACCTCAGAAAGTGTTCCCTCAGTCCCTCAAAGACTGCTTCCTCAATGCCTCAGAAAGTGCTCCCTCTGTACCTCAGATAGTTCTCCCTCAGTACCTCAGATATTATTCCCTGAGTACCTCAAAAATTGCTCCCCCCCTACCTCAAAAATGCCACCCTCAGTACCTCAGACAGTGCTCACTAATACGTCAGAAAGTGCTTACTCGGTACCTCAGAAAGTGCTCCCTCAATACCTCAGAAATTTCTACCTCACTACCTCAGAAAGTACTCCCTGAGTACCTCAGAAAGTGCTCCCTCAATACCTCAGAAAGTGATCTCTCAGTACCTCAGAAAGTGCTCCCTCGTTACCTCAGAAAGTGCTCCCTCAGTCCCGCAGAAAGTGCCCCCTCAATACCTCAGAAAGTGCTGCCTCAGTACCTCAGACAGTCCTCCCCAATACCTCAGAAAGTGCTCCCCCAATATCTCAGCAAGTGTTCCCTCAGTACCTCAAAGAGTGCTTCCTCAATACCTCAGAATGTGCTCACTAAATAGCTCAGATAGTTCTCCCTCAGTACCTCAAATAATGCTCCCTCAAATCCTCAGATACTGCTCCCTCAATACCTCAGACTGTGCTTCCTCAATACCTCAGAAAGTGCTCACTCAATACCTCAGAAGGTGCTCCCTCAGTTCCTCAGAAATTGCTCCCTCAATACCTCAGATTGTACTCCCTGAATACTTCAGAAAGTGCTTCCTCATTCCCTCAGAAAGTGCTCCCACAATACCTCAGAAAGTGCTCTCTTAGTACCTCAGAAAGTGCTTGCTCAAGACATCAGAAAGTTCTACCCCAGTACCTCAGAAAGTGCTCCCTCAATACCTAAGAAGGTTCTACCTCAGTACCTCAGAATGCGCTCCCTCATTTCCTAACAAAGTGCTCTCTCTCCTCCTCAGAAAGTTGCTCCCTCTACACCTCAGATGATTCTCCCCCAATACCTCAGAAAGTGCACCCTCAATATCTCAGATATTACTCCCTCAGTACCTCAGAAAGTACTCCCTCAGTAGCTCAGAAAGTGCTCTCTCAATACCTCAGAAAGCGCTCCCTCAGTACCTCAAACAGTGCTCCCTCAATATCTTAGATAGTGCTCTTTCATTACCTCAGATAGTGCTCCCTCAGTACCTCAGGAAGTGCTCACTCAGTACGTCAGAAACTACTCCCTCAATACCTTAGACAGTGCTCTCTTAGTACCTCAGAAAGTGCACCCTCAGTACCTCAGAAATTGCTCCCTCAATAACTCAGATAGTTCTCCCTCAATACCTCAATAAGTGCTCCCTCAATATCTCAGAAAATGCTCTCTCAGTATCGCAGAAAGTGCTCCCTCAGTTCATCAGAGAGTGCTCCCTCAATACCTCAGAAAGTGCTCCCTCAATACCTCAGATGATTCTCCCGCAATACCTCAGAAGGTGCTCCCTCAATACCTCAGATATTCCTCCCTCAGTACCTCAGAAAGTAATCCCTCAATACCTTAGAAAGTGCTCTCTCAATACCTCAGAAAGCGCTCCCTCAGTACCTCAAACAATTCTCCCCAATACCTCAGAAAATGCTTCCTCAATAGCTCAGAAAGTGCTCCCTCAATACCTCAGAAAGTTCGACCTCACTACCTCCGAAAGTACTTCCTGAGTACCTCAGAAAGTGCTCCCTCAATGCCTCAGAAAGTGATCTCTCAGTACCTCAGAAAGTGCTCCCTCGTTACCTCAGAAAGTGCTGCCTCAGTACCTCAGACAGTACTCCCCAATACTTCAGAAAGTGCTCCCTCAATATCTCAGAAAGTGTTCCCTCAGTCCCTCAAAGAGTGCTTCCTCAATACCTCAGAATGTGCTCACTAAATAGCTCAGACAGTTCTCCCTCAGTACCTCAAATAATGCTCGCTCAAATCCTCAGAGAGTGCTCCCTAAATACCTCAGACAGTGCTTCCTCAACACCTCAGAAAGTGCTCCCTCAATACCTCAGAAGGTGCTCCCTCAGTACCTCAGAAATTGCTCCTTCAATACTCAGAATGTGCTCCCTCAGTACCTCAGAAAATGCTCCCTCAATACCTCAGATTGTACTCCCGGAATACTTCAGAAAGTGCTCCATCATTTCCTCAGAAAGTGCTCTCTCAGTTCCTCAGAAAGTGCTTCCTCTATACCTCAGATGATTCTCCCCAATACCTCAGAAAGTGCTCCCTCAATACCTCAGAAAGCGCTCCCTCAATACCTCAGAAAGCGCTCCCTCAGTACCTCAAACAGTGCTCCCCAAATATCTTAGAAAGTGCTCTTTCAGTACCTCAGATAGTGCTCCCTCAGTACCTCAGGAAGTACTCCTTCAGTACGACAGAAAGTACTCCCTCAAGACATTAGACAGTGATCTCTTAGTACCTGAGAAAGTGCTCCCTCAGTACCTCAGAAATTGCTTCCTCAAGAACTCAGATAGTTCTCCCTCAATACCTCAATAAGTGCTCCCTCAATATCTCAGAAAATGCTCTCTCAGTACCGCAGAAAGTGCTCCCTCAGTTCCTCAGAGAGTGCTCCCTCAATACCTCAGAAAGTGCTCCCTCAATACCTCAGATGATTCTCCCCAATACCTCAGAAAGTGCTCCCTCAATACCTCAGATATTTCTCTCTCAGTCCCTCAGAAAGTAATCCCACAATAACTCAGAAAGTGCTCTCTCAATACCTCAGTAAGCGCTCCCTCAGTACCTCAGAAAGTACTCCCTCAATACCTCAAAAAGTGCTCCATCCGTGCCTCAAAAAGTCCTCCATCAGTACCTCAGATAGTGCTCACTAATACGTCAGAAAGTGCTTCCTCAGTACCTCAGAAAGTGCTCCCTCAATACTTCAGAAAGTGATCCCTCAGTACCTCAGAATGTGCTCTCTCAGTACCTCAGAAAGTGCTCCCTCAATACCTCAGAAATTTCTACCTCAGTACCTCAGAAAGTACTCCCTCAGTACCTCAGAAAGCGCTCCCTCAATACCTCAGAAAGTGATCTCTCAGTACCTCAGAAAGTGGTCCCTCGGTACGTCAGAAAGTGCTCCCTCAGTCCCTCAGAAAGTGCTCCCTCAATACCTCAGAAAGTGCTGCCTCAGTACCTCAGACAGTGCTCCCGAATACCTCAGAAAGTGCTCCCTCAATATCTTAGAAAATGTTCCCTCAGTCCCTCAAAGAGTGCTTCCTCAATACCTCAGAAAGTGCTCCCTCAGTACCTCAGATAGTTCTCCCTCAGTACCTCAGATAGTACTCCCTGAATACCTCAGTATGTGCTCACTAAATAGCTCAGATAGTTCTCCCTCAGTACCTCAGATAATGCTCCCTGAAATCCTCAGATAGTTCTCCCTCAATACCTCAGACAGTGTTCCTCAATACCTCAGAAAGTGCTCCCTCAGTACCTCAGAAAATGCTCCCTCAATACCTCACATACTACTCCCTGAATACGTCAGAAATTGCTTCCTCAGTACCTCAGAAAGTGCTCCCTCAACACCTCAGAAAGTACTTCCTCAATAACTCAGGAAGTACTCTCTCAATACCCCAGAAAGTGCTGCCACAGTACCTCAGACAGTACTTCCCAATACCTCAGAAAGTGCTCCCTCAATATCTCAGAAGGTGTTCCCTCAGTCCCGCAAATAGTGCTTCCTCAATACCTCAGAATGTGCTCACTAAATAGCTCAGATAGTTCTCCCTCAGTACCTCAAATAATGCTCCCTCAAATCCTCAGACAGTGCTTCCTCAATACCTCAGAAGGTGCTCCCTCAGTACCTCAGAAATTGCTCCCTCAATACTCAGAATGGGCTCCCTCAGTACCTCAGAAAATGCTCCCTCAATACCTCAGATTGTACTCCCTGAATACTTCAGAAAGTGCTTCCTCATTACCTCAGAAAGTGCTCCCTCAATACCTCAGAAAGTGCTCTCTTAGTACCTCAGAAAATGCTCGCTCAATATCTCATAAAGTTCTACCTCAGTACCTCAGAAAGTGCTCCCTCAATACCTAAGAATGTTCTCCCTCAGTACCTCAGAGAGTGCACCCTCATTTCCTCACAAAGTGCTCTCTCAGTTCCTCAGAAAGTGCTCCCTCTATACCTCAGATGATTCTCCCCCAATACCTCAGAAAGTGCTTCCGCAATACCTCAGAAAGTGCTCTCTCAATACCTCAGAAAGCACTCCCTCAGTACCTCAAACAGTGCTCCCTCAATATCTTAGAAAGTGCACTTTCAGTACCTCAGATAGTGCTTCCTCAGTACCTCAGGAAGTGCTCCCTCAGTACGTCAGAAAGTGCTCCCTCAATACCTTCGACAGTGCATCTTAGTACCTCAGAGATTGCTCCCTCAGTACATCAGAAATTGCTCCCTCAAGAACTCAGATAGTTCTCCCTCAATACCTCAATAAGTGCTCCCTCAATATCTCAGAAAGTGCTCCCTCAATAGCTCAGATAATTCTCCCCAATACCTCAGAAAATGCTCTCTCAATACCTCAGATATTTCTCTCTCAGTCCCTCAGATTACTCCCTCAGTACCTCAGAAAGTGCTCCCTCAATATCTCAGAAAGTGATCTCTCAGTACCTCAGAAAGTGCTCCCTCGTTACCTCAGAAAGTGCTCCCTCAGTCCCTCAGAAAGTGCTCCCTCAATACCTCAGAAAGTGCTGCTTCATTACCTCAGACAGTGATCCCCAATACCTCAGAACGTGCTCCCTCAATATCTCAGAAAATGTTCCCTCAGTCCCTCAAAGAGTGCTTTCTCAATACCTCAGATGGTTCTCCCTCAGTACCTCAGATAGTACTCGCTGAATACCTCAGAATGTGCTCACTAAATAGCTCAGATAGTTCTCCCTCATTACCACAGATAATGCTCCCTCAAATCCTCACATAGTGCTCCTTCAATACCTCAGACAGTGCTTCCTCAATACCTCAGAAAGTGCTCCCTCAGTACCTCAGACAGTACTCCCCAATACCTCAGAAAGTGCTCCCTCAATATCTCAGAAAGTGTTCCCTCAGTCCCTCAAAGAATGCTTCCTCAATTCCTCAGAATGTGCTCACTAAATAGCTCGGATAGTTCTCCCTCAGTACCTCAAATAATGCTCCCTCAAATCCTCAGATAGTGCTCCCTCAATACCTCAGACAGTGCTTCCTCAATACCTCAGAAAGTGCTCCCTCAATACCTCAGAAGGTGCTCCCTCAGTACCTCAGAAATTGCTCCCTCAATACTCAGAATATGCTCCCTCAGTACTTCAGAAAATGCTCCCTCAATACCTCAGATTGTACTCCCTGAATACTTCAGAAAGTGCTTCCTCATTACCTCAGAATGTGCTCCCTCAATACGTCAGAAAGTGCTCTCTTAGTACCTTAGAAAGTGCTCGCTCAATATCTCAGAACGTTCTACCTCAGTACCTCAGAAAGTGCTCCCTCAATACCGAAAAAGGTTCTACCTCAGTACCTCAGGAAGTGCTCCCTCATTTCCTCACAAAGTGCTCTCTCAGTTCCTCAGAAAGTGCTCCCTCTATACCTCAGGTGGTTCTCCCCCAATACCTCAGAAAGTGCTCCCTCAATACCTCCGATATTGTTTTCTCAGTACCTCAGAAAGTACTCCCTCAGTACATCAGAAAGTGCGCTCTCAATACCTCAGAAAGGGCTCCCTCAATACCTCAAACAGTGCTCCCCCAATATCTTAGAAAGTGCTCTTTCAATACCTCAGATAGTGCTCCCTCAGTACCTCAGGAAGTGCTCCCTCAGTACCTCAAAAAGGACTCCCTCAATACCTTAGACAGTGCTCTCTTAGTACCTCAGAAAGTGCTCCCTCAGGACCTCAGAAATTGCTCCCCTATTAACTCAGATAGTTCTCCCTCAATAACTCAATAAATGCTCCCTCAATATCTCAAAGAATGCTCTCTCAGTACCTCAGAAAGTGCTCCCTCAGTTCCTCAGAAAGTGCTCCCTCAATACCTCAGATGATTCTCCCCAGTACCTCAGAAAGTGCTCCCTCAATACCTCAGATATTTCTCACTCAGTCCCTCAGAAAGTACTCTCTCAGTACCTCTGAAAGTGCTCTCTGAATACCTCAGAAAGCGCTCCCTCAGTACCTCAAACAGTTCTCCCCAATACCTCAGAAAATGCTCCCTCAAAAGCTCAGAAAGTGCTCCCTCAGTACCTCAGAAAGTACTCCCACAATAACTCAAAAAGTCCTCCCAAAGTACCTCAGATAGTGCTCACTAATACCTCAGAAAGTGCTCCCTCAATACCTCAGAAATTTCACCCTCAGCACCTCAGAATGTGCTCTCTCAGTAGCTCAGAAAGTGCTCCCTCAATACCTCAGACATTTCTACCTCACTAGCTCAGAAAGTACTCTCTCGGTACCTCAGAAAGTGCTCCCTCAATATCTCAGAAAGTGATCTCTCAGTACCTCAGAAAATGCTCCCTCGTTACTTCAGAAAGTGCTCCCTCAGTCCCTCAGAAAGTGCTCCCTCAATACCTCAGAAAGTGTTGCCTCTGTACCTCAGACAGTGCTCCCCAATACCTCAGAAAGTGCTTCCTCAATATCTCAGAAAATGTTCCCTCAGTCCCTCAAAGAGTGCTTCCTCAATACCTCAGAAAGTGCTCCCTCAGTACCTCAGATAGTTCTCCCTCAGTACCTCAGATAGTACTCACTGAATACCTCAGAATGTGCTCACTACATAGCTCAGATAGTTCTCCCTCAGTACCTCAGAAATATGCTCCCTCAAATCCTCAGATAGTGCTCCCTCAATACCTCAGACAGTGCTCCCTCAATACCTCAGAAAGTGCTCCCTCAGTACCTCAGAAAGTGCTCCCTCAATACTCAGAATGTGCTCCCTAGTACCTCAGAAAGTGCTCCCTCAAAACCTCAGATTGTACTCCCTGAATACTTCAGAAAGTGCTTCCTCATTACCACAGAAAGTGCTCCCTCAATACCTCAGAAAGTGCTCTCTTAGCACATCAGAAAGTGCTCGCTCAATGCCTCAGAAAGTTCTACCTCAGTACCTCAGAATGTGCTCCCTCAATACCTAAGTAGGTTCTACCTCAGTACCTCAGAATGTGCTCCCTCATTTCCTCAGAAAGTGCCCCCTCAGTACCTCAGATAGTTCTCCCTCAGATCCTCAGATATTTGTCCCTCAATTACTCAGATAGTGCTCCCTCAGTACCTCAGAAAGTGCTCCCTCAGTACCTCAGAAAGTGCTCCCTCAATAACTCAGATAGTGCTCTCTCAGTACCTCAGAAAGTGCTCCCTCAATACCTCGGAATGTGCTCTCTCAGAACCTCAGAAAGTGCTCACTCAATTCCTCAGAAAGTGCTCCCTCAGTAACTCAGACAGTGCTGCCAAAGACCTCAGAAAGTGCTCCCTCTATACCTCAGAAAGTGCTCTCTCAGTACCTCAGACAGTGCTCTCTAATACCTCAGAAAATGCTCTCTCAATACTCAGACATTGCTCCCCAATACCTCAGAAAGTGCTCCCTCAGTATCTCAGACAGTGCTCTCTAATACCTCAGAAAGTGCTCTCTCAATACTCAGAATGTGCTCCCTCAGTACCTCAGAAAATGCTCCCTCAATACCTCACATACTACTCCCTGAATACGTCAGAAATTGCTTCCTCAGTACCTCAGAAAGTGCTCCCTCAGTACCTCAGAAATTGCTCCCTCAAGAACTCAGATAGTTCTCCCCCAATACCTCAATAAGTGCTCCCTCAATATCTCAGAAAATGCTCTCTCAGTACCTCAGAAAGTGCTCCTTCAGTTCCTCAGAGAGTGCTCACTCAATACCTCAGAAAGTGCTTCCTCAATACCTCAGATGATTCTCCCCCAATACCTCAGAAAGTGCTCCCTCAATACCTCAGATATTTGTCACTCAGTCCCTCAGAAAGTACTCCCTCAGTACCTCAGAAAGTGCTCTCTCAATACCACAGAAAGCGCTCCCTCAGTACCTCAAACAGTTCTCCCCAATACCTCAGAAAATGCTCCCTCAAAATCTCAGAAAGTGCTCCCTCAGTACCGCAGAAAGTACTCCCTCAATACCTCAAAAAGTGCTCCCTCCGTACCTCAAAAAGTCCTCCCTCAGTACCTCAGACAGTGCTCACTAATACGTCAGAAAGAGCTTCCTCAGTACCTCAGAAAGTGCTCCCTCAATACCTCAGAAAGTGCTCCCTCATTACCTCAGAATGTGCTCTCTCAGTACCTCAGAAAGTGCTCCCTCAATACCTCACACATTTCTACCTCAGTACCTCAGAAAGTACTCCCTCAGTACCTCAGAAAGTGCTCCCTCGTTACCGCAGAAAGTGCTCCCTCAGTCCCTCAGAAAGTGCTCCACAATACCTCAAAAAGTGCTCCCTCAATATCTCAGAAAATGTTCCCTCAGTCCCTCAAAGAGTGCTTCCTCAATACCTCAGACATTGCTCCCTCAGTACCTCAGATAGTACTCCCTGAATACCTCAGAATGTGCTCACTATATAGCTCAGATAGTTCTCCCGCAATACCTCAGATAATGCTCCCTCAAATGCTCAGATTGTACTCCCTGAATACTTCAGAAAGTGCTTCCTCATTACCACAGAAAGTGCTCCCTCAATACCTCAGAAAGTGATCTCTTAGTACCTCAGAAAGTGCTCGCTCAATGCCTCAGAAATTTCTACCTCAGTACCTCAGAAAGTGCTCCATCAATACCTAAGATTGTTCTACCTCAGTACCTCAGAATGTGCTCCCTCATTTACTCAGAAAATTCTCCCTCAGTACCTCAGAATGTGCTCCATCAATATCTCAGAGAGTGCTCCCTCAGTACCTCAGAAGGTACTCCCTCAATACCTCAGATGGTTCTCCCTCTGTACGTCATAAAGTGCTCAGTCAATACCTCAGATAGTGCTCCCTCAATGCCTCAGACTGTGCTCCCCAATACTTCAAAAAGTGCTCCCTCAATACCTCAGAAAGTGCTCCCTCAGTACTTCAAATTGTGCTCCCTCAGTACCTCAGGAAGTGCTCCCTCAGTACGTCAGAAACTACTCCCTCAATACCTCAGAACGTGCTCAATCAGTACCTCAGAATGTGCTCCCTCAATAGCTCAGAAAGTGCTCCCTCAGTACCTCAGATAGTTCTCCCTCAGAACCTCAGACAGTGCTCCCCAATACCTCAGAAAGTGCTCCCTCAATACCTCAGAAAGTGCTCCCTCAGCACCTCAAAGAATGCTCCTTCAATACCTCAGAAAGTGCTCCCTCAGTACCTCAGAAACTGCTCCCTCAATACCTCAGAAAGTGCTCCCTCAGTACCTCAGAAAGTGCTCCCTCAATAACTCAGAAAGTGCTCCCTCAGTACCTCAGAATGTGCTCCCACAATACCTCAGAATGTGCTCTCTCAGTACCTCAGAAAGTGCTCCCTCAATATCTAAGAAAGTGCTACCTCAATACCCATAAATTTCTCCCCCAGTTCCTCAGAAAGTGCTCACTCAATACCTCAGAAAGTTCTCCCTCAGTAACTCAGACAGTGCTCCCAAAGAGCTCAGAAAATGCTCCCTCTATACCTCAGAAAGTGCTCTCTCAGTACCTCAGACAGTGCTCTCTAATACCTCAGAAAGTGCTCTCTCAATACTCAGAAAGTGCTCCCTCAGTACCTCCGAAAGTGCTCCCTCAATACCTCAGAAAGTGCTTCCTCAATAACTCAGGAAGTGCTCCCTCAATACCGAAGAAAGCATCACTTTATTGTGTTTATCCCCTCAGATTGCATTCAACCCCCTTCAGACTGTAGGGACTCTCATCCACCCCTGTCCAAGATTGGAGCCCAGGTCCCCAGAACATTACTTGTCTCTCTGGATTAATTTTAAAATTCCTACAGTGTAGAAGCAAGCCATTCCGTCCATTGGCTCCACACTGACTGTCTGAACAGCATCGCACCCAGACTCACATCCTCTTCTCTATTCCTGTAATGCTGCATTTCCCATGGCATCTTTGGACTGTGGGAGGAAACTGGAGCACCTGGAGGAAACCGGCACAGATACATAGAGAATGTGTAAACTCCACACAGACAGTCATCGGGAGTTAGAATCAAACCACTGAGACACTGTGCTGTCCTCTCTCCCTGGATGTCATGTCATCTAACCTTTTACTCAGCAATCTCCCATGTGAAACCTTCTCATCTGTCTCCTTGGTCATCCCTTCAAAAGCTCTATCAAGTTGGACATATCATTTCCACAAACAAAGCCAAGCTGACTATCCCTAATCAATTCTTTCTTTTCCAAATGCATGTAAATTGTCTCTCAGAATGCCCTCCAACAGCTTACCCACCACTGCCATCAGGCTCACAGCTCCATAGTTCAATGGCTGTTACTTGCAGCCTTACTTCAATAATGGTACATCATTCATCACCCTCCAGTCTTCAGGCACCTCACCTGTTGCCACTGATTGGTCCATCTGACAAGTCCATCTACATCCTTCTGTAATCTAAGGCTATCATCCTCAGTATTTATCACCCAACCAAACTTCACAACATTCATGAACCTAATGATTAACCCTCCGCCATTCAAACCTAATTCTTTTCTATCAACCACATCAGCAAGACCACAACAGTGAGACATGAACAGACAGAGATTTCTAGTTGGGCCATCAGTGTCTGCTTCCTGCCACTCAGCATTCTGTGCCAAATTCCTTGGAATCTGAGTTTTTATGTTCACTATCAGTTTCCAGTATGGATCCTGATAAAAGCCTTACTAACCTCCAAGCAGACGACAGGAAAGGATTGCCCTTATTTAGACACCTGGTCACCTCCTTAAAAAGTGCAATCCCATTGGTCAGACCCGAGCTCCCCTTCACACAACCATTCTGACTGTTCTTCATGAACTCCAGTCTCTTTAAATGCTGATTAATTCTATCTCCCAAAATTGCTTCCAACAGACGCCCCACCCACGATATTAGCCTGAATGGCCTGTAGCTGCCTGGTATATCCCATGCTCCTTCTTGAATAACAGTACCACATGGTTAGTCCAGCGACACCTCTCCTGTGGCCAGAGGGGATTTGAAAATGTTTGCAAGTATACCTGCTACTTCCTCCATCACCTCATTCGGTAAACTGAGATACATTTCCACCATCTTTGGAGATTTATTGGGTTGTAAGACGGCCAGACCACTCAGAACCATCTCTCTCTTTATATATGCTAAGCACAGAGCATCTTCACGATTTCATATCAACCCTGTCCCAATGAGCACTGACAAAATGCATCCATTCACTGTAGCCTCTGGGTCCATGCACAAATTTTCACTGTGTTCCACAACCTACTCTTTCTCTCATTATCAATTCACCCTTAATGTCACTGTAAGGTACTTTCAGATTTTTATTTCCTCTCTTAGCACTCCTCTCTCCCAGGCAATTAGCCTGCAATATGATTTGGAGGAGTGCGGATTAGCATTGGGAAGCACAGAAATAAGGAACACCTGACTGTGCTGAGTGTGGGGCAGTGGGATTCATTTGGGATGAGCAGACGGAAGCTGAGGAATAAATCTCAGCCCTGCAGCATGAAAATATCCCTTTTAGCTGGCAGGTCAGTCACACGAAACGAAAACTTGATCCCTGGGAAAATGAGGGTGGTAATCAAATGAAGACGGTCTGTTTGAACACAGTCTCTGGAATCTGGACGTGGGAATCATTGCTGAGCAGGGTATGTAGGATGCAGAGGCAGAAATGTACTGAACAATTTCAGATATTCCTCGTAGACCACAAGACATGGGAGCAGAAATTAGGCCATTCAGCCCATCTGATAGTGTGGCACTCACTCAGTACTGACTCTCTTACAATGCAGGTATCCCCGAGACTGATGCGCTGACAGTGCAGCGCTACCTCAGTCATGATCCTCTGACAGTGCAGTGCTCCCTCAGTACTGATCTTCTCACAGTGCAGCACTGCCCCCAGATTGACCCCCTGACATTGCGGCAATCCCCTATTACGGACCCCCTGATAGCGCAGCACTCCCTCAGTAGTATCCTCTCACAGTGCAGAAATCCCTCAGTAATGACCCTCTAACAGTGCAGCATTTCCACAGTACTGACCCTCCGACAGTACGGCACTCCCGCAGTGATGACTCTGACAGTGCAGCCCTCCATCAAACTGACCCTCTGGCAGTCCAGCACTCCCTCAGAACTGACCCTCTGACAGTGTGACACTCCCTCAGTACTGACCCTCTCACAGTGTAGCACTCCCTCAGTACTGACCCTCTCACAGTGTAGCAATCTCTGAGTACTGACCCTCTCACAGTGCAGCACTCCCTCAGTACTGACTCTCTGACAGTGCAGCACTCCCTCAGTACTGACTCTCTGACAGTGCAGCACTCTCTCTGTACTGACTCTCTGACAGTGCAGCACTCTCTCTGTACTAATCCTCTGAAATAGCACTCACTCAGAACTGACACTCTCACTGTGTAGCGCTCCCTCAGTACTGAACTTTTGATCATGCACGCTCCCTCCGTTCTGACCCTCTGACAGTGTAGTGCTCATTCAGTACTGACCCTCGGATGGTGCAGTGCTCTCAGAGTACAGAGCCTCAGACAGTGCGGCATTCCCTCTGGACTGAACCTCTGACAGTGTGGTGCTCCCTCAGGACTGACCCTTTGATAGTGTAGTACTCCTCAGAAATGGCCCTCTGGTCATGCAGCAGTTCCTCACTGCTGACTGTCTGACAGTGCGGTGATCCTTCAGTACTCACCCTCTGGTAATGCAGCAGTCCCTCAGTACTGAACCTCTGATAGCACAGTGATCCCTCCGTACTGAACCTCTGACAGTGCGGCACTCCCTCAGTATCAACGCTCACACAGTGCAGAACTTCGTCAGTACTGACCATCTGACAGTGTGGCAGTGCCCCCATACCGACCGTGTGACAGTGTGGTACACCCACAGTCCTGACCCTCTGTCAGTGCAGCTCTTTGACAGTGCAGCGCTCCTTTAGTTCTGACATTCTTACAGTGTAGCGCTCCCTCAGTACTGACTCTTTGACAGTGCAGCACTCACTCAGTACTGATCCTCTGACAGTGCAGCGCTCCCTCAGTACTGACCCTCTGACAGTGCAGCACTTACTCAGCACTGACTCTCTGACAGTGCAGCACTCCCTCATTGTTGACCTTCCGACAGTGCAGCACTCCCTCAGTACTGACCCTCTCACAGTGCAGCACTTCCTCAGTAGTCACCCTCTGACAGTGCAGCACTCCCTCAGTACTGACCATCTGACAGTGCAACACTCCCTCATTACTGACCCTCTGACAGTGAAGCACTCTCTCAGTACTGACCCTCTGACAGTGCAGCACTCCCTCAGTATTGACCCTCTGACAGTGCAGCACTCCCTCAGTGTTGACCTTCCGACAGTGCAGAACTCCCTCAGTACTGACCCTCTGACAGTACTGCACTCCCTCAGTACTGACCCTCTGACAGTGCAGCACTCCCTCAGTGTTGACCCTCCAACAGTGCAGCACTCCCTCAGTACTGACCCTCTGACAGTGCAGCACTCCCTCAGCACTGACCCTCTGATGGTGCAGTGCTCTCTAAGTGCAGATCCTCTGATAGTGAGGCTTGCTGGCTGGACTGAATGACTCTCTGACAGTGTGGTGCTCTCTCAGTACTGACTCTCTGACAGTGCAGCACTCCCTCAGTGTTGACCTTCCGACAGTGCAGAACTCCATCAGTCCTGACCCTCTGACAGTACAGCACTCCCTCAGTATTGACCTTCTGACAGTGCAGCATTCCCTCAGTACTGACCTTCTGACAGTGCAGCACTCCCTCAGTACTGACCCTCTGACAGTGCGGCACTCCCTCAGTACTGACGCTCCCACAGTGCAGAACTTCCTCAGTACTGACCATCTGACAGTGTGGCACTGCCCCCATACCGACCGTGTGACAGTTTGGTACACCCTCAGTCCTGACCCTCTGACAGTGCAGCTCTTCGACAGTGCAGCGCTCCTTTAGTTCTGACATTCTTACAGTGCAGCACTCCCTCAGTACTGACTCTTTGACAGTGCAGCACTCACTCAGTACTGACCCTCTGACAGAGGAGGTGCAGTGGAGGTTTACCAGGATGTTGCCTGGTATGGTACGAAGATCGTATGAAGAAAGGCTGAGGCACTTGGGGCTGTTCTCATTGGAGAAAAGAAGGTTTAGGGGAGATTTGATAGAGGTGTACAAGATGATTAGGGGTTTAGATAGGGTTGACAGTGAGAACCTTTTATCGTGTATGGGGTCAGCTGTTACTAGGGGACACAGCTTTAAATTAAGGGGATGTTGGTATAGGACAGATGTTAGGGGTAGATTCTTTACTCAGCGGGTTGTGAGTTCATGGAATGCCCTGCCTGTATCAGTGGTGGACTCTCCCTCTTTATGGTCATTTAAGCGGGCATTGGATAGGCATATGGAGGTTATTGGGCTAGTGTAGGTTCGGTAGGCTTCAGTCAGCGCAACATCGAGGGCCGAAGGGCCTGTACTGCGCTGTATTTTTATATGTTCTATGTTCTATGTTCTATGACCCTCTGACAGTGCAGCACTCCCTCAGTACTGACTCTCTGACAGTGCAGCACTCCCTCAGTACTGACCCTCTGACAGTGCAACACACCCTCAGTACTGACCCTCTGACAGTGCCGCACTCCCTCAGTACTGACCCTCTGACAGTGCAGCACTCCCTCAGTACTGACCCTCTGACAGTGCAACACTCCGTCAGTACTGACCATCTGATAGTGCAACACTCCCTCATTACTGACCCTCTGACAGTGCAGCACTCCCTCAGTGTTGACCTTCCGACAGTGCAGAACTCCCTCATTATTGACTCTCTGACAGTGCAGCACTCCCTCAGTGTTGACCTTCCGACAGTGCAGAACTCCCTCAGTACTGACCCTCTGACAGTACTGAATTCCCTCAGTACTGACCCTCTGGCAGTGCAGCACTCCCTCAGTGGTGACCCTCCAACAGTGCAGCACTCCCTCAGTACTGACCCTCTGACAGTGCAGCACTCCCTCAGTACTGACCCTCTGACAGTGCAACACACCCTCAGTACTGACCCTCTGACAGTGCCGCACTCCCTCAGTACTGACCCTCTGACAGTGCAGCACTCCCTCAGTACTGACCCTCTGACAGTGCAACACTCCGTCAGTACTGACCATCTGATAGTGCAACACTCCCTCATTACTGACCCTCTGACAGTTCAGCACTCCCTCAGTGTTGACCTTCCGACAGTGCAGAACTCCCTCAGTACTCCCTCTCTCTCTCGCCACCCTCCTCCATTTCTCTCTCGCAACTGTCTGTCTCTACCTCGCCTGCTCCCTGTCTCTCTCTCGCCCCTACCTCTCTCGCCCTTCCCTCTCGTTCAGTCGCCCACTCCCTTTCTCTCTCGCCCTCTTTCTCGCCCCCCTCTCTCTCGCCCCCTCTTTCTCTCTCTCGCCCCCCTCCCACTCTCTCTCCCGCCCCCTCCATCTCTCTCTAACCCACCCTCTCATTCTCGCCCCCTCTCTCTCTCTCAACCCCCAACTTTCTCTCTCGCCGCCCCCCCTCTCACACACTCCCTCTCTCTCTCGCCTCACTCCCTCTCTCTCTCGCCCCCTCCCTCTCTCTTGCCCCCTCCTTCCCCCTCTCTCGCCCACTTCCCTCTCTCTCGCCCCCTCTCTCGTCACCTCACTCTCCCTCTCTCTCTTTCGCCCCCTCCCTCTCGCTCACCCCCCCTCAATCTCACCCCCACTCTCTCTCTCTCACCCCCAACTTTCTCTCTCGCCCCACCCCCTCTCTCTCCCTCGCCCCTCCCCCTCTCTCTCTCTCACCCCCTCCCTCTCTCTCTCGTACCCTCCCTCTCTCTCTCTCGCCCCCCTCACTCTCTCTCTCGCCCCCTCCACCCACTCTCTGTCGCCCCCTCCATCACTCTCTCACCCACCCTCTCATTCTCGCCGCCTCTCTCTCTCTCACCCCCTCCCTCTCTCTCTCGTACCCTCCCTCTCTCTCTCTCACCCCTCTCCCTCTCTCTCTCTCTTTCTTTCGCACCATCCCTCCCTTTCTCTCTCGCACTCCTCCCTCTCTCGGTCTCTCGTCCCCTCCCTCTCTCTCTCACCCTCCTTCTCACCCCTCCTCTCTCTTGCCCCCCTCCCTCTCTCGCGGCCCCTCTCTCTCTTGCCCCCTGCCCCTCTCTCTCGCCACCTCCCACTCTCTCTAGCCCCTCCCACTGTCTCTCTCACCCCCTCACTCTCACTCTCTCTCACCCCCTCCCTCCCTCTCTCTCTCTCGCCCCCTCCCCCTGTCTCTCACCCCCTCCCTCTATCTCAATCCCTCCCTTTTCTGTCTCTTGGCCCGATTCTCTCCCTCTCGCCCCCTCCCTCTCTCTCTAGCCCCCTCCCTCTCTCTCTCTCGCCCGTCCCTCTCTCTTTCAAACCCTCCCTCTCTCACTTGCCCCCTCCCTCTCTCTCTTGCCCCATCCCTCTCTCTCTCTCTCTCTTGCACCCCTCCCTCTCTCTCTCTCGTAACTGTCCCTCTCACTCTCTGGTCCCCTCCCTCTCTCTTTCGACCCCTCCCTCTCTCTTGCCCCCTCCCTCTCTCTCTTACCCTCTCCCTCTCTCTCTCACCTCCTCCGACTCTATCACTCTCTCTCTCTCGCACCCCTCCCTCTCTTTCTCTATCGCAACCCTCCCTCCCTCCTTCTCACCTCCACTCTCTCTCTCTCACCTCCACTCTCTCTCTCGCACCCCTCCCTCTCTCTCTCGCAGCCCCTCCCACTCTCTCTCGCTCCCTCCATCTCTCTCTCACCCCCACTCCCATTCTCGCCCCCTCTCTCTCTCCACACACCTTTCTCTCTCGCTCCATTCCCCTCTCTCTCTCACCCCCTCCATCTCTCTCTCTCTTTCGCACACACCCCTCCCTTTCTCTCTCGCACCCCTCCCTGTTTCTCTCGTCCCCTCCCTCTCTCTCTCATCCCCCTCTCTCCCCCTCCTCTCTCTCGCCCCCTCCCTCTCTCTCTCTTTCTCACTGCCCCTCCCTTTCTCTCTTGCACCCCTCTCTCACTCTCTCTCGTCCCCTCCCTCTCTCTCTCACACCCCGCTCACCCCTCCTCTCTCTCGCCCCCTCCCTTTCTCTCTCGCACCCCTCCCTCTCTCTCTCATCCCCTCCTTCTCTCTATCACACCCCCTCTCTCGCTTCTCCTCTCTCTCGCCCGCCTCCCTCTCTCTCTCGCTCCTCTCCCTCTCTCTCTCGCCCTCTCCCCCTCTCTCTCACCCACTCTCTCAATCTCTCCCCTCTCTCTCTCACACCCCACCTTTCTCTCTCGCTCCATCCCCCTCTCTCGCCCCCTCCCTCTCTCTCTCTTTCTCACTCCCCCTCCCTTTCTCTCTCGCACCCCTCCCTCTCTCACTCTTGTCCCCTCCCTCTTTCTCTCAACTCCCGCTCACCCCTCCTCTCTCTCGACCCCCTCCCTCTCCATCTCTCACCCCCTTCCCTCACTCTCTCGCCCCCTCCCTCTCTCTTCCTCTCTCTCACCACCCTCCCTTTCTCTCTCGCACCCCTCCCTCTCTCTCTCGTCCCCTCCCTCTCTCTCTCGTCCCCTCCCTCTCTCTCTCACCCCCCTCTCTCGCCCCTCCTCTCTCTCCCCCCCTCTCTCTCGCCCCCCGTCCCTCTCTCTCGCCACCTCCCTCTTTCTCTCGCCCCTCTCCCTCTCTCTCTCTCGCTCCCTCCCTCTCTCTCTCGCACCCCTCCCTCTCTCTCTCTCACACCCCTCGCGCTCTCTAGCCCCCTCCCTCTCTCTCTGCTCGCCCCATCCCTCTCTCTCTCGCCCCCTCCCTCTCTCTTTCGGCCCCTCCCTCTCTCTCTTGCCCCCTCCCTCTCTCGCCCCCTCCCTCTCACTCTCTCTCTCACTCTCGCAACCCTCCCTCTCTCTCTCACCTCCACGATATCTCTCTCACCTCCACTCTCTCTCTCTCACCCCTCCTTCTCTCACTTGTACCCCTCCCTCTTTCTCGCTCCACCATCCCTCTCTCTCACCCCTCCCTCTCTCTTTCGACGCCTCCCTCTCTCTCTTGCTCCCTCCCTCTCTCTCTCACCACTCCCTCTCTCTCCTGCACCCTTCTCTCTCTCTCTATCCCACTCCCTCTCTCTCTCTCTCTAGCCCACTCCCTCTCTCTCTTGCCCCCTCCCTCTCTCTTGCCACCCTCCCTCTCTCTCTCGCCCCCCCTCTCTCTCTCTCTCGCCCTGTCCCTCTCTCTCTCACTCTCTCCATCTCTCTCTCACCCTCTCCTTCTCTCTCTCACCCCCATCAGGCTTGACACCCTCTCTCTCTCGCCATCCCCCTCCATTTCTCTCTCGCACCTGTTCCTCTCTCTTCCCCCATCTCCATCTCTCTCTCTTGCCCCTTCCCTCTCTCTCTCTCTCGCCCACCTCGCGCTCTCGCCCCCCTCTCTCTAGCCCTCTCTCTCTCGCCCACCCTCTCTCACCCCCCTCCCTCTCTCTCTCCTTCCCTCCCTCTCGCTCTCTCCCCCCTCTCTCTAGCCTTCTCTCTCCCCCTCCCCCTCTCTCTCGCCTCCTCTGTCTCTCTCTCTCGCCCCCTCCTTCTCTCTCTCTCAACCCCTCCTTCCCTCTCTCTCGCCACTTCTCTCACTCCCACCCCCCTCCCGCTCTCTCTCTCACCTCTCCCTCTCTCACTTGCACCCCTCCCTCTGTCTCTCTCCCCATCCCCCTCTCTTTCACCCCTCCCTCTCTCACTTTCAACCCTCCCTCTTTCTCTCCCTCATCCCCCTCTCTCTCGCACACCTCCCTCTCTCTCTCGAACCCTCCCTCTCTCTAGTTAGCCCCCTCCCTCTCTCTCTTGCCCCTCTCTCTCTCTTGCCCCGTCCCTCACTCTCTTGCCCCCTCCCTTTCTCTCTAGCCCCCTCCCTCTCTCTCTCGCCCTCTCCACCTCTCTGTCACACCCCCCTCAGTCTCGACCCCCCCTCTCTCTCACCACCCCCCCTCTATTTCTCTCTCGCACCTGTCTCTCTCTCTCTCGCGCCCCCTCCCTCTCTCTCTCGCGCCCCCTCCCTCTCTCGTTCCCCCCCTCACTCTCTCGCCCCTCCCTCTCTCTCTCGCCCTCTCTCTCTCGACCCCTCTCTCTCCCCCTGTCTCTCTCTCACCCCCTCCCTCTCTTTCTACCCCCTCCCTCTCTCTTGCCCCCTCCTTCTCTCTCTCTCAACCCCTCCTTCCCTCTCTCTCGCCACTTCTCTCACTCCCACCCCCCTCCCTCTGTCTCTCTCACCTCTCCCTCTCTCACTTGCACCACTCCCTCTGTCTCTCTCCCCATCCCCCTCTCTTTCACCCCTCCCTCTCTCACTTTCAACCCTCCCTCTTTCTCTCCCTCATCCCCCTCTCTCTCGCACACCTCCCTCTCTCTCTCGAACCCTCCCTCTCTCTAGTTAGCCCCCTCCCTCTCTCTCTTGCCCCTCTCTCTCTCTTGCCCCGTCCCTCACTCTCTTGCCCCCTCCCTTTCTCTCTAGCCCCCTCCCTCTCTCTCTCGCCCTCTCCACCTCTCTGTCACACCCCCCTCAGTCTCGACCCCCCCTCTCTCTCACCACCCCCCCTCTATTTCTCTCTCGCACCTGTCTCTCTCTCTCTCGCGCCCCCTCCCTCTCTCTCTCGCGCCCCCTCCCTCTCTCATTCCCCCCTCTCACTCTCTCGCCCCTCCCTCTCTCTCTCGCCCTCTCTCTCTCGACCCCCTCTCTCCCCCTGTCTCTCTCTCACCCCCTCCCTCTCTTTCTACCCCCTCCCTCTCTCT